>NW_026562449.1:0-600000 GCF_027474105.1 Poeciliopsis prolifica
TTGATCTCAGTGAAAGAAGTCAAAATAAGACTAAGACGAAAAAAGCTTTCTCTCAGTGAAATAAGTCAAAAATGCACCACTGTGTAATTTTCTGCAAATTCATGAAAGTTCAGCTTCATAATCTTTGAAACAGCTTAGAAGTACTGAGAAGCAGTAAATTTAGTGTTTTGAACAATTCCAGTGTTGATCTCAGTGAAAGAAGTCAAAAATAAGACTAAGACGAAAAAAGCTTTCTCTCAGTGAAATAAGTCAAAAAATGCAACTGTGTAATTTTCTGCAAATTCATGAAAGTTCAGCTTCATAATCTTTGAACAGCTTAGAAGTACTGAGAAGCAGTAAATTTTAGTGTTTTGAACAATTCCAGTGTTGATCTCAGTGAAAGAAGTCAAAATAAGACTAAGACGAAAAAAGCTTTCTCTCAGTGAAATAAGTCAAAAAATGCACCACTGTGTAATTTTCTGCAAATTCATGAAAGTTCAGCTTCATAATCTTTGAAACAGCTTAGAAGTACTGAGAAGCAGTAAATTTTAGTGTTTTGACCATTTCCAGTGTTGATCTAAGTGAAAGAAGTCAAAAATAAGACTAAGACGAAAAAAAGCTTTCTCTCAGTGAAATAAGTCAAAAATGCACCACTGTGTAATTTTCTGCAAATTCATGAAAGTTCAGCTTCATAATCTTGAAACAGCTTAGAAGTACTGAAGCAGTAAATTTTAGTGTTTTGAACATTCCAGTGTTGATCTCATGAAAGAAGTCAAAAATAAGACTAAGACGAAAAAAGCTTTCTCTCAGTGAAATAAGTCAAAATGCACCACTGTGTAATTTTCTGCAAATTCATGAAAGTTCAGCTTCATAATCTTTGAAACAGCTTAGAAGTACTGAGAAGCAGTAAATTTTTAGTGTTTTGAACATTTCCAGTGTTGATCTCAGTGAAGAAGTCAAAAATAAGACTAAGACGAAAAAGCTTTCTCTCAGTGAAATAAGTCAAAAATGCACCACTGTGTAATTTTCTGCAAATTCATGAAGTTCAGCTTCATAATCTTTGAAACAGCTTAGAAGTACTGAGGAGCAGTAAATTTTAGTGTTTTGACATTTCCAGTGTTGATCTCAGTGAAAGAAGTCAAAAATAAGACTAAGACGAAAAAAGCTTTCTCTCAGGAAATAGTCAAAAATGCACCACTGTGTAATTTTCTGCAAATTCATGAAAGTTCAGCTTCATAATCTTTGAAACAGCTTAGAAGTACTGAGGAGCTGTAAATTTTAGTGTTTTGACCATTTCCAGTGTTGATCTCAGTGAAAGAAGTCAAAATAAGACTAAGACGAAAAAAGCTTTCTCTCAGTGAAATAAGTCAAAAATGCACCACTGTGTAATTTTCTGCAAATTCTGAAAGTTCAGCTTCATAATCATTGAAACAGCTTAGAAGTACTGAGGAGCAGTAAATTTTAGTGTTTTTAACATTTCCAGTGTTGATCTCAGTGAAAGAAGTCAAAATAAGACTAAGACAAAAAAGCTTTCTCTCAGTGAAATAAGTCAAAAATGCACCACTGTGTAATTTTCTGCAAATTCATGAAAGTTCAGCTTCATAATCTTTGAAACAGCTTAGTACTGAGAAGCAGTAAATTTTAGTGTTTTGAACAATTCCAGTGTTGATCTCAGTGAAAGAAGTCAAAAATAAGACTAAGACGAAAAAAGCTTTCTCTCAGTGAAATAAGTCAAAAATGCACCACTGTGTAATTTTCTGCAAATTCATGAAAGTTCAGCTTCATAATCATTGAAACAGCTTAGAAGTACTGAGGAGCAGTAAATTTTAGTGTTTTTAACATTTCCAGTGTTGATCTCAGTGAAAGAAGTCAAAAATAAGACTAAGACAAAAACTTTCTCTAAGTGAAATAAGTCAAAAATGCACCACTGTGTAATTTTCTGCAAATTCATGAAAGTTCAGCTTCATAATCTTTGAAACAGCTTAGAAGTACTGAGAAGCAGTAAATTTTAGTGTTTTGAATAATTCCAGTGTTGATCTCAGTGAAAGAAGTCAAAAATAAGACTAAGACGAAAAAAGCTTTCTCTCAGTGAAATAAGTCAAAAATGCACCACTGTGTAATTTTCTGCAAAATTCATGAAAGTTCAGCTTCATAATCTTTGAAACAGCTTAGAAGTACTGAGGAACAGTAAATTTTAGTGTTTTGACATTTCCAGTGTTGATCTCAGTGAAAGAAGTCAAAAATAAGACTAGACGAAAAAAGCTTTCTCTCAGTGAAAATAAGTCAAAAATGCACCACTGTGTAATTTTCTGCAAATTCATGAAAGTTCAGCTTCATAATCTTTGAAACAGCTTAGAAGTAATGAGAAGCAGTAAATTTTAGTGTTTTGAAAATTCCAGTGTTGATCTCAGTGAAAGAAGTCAAAAATAAGACTAAGACGAAAAAAAGCTTCTCTAAGTGAAATAAGTCAAAAATGCACCACTGTGTAATTTTCTGCAAATTCATGAAAGTTCAGCTTCATAATCTTTGAAACAGCTTAGAAGTACTGAGAAGCAGTAAATTTTAGTGTTTTGAACATTCCAGTGTGATCTCAGTGAAAGAAGTCAAAAATAAGACTAAGACGAAAAAAAGCTTTCTCTCAGTGAAATAAGTCAAAAATGCACCACTGTGTAATTTTCTGCAAATTCATGAAAGTTCAGCTTCATAATCTTTGAAACAGCTTAGAATACTGAGAAGCAGTAAATTTTAGTGTTTTGAACAATTCCAGTGTTGATCTCAGTGAAAGAAGTCCAAAATAAGACTAAGACGAAAAAAGCTTTCTCTCAGTGAAATAAGTCAAAATGCACCACTGTGTAATTTTCTGCAAATTCATGAAAGTTTAGCTTCATAATCTTTGAAACAGCTTAGAAGTACTGAGAAGCAGTAAATTTTAGTGTTTTGAAAAATTACAGTGTTGATCTCAGTGAAAGAAGTCAAAAATAAGACTAAACGAAAAAAGCTTTCTCTAAGTGAAATAAGTCAAAAATGCACCACTGTGTAATTTTCTGCAAATTCATGAAAGTTCAGCTTCATAATCTTTGAAACAGCTTAGAAGTACTGAGAAGCAGTAAATTTTAGTGTTTTGAATAATTCCAGTGTTGATCTCAGTGAAAGAAGTCAAAAATAAGACTAAGACGAAAAAAGCTTTCTCTCAGTGAAATAAGTCAAAATGCACCACTGTGTAATTTTCTGCAAATTCATGAAAGTTCAGCTTCATAATCTTTGAAACAGCTTAGAGAGTACTGAGGAGCAGTAAATTTTAGTGTTTTGAACAATTCCAGTGTTGATCTCAGTGAAAGAAGTCAAAAATAAGACTAAGACGAAAAAAGCTTTCTCTCAGTGAAATAAGTCAAAAATGCACCACTGTGTAATTTTCTGCAAATTCATGAAAGTTTCAGCTTCATAATCTTTGAAACAGCTTAGAAGTAATGAGAAGCAGTAAATTTTAGTGTTTTGAAAAATTCCAGTGTTGATCTCAGTGAAAGAAGTCAAAAATAAGACTAAGACGAAAAAAAGCTTTCTCTCAGTGAAATAAGTCAAAAATGCACCACTGTGTAATTTTCTGCAAATTCATGAAAGTTTAGCTTCATAATCTTTGAAACAGCTTAGAAGTACTGAGAAGCAGTAAATTTTAGTGTTTTGAACAATTCCAGTGTTGATCTCAGTGAAAGAAGTCAAAAATAAGACTAAGACGAAAAAAGCTTTCTCTAAGTGAAATAAGTCAAAAATGCACCACTGTGTAATTTTCTGCAAATTCATGAAAGTTCAGCTTCATAATCTTTGAAACAGCTTAGAAGTACTGAGAAGCAGTAAATTTTAGTGTTTTGAATATTCCAGTGTTGATCTCAGTGAAAGAAGTCAAAAATAAGACTAAGACGAAAAAAGCTTTCTCTCAGTGAAATAAGTCAAAAATGCACCACTGTGTAATTTTCTGCAAATTCATGAAAGTTCAGCTTCATAATCTTTGAAACAGCTTAGAAGTACTGAGAAGCAGTAAATTTTAGCGTTTTGAACAATTCCAGTGTTGATCTCAGTGAAAGAAGTCAAAAATAAGACTAAGACGAAAAAAGCTTTCTCTCAGTGAAATAGTCAAAAATGCACCACTGTGTAATTTTCTGCAAATTCATATAAGTTCAGCTTCATAATCTTTGAAACAGCTTAGAAGTACTGAGGAGCAGTAAATTTTAGTGTTTTGAACAATTCCAGTGTTGATCTCAGTGAAAGAAGTCAAAAATAAGACTAAGACGAAAAAAGCTTTCTCTCAGTGAAATAAGTCAAAAATGCACCACTGTGTAATTTTCTGCAAATTCATGAAAGTTCAGCATCATAATCTTTGAAACAGCTTAGAAGTACTGAGAAGCAGTAAATTTTAGTGTATTGAACAATTCCAGTGTTGATCTCAGTGAAAGAAGTCAAAAATAAGACTAAGACGAAAAAGCTTTCTCTCAGTGAAATAAGTCAAAAATGCACCACTGTGTAATTTTCTGCAAATTCATGAAAGTTCAGCTTCATAATCTTTGAAACAGCTTAGAAGTACTGAGAAGCAGTAAATTTTAGTGTTTTGAACAATTCCAGTGTTGATCTCAGTGAAAGAAGTCAAAAATAAGACTAAGACGAAAAAAGCTTTCTCTCAGTGAAATAAGTCAAAAATGCACCACTGTGTAATTTTCTGCAAATTCATGAAAGTTCAGCTTCATAATCTTTGAAACAGCTTAGAAGTACTGAGAAGCAGTAAATTTTAGTGTTTTGATAATTCCAGTGTTGATCTCATTGAAAGAAGTCAAAAATAAGACTAAGACGAAAAAAGCTTTCTCTCAGTGAAATAAGTCAAAAATGCACCACTGTGTAATTTTCTGCAAATTCATGAAAGTTCAGCTTCATAATCTTTGAAACAGCTTAGAAGTACTGAGAAGCAGTAAATTTTAGTGTTTTGACCATTTCCAGTGTTGATCTCAGTGAAAGAAGTCAAAAATAAGACTAAGACGAAAAAAGCTTTCTCTCAGTGAAATAAGTCAAAAATGCACCACTGTGTAATTTTCTGCAAATTCATGAAAGTTCAGCTTCATAATCTTTGAAACAGCTTAGAAGTACTGAGAAGCAGTAAATTTTAGTGTTTTGACCATTTCCAGTGTTGATCTCAGTGAAAGAAGTCAAAAATAAGACTAAGACGAAAAAAGCTTTCTCTCAGTGAAATAAGTCAAAAATGCACCACTGTGTAATTTTCTGCAAATTCATGAAAGTTCAGCTTCATAATCTTTGAAACAGCTTAGAAGTACTGAGGAGCAGTAAATTTTAGTGTTTTGAACATTCCAGTGTTGATCTCAGTGAAAGAAGTCAAAAATAAGACTAAGACGAAAAAAGCTTTCTCTCAGTGAAATAAGTCAAAAATGCACCACTGTGTAATTTTCTGCAAATTCATGAAAGTTCAGCATCATAATCTTTGAAACAGCTTAGAAGTACTGAGGAGCAGTAAATTTTAGTGTTTTGACCATTTCCAGTGTTGATCTCAGTGAAAGAAGTCAAAAATAAGACTAAGACGAAAAAGCTTTCTCTCAGTGAAATAAGTCAAAAATGCACCACTGTGTAATTTTCTGCAAATTCATGAAAGTTCAGCTTCATAATCTTTGAAACAGCTTAGAAGTACTGAGAAGCAGTAAATTTTAGTGTTTTGAATAATTCCAGTGTTGATCTCAGTGAAAGAAGTCAAAAATAAGACTAAGACGAAAAAAGCTTTCTCTCAGTGAAATAAGTCAAAAATGCACCACTGTGTAATTTTCTGCAAATTCATGAAGTTCAGCTTCATAATCTTTGAAACAGCTTAGAAGTACTGAGGAGCAGTAAATTTTAGTGTTTTGACCATTTACAGTGTTGATCTCAGTGAAAGAAGTCAAAAATAAGACTAAGACGAAAAAAGCTTTCTCTCAGTGAAATAAGTCAAAAATGCACCACTGTGTAATTTTCTGCAAATTCATGAAAGTTCAGCTTCATAATCATTGAAACAGCTTAGAACTACTGAGGAGCAGTAAATTTAGTGTTTTGAACAATTCCAGTGTTGATCTCAGTGAAAGAAGTCAAAAATAAGACTAAGACGAAAAAAGCTTTCTCTCAGTGAAATAAGTCAAAAATGCACCACTGTGTAATTTTCTGCAAATTCATGAAAGTTCAGCTTCATAATCTTTGAAACAGCTTAGAAGTACTGAGGAGCAGTAAATTTTAGTGTTTTGACCATTTCCAGTGTTGATCTCAGTGAAAGAAGTCAAAAATAAGACTAAGACGAAAAAAGCTTTCTCTCAGTGAAATAAGTCAAAAATGCACCACTGTGTAATTTTCTGCAAATTCATGAAAGTTCAGCTTCATAATCATTGAAACAGCTTAGAAGTACTGAGGAGCAGTAAATTTTAGTGTTTTTAACATTTCCGTGTTGATCTCATTGAAAGAAGTCAAAAATAAGACTAAGACGAAAAAAGCTTTCTCTCAGTGAAATAAGTCAAAAATGCACCACTGTGTAATTTTCTGCAAATTCATGAAAGTTCAGCTTCATAATCTTTGAAACAGCTTAGAAGTACTGAGAAGCAGTAAATTTTAGTGTTTTGAACAATTCCAGTGTTGATCTCAGTGAAAGAAGTCAAAAATAAGACTAAGACGAAAAAAGCTTTCTCTCAGTGAAATAAGTCAAAAATGCACCACTGTGTAATTTTCTGCAAATTCATGAAAGTTCAGCTTTATAATCTTTGAAACAGCTTAGAAGTACTGAGAATTTTAGTGTTTTGAACAATTCCAGTGTTGATGTCAGTGAAAGAAGTCAAAAATAAGACTAAGACGAAAAAAGCTTTCTCTCAGTGAAATAAGTCAAAAATGCACCACTGTGTAATTTTCTGCAAATTCATGAAAGTTCATCTTCATAATCTTTGAAACAGCTTAGAAGTACTGAGAAGCAGTAAATTTTAGTTTTGAACAATTCCAGTGTTGATCTCAGTGAAAGAAGTCAAAAATAAGACTAAGACGAAAAAGCTTTCTCTCAGTGAAATAAGTCAAAAATGCACCACTGTGTAATTTTCTGCAAATTCATGAAAGTTCAGCTTCATAATCTTTGAAACAGCTTAGAAGTACTGAGAAGCAGTAAATTTTAGTGTTTTGAACAATTCCAGTGTTGATCTCAGTGAAAGAAGTCAAAAATAAGACTAAGACGAAAAAAGCTTTCTCTCAGTGAAAGAAGTCAAAAATGCACCACTGTGTAATTTTCTGCAAATTCATGAAAGTTCAGCTTCATAATCTTTGAAACAGCTTAGAAGTACTGAGAAGCAGTATATTTTAGTTTTTGAACAATTCCAGTGTTGATCTCAGTGAAAGAAGTCAAAAATAAGACTAAGACGAAAAAGCTTTCTCTCAGTGAAATAAGTCAAAAATGCACCACTGTGTAATTTTTCTGCAAATTCATGAAAGTTCAGCTTCATAATCTTTGAAACAGCTTAGAAGTACTGAGAAGCAGTATATTTTAATGTTTTGAACAATTCCAGTGTTGATCTCAGTGAAAGAAGTCAAAAATAAGACTAAGACGAAAAAAGCTTTCTCTCAGTGAAATAAGTCAAAATGCACCACTGTGTAATTTTCTGCAAATTCATGAAAGTTCAGCATCATAATCTTTGAAACAGCTTAGAAGTACTGAGGAGCAGTAAATTTTAGTGTTTTGACCATTTCCAGTGTTGATCTCAGTGAAAGAAGTCAAAAATAAGACTAAGACGAAAAACGCTTTCTCTCAGTGAAATAAGTCAAAATGCACCACTGTGTAATTTTCTGCAAATTCATGAAAGTTCAGCTTCATAATCTTTGAAACAGCTTAGAAGTACTGAGAAGCAGTAAATTTTAGTGTTTTGAATAATTCCAGTGTTGATCTCAGTGAAAGAAGTCAAAATAAGACTAAGACGAAAAAAGCTTTCTCTCAGTGAAATAAGTCAAAATGCACCACTGTGTAATTTTCTGCAAATTCATGAAGGTTCAGCTTCATAATCTTTGAAACAGCTTAGAAGTACTGAGGAGCAGTAAATTTTAGTGTTTTGACCATTTACAGTGTTGATCTCAGTGAAAGAAGTCAAAAATAAGACTAAGACGAAAAAAGCTTTCTCTCAGTGAAATAAGTCAAAAATGCACCACTGTGTAATTTTCTGCAAATTCATGAAAGTTCAGCTTCATAATCATTGAAACAGCTTAGAACTACTGAGGAGCAGTAAATTTTAGTGTTTTGAACAATTCCAGTGTTGATCTCAGTGAAAGAAGTCAAAAATAAGACTAAGACGAAAAAAGCTTTCTCTCAGTGAAATAAGTCAAAAATGCACCACTGTGTAATTTTCTGCAAATTCATGAAAGTTCAGCTTCATAATCTTTGAAACAGCTTAGAAGTACTGAGGAGCAGTAAATTTTAGTGTTTTGACCATTTCCAGTGTTGATCTCAGTGAAAGAAGTCAAAAATAAGACTAAGACGAAAAAAGCTTTCTCTCAGTGAAATAAGTCAAAAATGCACCACTGTGTAATTTTCTGCAAATTCATGAAAGTTCAGCTTCATAATCATTGAAACAGCTTAGAAGTACTGAGGAGCAGTAAATTTTAGTGTTTTTAACATTTCCAGTGTTGATCTCATTGAAAGAAGTCAAAAATAAGACTAAGACGAAAAAAGCTTTCTCTCAGTGAAATAAGTCAAAAATGCACCACTGTGTAATTTTCTGCAAATTCATGAAAGTTCAGCTTCATAATCTTTGAAACAGCTTAGAAGTACTGAGAAGCAGTAAATTTTAGTGTTTTGAACAATTCCAGTGTTGATCTCAGTGAAAGAAGTCAAAAATAAGACTAAGACGAAAAAAGCTTTCTCTCAGTGAAATAAGTCAAAATGCACCACTGTGTAATTTTCTGCAAATTCATGAAAGTTCAGCTTTATAATCTTTGAAACAGCTTAGAAGTACTGAGAATTTTAGTGTTTTGAACAATTCCAGTGTTGATGTCAGTGAAAGAAGTCAAAAATAAGACTAAGACGAAAAAAGCTTTCTCTCAGTGAAATAAGTCAAAAATGCACCACTGTGTAATTTTCTGCAAATTCATGAAAGTTCATCTTCATAATCTTTGAAACAGCTTAGAAGTACTGAGAAGCAGTAAATTTTAGTGTTTTGAACAATTCCAGTGTTGATCTCAGTGAAAGAAGTCAAAAATAAGACTAAGACGAAAAAAGCTTTCTCTCAGTGAAATAAGTCAAAAATGCACCACTGTGTAATTTTCTGCAAATTCATGAAAGTTCAGCTTCATAATCTTTGAAACAGCTTAGAAGTACTGAGAAGCAGTAAATTTTAGTGTTTTGAACAATTCCAGTGTTGATCTCAGTGAAAGAAGTCAAAAATAAGACTAAGACGAAAAAAGCTTTCTCTCAGTGAAAGAAGTCAAAAATGCACCACTGTGTAATTTTCTGCAAATTCATGAAAGTTCAGCTTCATAATCTTTGAAACAGCTTAGAAGTACTGAGAAGCAGTATATTTTAGTGTTTTGAACAATTCCAGTGTTGATCTCAGTGAAAGAAGTCAAAAATAAGACTAAGACGAAAAAGCTTTCTCTCAGTGAAATAAGTCAAAAATGCACCACTGTGTAATTTTCTGCAAATTCATGAAAGTTCAGCTTCATAATCTTTGAAACAGCTTAGAAGTACTGAGAAGCAGTATATTTTAATGTTTTGAACAATTCCAGTGTTGATCTCAGTGAAAGAAGTCAAAAATAAGACTAAGACGAAAAAAGCTTTCTCTCAGTGAAATAAGTCAAAAATGCACCACTGTGTAATTTTCTGCAAATTCATGAAAGTTCAGCTTCATAATCTTTGAAACAGCTTAGAAGTACTGAGAAGCAGTAAATTTTAGTGTTTTGACCATTTCCAGTGTTGATCTCAGTGAAAGAAGTCAAAAATAAGACTAAGACGAAAAAAGCTTTCTCTCAGTGAAATAAGTCAAAAATGCACCACTGTGTAATTTTCTGCAAATTCATGAAAGTTCAGCTTCATAATCTTTGAAACAGCTTAGAAGTACTGAGGAGCAGTAAATTTTAGTGTTTTGAACAATTCCAGTGTTGATCTCAGTGAAAGAAGTCAAAAATAAGACTAAGACGAAAAAAGCTTTCTCTCAGTGAAATAAGTCAAAAATGCACCACTGTGTAATTTTCTGCAAATTTATGAAAGTTCAGCTTCATAATCTTTGAAACAGCTTAGAAGTACTGAGGAGCAGTAAATTTTAGTGTTTTGAACAATTCCAGTGTTGATCTCAGTGAAAGAAGTCAAAAATAAGACTAAGACGAAAAAAGCTTTCTCTCAGTGAAATAAGTCAAAAATGCACCACTGTGTAATTTTCTGCAAATTCATGAAAGTTCAGCATCATAATCTTTGAAACAGCTTAGAAGTACTGAGGAGCAGTAAATTTTCGTGTTTTGACCATTTCCAGTGTTGATCTCAGTGAAAGTAGTCAAAAATAAGACTAAGACGAAAAAGCTTTCTCTCAGTGAAATAAGTCAAAAATGCACCACTGTGTAATTTTCTGCAAATTCATGAAAGTTCAGCTTCATAATCTTTGAAACAGCTTAGAAGTACTGAGAAGCAGTAAATTTTAGTGTTTTGAATAATTCCAGTGTTGATCTCAGTGAAAGAAGTCAAAAATAAGACTAAGACGAAAAAAGCTTTCTCTCAGTGAAATAAGTCAAAAATGCACCACTGTGTAATTTTCTGCAAATTCATGAAAGTTCAGCTTCATAATCTTTGAAACAGCTTAGAAGTACTGAGGAGCAGTAAATTTTAGTGTTTTGACCATTTCCAGTGTTGATCTCAGTGAAAGAAGTCAAAAATAAGACTAAGACGAAAAAAGCTTTCTCTCAGTGAAATAAGTCAAATATGCACCACTGTGTAATTTTCTGCAAATTCATGAAAGTTCAGCTTCATAATCATTGAAACAGCTTAGAAGTACTGAGGAGCAGTAAATTTTAGTGTTTTTAACATTTCCAGTGTTGATCTCAGTGAAAGAAGTCAAAAATAAGACTAAGACGAAAAAAGCTTTCTCTCAGTGAAATAAGTCAAAAATGCACCACTGTGTAATTTTCTGCAAATTCATGAAAGTTCAGCTTCATAATCTTTGAAACAGCTTAGAAGTACTGAGAAGCAGTAAATTTTAGTGTTTTGAACAATTCCAGTGTTGATCTCAGTGAAAGAAGTCAAAAATAAGACTAAGACGAAAAAAGCTTTCTCTCAGTGAAATAAGTCAAAAATGCACCACTGTGTAATTTTCTGCAAATTCATGAAAGTTCAGCTTTATAATCTTTGAAACAGCTTAGAAGTACTGAGAATTTTAGTGTTTTGAACAATTCCAGTGTTGATGTCAGTGAAAGAAGTCAAAAATAAGACTAAGACGAAAAAAGCTTTCTCTCAGTGAAATAAGTCAAAAATGCACCACTGTGTAATTTTCTGCAAATTCATGAAAGTTCAGCTTCATAATCTTTGAAACAGCTTAGAAGTACTGAGAAGCAGTAAATTTTAGTGTTTTGAACAATTCCAGTGTTGATCTCAGTGAAAGAAGTCAAAAATAAGACTAAGACGAAAAAAGCTTTCTCTCAGTGAAATAAGTCAAAAATGCACCACTGTGTAATTTTCTGCAAATTCATGAAAGTTCAGCTTCATAATCTTTGAAACAGCTTAGAAGTACTGAGAAGCAGTAAATTTTAGTGTTTTGAACAATTCCAGTGTTGATCTCAGTGAAAGAAGTCAAAAATAAGACTAAGACGAAAAAAGCTTTCTCTCAGTGAAATAAGTCAAAAATGCACCACTGTGTAATTTTCTGCAAATTCATGAAAGTTCAGCTTCATAATCTTTGAAACAGCTTAGAAGTACTGAGAAGCAGTAAATTTTAGTGTTTTGAACAATTCCAGTGTTGATCTCAGTGAAAGAAGTCAAAAATAAGACTAAGACGAAAAAAGCTTTCTCTCAGTGAAATAAGTCAAAAATGCACCACTGTGTAATTTTCTGCAAATTCATGAAAGTTCAGCTTCATAATCTTTGAAACAGCTTAGAAGTACTGAGAAGCAGTAAATTTTAGTGTTTTGACCATTTCCAGTGTTGATCTCAGTGAAAGAAGTCAAAAATAAGACTAAGACGAAAAAAGCTTTCTCTCAGTGAAATAAGTCAAAAATGCACCACTGTGTAATTTTCTGCAAATTCATGAAAGTTCAGCTTCATAATCTTTGAAACAGCTTAGAAGTACTGAGGAGCAGTAAATTTTAGTGTTTTGAACAATTCCAGTGTTGATCTCAGTGAAAGAAGTCAAAAATAAGACTAAGACGAAAAAAGCTTTCTCTCAGTGAAATAAGTCAAAAATGCACCACTGTGTAATTTTCTGCAAATTCATGAAAGTTCAGCTTCATAATCTTTGAAACAGCTTAGAAGTAATGAGAAGCAGTAAATTTTAGTGTTTTGAAAAATTCCAGTGTTGATCTCAGTGAAAGAAGTCAAAAATAAGACTAAGACGAAAAAAGCTTTCTCTCAGTGAAATAAGTCAAAAATGCACCACTGTGTAATTTTCTGCAAATTCATGAAAGTTTAGCTTCATAATCTTTGAAACAGCTTAGAAGTACTGAGAAGCAGTAAATTTTAGTGTTTTGAACAATTCCAGTGTTGATCTCAGTGAAAGAAGTCAAAAATAAGACTAAGACGAAAAAAGCTTTCTCTAAGTGAAATAAGTCAAAAATGCACCACTGTGTAATTTTCTGCAAATTCATGAAAGTTCAGCTTCATAATCTTTGAAACAGCTTAGAAGTACTGAGAAGCAGTAAATTTTAGTGTTTGAATAATTCCAGTGTTGATCTCAGTGAAAGAAGTCAAAAATAAGACTCAGACGAAAAAAGCTTTCTCTCAGTGAAATAAGTCAAAAATGCACCACTGTGTAATTTTCTGCAAATTCATGAAAGTTCAGCTTCATAATCTTTGAAACAGCTTAGAAGTACTGAGAAGCAGTAAATTTTAGTGTTTTGAACAATTCCAGTGTTGATCTCAGTGAAAGAAGTCAAAAATAAGATTAAGACGAAAAAAGCTTTCTCTCAGTGAAATAAGTCAAAAATGCACCACTGTGTAATTTTCTGCAAATTCATGAAAGTTCAGCTTCATAATCTTTGAAACAGCTTAGAAGTACTGAGAAGCAGTAAATTTTAGCGTTTTGAACAATTCCAGTGTTGATCTCAGTGAAAGAAGTCAAAAATAAGACTAAGACGAAAAAAGCTTTCTCTCAGTGAAATAAGTCAAAAATGCACCACTGTGTAATTTTCTGCAAATTCATGAAAGTTCAGCTTCATAATCTTTGAAACAGCTTAGAAGTACAGAGGAGCAGTAAATTTTAGTGTTTTGACCATTTCCAATGTTGATCTCAGTGAAAGAAGTCAAAAATAAGACTAAGACGAAAAAAGCTTTCTCTCAGTGAAATAAGTCAAAAATGCACCACTGTGTAATTTTCTGCAAATTCATGAAAGTTCAGCTTCATAATCTTTGAAACAGCTTAGAAGTACTGAGGAGCAGTAAATTTTAGTGTTTTGACCATTTCCAGTGTTGATCTCAGTGAAAGAAGTCAAAAATAAGACTAAGATGAAAAAAGCTTTCTCTCAGTGAAATAAGTCAAAAATGCACCACTGTGTAATTTTCTGCAAATTCATGAAAGTTCAGCTTCATAATCTTTGAAACAGCTTAGAAGTACTGAGAAGCAGTAAATTTTAGTGTTTTGAACAATTCCAGTGTTGATCTCAGTGAAAGAAGTCAAAAATAAGACTAAGACGAAAAAAGCTTTCTCTCAGTGAAATAAGTCAAAAATGCACCACTGTGTAATTTTCTGCAAATTCATGAAAGTTCAGCTTCATAATCTTTGAAACAGCTTAGAAGTACTGAGAAGCAGTAAATTTTAGTGTTTTGAACAATTCCAGTGTTGATCTCAGTGAAAGAAGTCAAAAATAAGACTAAGACGAAAAAGCTTTCTCTCAGTGAAATAAGTCAAAAATGCACCACTGTGTAATTTTCTGCAAATTCATGAAAGTTCAGCTTCATAATCTTTGAAACAGCTTAGAAGTACTGAGAAGCAGTAAATTTTAGTGTTTTGAACAATTCCAGTGTTGATCTCAGTGAAAGAAGTCAAAAATAAGACTAAGACGAAAAAAGCTTTCTCTCAGTGAAATAAGTCAAAAATGCACCACTGTGTAATTTTCTGCAAATTCATGAAAGTTCAGCTTCATAAACTTTGAAACAGCTTAGAAGTACTGAGGAGCAGTAAATTTTAGTGTTTTGAACAATTCCAGTGTTGATCTCAGTGAAAGAAGTCAAAAATAAGACTAAGATGAAAAAAGCTTTCTCTCAGTGAAATAAGTCAAAAATGCACCACTGTGTAATTTTCTGCAAATTCATGAAAGTTCAGCTTCATAATCTTTGAAACAGCTTAGAAGTACTGAGAAGCAGTAAATTTTAGTGTTTTGAACAATTCCAGTGTTGATCTCAGTGAAAGAAGTCAAAAATAAGACTAAGACGAAAAAAGCTTTCTCTCAGTGAAATAAGTCAAAAATGCACCACTGTGTAATTTTCTGCAAATTCATGAAAGTTCAGCTTCATAATCTTTGAAACAGCTTAGAAGTACTGAGAAGCAGTAAATTTTAGTGTTTTGACCATTTCCAATGTTGATCTCAGTGAAAGAAGTCAAAAATAAGACTAAGACGAAAAAAGCTTTCTCTCAGTGAAATAAGTCAAAAATGCACCACTGTGTAATTTTCTGCAAATTCATGAAAGTTCAGCTTCATAATCTTTGAAACAGCTTAGAAGTACTGAGGAGCAGTAAATTTTAGTGTTTTGAACAATTCCAGTGTTGATCTCAGTGAAAGAAGTCAAAAATAAGACTAAGATGAAAAAAGCTTTCTCTCAGTGAAATAAGTCAAAAATGCACCACTGTGTAATTTTCTGCAAATTCATGAAAGTTCAGCTTCATAATCTTTGAAACAGCTTAGAAGTACTGAGAAGCAGTAAATTTTAGTGTTTTGAACAATTCCAGTGTTGATCTCAGTGAAAGAAGTCAAAAATAAGACTAAGACGAAAAAAGCTTTCTCTCAGTGAAATAAGTCAAAAATGCACCACTGTGTAATTTTCTGCAAATTCATGAAAGTTCAGCTTCATAATCTTTGAAACAGCTTAGAAGTACTGAGAAGCAGTAAATTTTAGTGTTTTGAACAATTCCAGTGTTGATCTCAGTGAAAGAAGTCAAAAATAAGACTAAGACGGAAAAAGCTTTCTCTCAGTGAAATAAGTCAAAAATGCACCACTGTGTAATTTTCTGCAAATTCATGAAAGTTCAGCTTCATAATCTTTGAAACAGCTTAGAAGTACTGAGAAGCAGTAAATTTTAGTGTTTTGAACAATTCCAGTGTTGATCTCAGTGAAAGAAGTCAAAAATAAGACTAAGACGAAAAAAGCTTTCTCTCAGTGAAATAAGTCAAAAATGCACCACTGTGTAATTTTCTGCAAATTCATGAAAGTTCAGCTTCATAATCTTTGAAACAGCTTAGAAGTACTGAGGAGCAGTAAATTTTAGTGTTTTGAACAATTCCAGTGTTGATCTCAGTGAAAGAAGTCAAAAATAAGACTAAGACGAAAAAAGCTTTCTCTCAGTGAAATAAGTCAAAAATGCACCACTGTGTAATTTTCTGCAAATTCATGAAAGTTCAGCTTCATAATCTTTGAAACAGCTTAGAAGTACTGAGGAGCAGTAAATTTTAGTGTTTTGACCATTTCCAGTGTTGATCTCAGTGAAAGAAGTCAAAAATAAGCCTAAGACGAAAAAAGCTTTCTCTCAGTGAAATAAGTCAAAAATGCACCACTGTGTAATTTTCTGCAAATTCATGAAAGTTCAGCTTCATAATCTTTGAAACAGCTTAGAAGTACTGAGAAGCAGTAAATTTTAGTGTTTTGAACAATTCCAGTGTTGATCTCAGTGAAAGAAGTCAAAAATAAGACTAAGACGGAAAAAGCTTTCTCTCAGTGAAATAAGTCAAAAATGCACCACTGTGTAATTTTCTGCAAATTCATGAAAGTTCAGCTTCATAATCTTTGAAACAGCTTAGAAGTACTGAGGAGCAGTAAATTTTAGTGTTTTGACCATTTTCAGTGTTGATCTCAGTGAAAGAAGTCAAAAATAAGACTAAGACGAAAAAAGCTTTCTCTCAGTGAAATAAGTCAAAAATGCACCACTGTGTAATTTTCTGCAAATTCATGAAAGTTCAGCTTCATAATCTTTGAAACAGCTTAGAAGTACTGAGAATCAGTAAATTTTAGTGTTTTGAACAATTCCAGTGTTGATCTCAGTGAAAGAAGTCAAAAATAAGACTAAGACGAAAAAAGCTTTCTCTCAGTGAAATAAGTCAAAAATGCACCACTGTGTAATTTTCTGCAAATTCATGAAAGTTCAGCTTCATAATCTTTGAAACAGCTTAGAAGTACTGAGGAGCAGCAAATTTTAGCATTTTGAACAATTCCAGTGTTGATCTCAGTGAAAGAAGTCAAAAATAAGACTAAGACGAAAAAAGCTTTCTCTCAGTGAAATAAGTCAAAAATGCACCACTGTGTAATTTTCTGCAAATTCATGAATGTTCAGCTTCATAATCTTTGAAACAGCTTAGAAGTACTGAGAAGCAGTATATTTTAGTGTTTTGAACAATTCCAGTGTTGATCTCAGTGAAAGAAGTCAAAAATAAGACTAAGACGAAAAAAGCTTTCTCTTAGTGAAATAACTCAAAAATGCACCACTGTGTAATTTTCTGCAAATTCATGAAAGTTCAGCTTCATAATCTTTGAAACAGCTTAGAAGTACTGAGAAGCAGTAAATTTTAGTGTTTTGAACAATTCCAGTGTTGATCTCAGTGAAAGAAGTCAAAAATAAGACTAAGACGAAAAAAGCTTTCTCTCAGTGAAATAAGTCAAAAATGCACCACTGTGTAATTTTCTGCAAATTCATGAAAGTTCAGCTTCATAATCTTTGAAACAGCTTAGAAGTACTGAGGAGCAGTAAATTTTAGTGTTTTGACCATTTCCAGTGTTGATCTCAGTGAAAGAAGTCAAAAAAAAGACTAAGACGAAAAAAGCTTTCTCTCAGTGAAATAAGTCAAAAATGCACCACTGTGTAATTTTCTGCAAATTCATGAAAGTTCAGCTTCATAATCTTTGAAACAGCTTAGAAGTACTGAGAAGCAGTAAATTTTAGTGTTTTGAACAATTCCAGTGTTGATCTCAGTGAAAGAAGTCAAAAATAAGACTAAGACGAAAAAAGCTTTCTCTCAGTGAAATAAGTCAAAAATGCACCACTGTGTAATTTTCTGCAAATTCATGAAAGTTCAGCTTCATAATCTTTGAAACAGCTTAGAAGTACTGAGAAGCAGTAAATTTTAGTGTTTTGAACAATTCCAGTGTTGATCTCAGTGAAAGAAGTCAAAAATAAGACTAAGACGGAAAAAGCTTTCTCTCAGTGAAATAAGTCAAAAATGCACCACTGTGTAATTTTCTGCAAATTCATGAAAGTTCAGCTTCATAATCTTTGAAACAGCTTAGAAGTACTGAGGAGCAGTAAATTTTAGTGTTTTGACCATTTTCAGTGTTGATCTCAGTGAAAGAAGTCAAAAATAAGACTAAGACGAAAAAAGCTTTCTCTCAGTGAAATAAGTCAAAAATGCACCACTGTGTAATTTTCTGCAAATTCATGAAAGTTCAGCTTCATAATCTTTGAAACAGCTTAGAAGTACTGAGAAGCAGTAAATTTTAGTGTTTTGAACAATTCCAGTGTTGATCTCAGTGAAAGAAGTCAAAAATAAGACTAAGACGAAAAAAGCTTTCTCTCAGTGAAATAAGTCAAAAATGCACCACTGTGTAATTTTCTGCAAATTCATGAAAGTTCAGCTTCATAATCTTTGAAACAGCTTAGAAGTACTGAGGAGCAGTAAATTTTAGTGTTTTGAACAATTCCAGTGTTGATCTCAGTGAAAGAAGTCAAAAATAAGACTAAGACGAAAAAAGCTTTCTCTCAGTGAAATAAGTCAAAAATGCACCACTGTGTAATTTTCTGCAAATTCATGAAAGTTCAGCTTCATAATCTTTGAAACAGCTTAGAAGTACTGAGGAGCAGTAAATTTTAGTGTTTTGACCATTTCCAGTGTTGATCTCAGTGAAAGAAGTCAAAAATAAGACTAAGACGAAAAAAGCTTTCTCTCAGTGAAATAAGTCAAAAATGCACCACTGTGTAATTTTCTGCAAATTCATGAAAGTTCAGCTTCATAATCTTTGAAACAGCTTAGAAGTACTGAGGAGCAGTAAATTTTAGTGTTTTGACCATTTCCAGTGTTGATCTCAGTGAAAGAAGTCAAAAATAAGACTAAGACGAAAAAAGCTTTCTCTCAGTGAAATAAGTCAAAAATGCACCACTGTGTAATTTTCTGCAAATTCATGAAAGTTCAGCTTCATAATCTTTGAAACAGCTTAGAAGTACTGAGAAGCAGTAAATTTTAGTGTTTTGAACAATTCCAGTGTTGATCTCAGTGAAAGAAGTCAAAAATAAGACTAAGACGAAAAAGCTTTCTCTCAGTGAAATAAGTCAAAAATGCACCACTGTGTAATTTTCTGCAAATTCATGAAAGTTCAGCTTCATAATCTTTGAAACAGCTTAGAAGTACTGAGAAGCAGTATATTTTAGTGTTTTGTACAATTCCAGTGTTGATCTCAGTGAAAGAAGTCAAAAATAAGACTAAGACGAAAAAAGCTTTCTCTCAGTGAAATAAGTCAAAAATGCACCACTGTGTAATTTTCTGCAAATTCATGAAAGTTCAGCTTCATAATCTTTGAAACAGCTTAGAAGTACTGAGAAGCAGTAAATTTTAGTGTTTTGAACAATTCCAGTGTTGATCTCAGTGAAAGAAGTCAAAAATAAGACTAAGACGGAAAAAGCTTTCTCTCAGTGAAATAAGTCAAAAATGAACCACTGTGTAATTTTCTGCAAATTCATGAAAGTTCAGCTTCACAATCTTTGAAACAGCTTAGAAGTACTGAGGAGCAGTAAATTTTAGTGTTTTGACCATTTTCAGTGTTGATCTCAGTGAAAGAAGTCAAAAATAAGACTAAGACGAAAAAAGCTTTCTCTCAGTGAAATAAGTCAAAAATGCACCACTGTGTAATTTTCTGCAAATTCATGAAAGTTCAGCTTCATAATCTTTGAAACAGCTTAGAAGTACTGAGAATCAGTAAATTTTAGTGTTTTGAAGAATTCCAGTGTTGATCTCAGTGAAAGAAGTCAAAAATAAGACTAAGACGAAAAAAGCTTTCTCTCAGTGAAATAAGTCAAAAATGCACCACTGTGTAATTTTCTGCAAATTCATGAAAGTTCAGCTTCATAATCTTTGAAACAGCTTAGAAGTACTGAGAAGCAGTAAATTTTAGTGTTTTGAACAATTCCAGTGTTGATCTCAGTGAAAGAAGTCAAAAATAAGACTAAGACGAAAAAAGCTTTCTCTCAGTGAAATAAGTCAAAAATGCACCACTGTGTAATTTTCTGCAAATTCATGAAAGTTCAGCTTCATAATCTTTGAAACAGCTTAGAAGTACTGAGGAGCAGTAAATTTTAGTGTTTTGAACAATTCCAGTGTTGATCTCAGTGAAAGAAGTCAAAAATAAGACTAAGACGAAAAAAGCTTTCTCTCAGTGAAATAAGTCAAAAATGCACCACTGTGTAATTTTCTGCAAATTCATGAAAGTTCAGCTTCATAATCTTTGAAACAGCTTAGAAGTACTGAGGAGCAGTAAATTTTAGTGTTTTGACCATTTCCAGTGTTGATCTCAGGGAAAGAAGTCAAAAATAAGACTAAGACGAAAAAAGCTTTCTCTCAGTGAAATAAGTCAAAAATGCACCACTGTGTAATTTTCTGCAAATTCATGAAAGTTCAGCTTCATAATCTTTGAAACAGCTTAGAAGTACTGAGGAGCAGTAAATTTTAGTGTTTTGACCATTTCCAGTGTTGATCTCAGTGAAAGAAGTCAAAAATAAGACTAAGACGAAAAAAGCTTTCTCTCAGTGAAATAAGTCAAAAATGCACCACTGTGTAATTTTCTGCAAATTCATGAAAGTTCAGCTTCATAATCTTTGAAACAGCTTAGAAGTACTGAGAAGCAGTAAATTTTAGTGTTTTGAACAATTCCAGTGTTGATCTCAGTGAAAGAAGTCAAAAATAAGACTAAGACGAAAAAAGCTTTCTCTCAGTGAAATAAGTCAAAAATGCACCACTGTGTAATTTTCTGCAAATTCATGAAAGTTCAGCTTCATAATCTTTGAAACAGCTTAGAAGTACTGAGGAGCAGTAAATTTTAGTGTTTTGACCATTTCCACTGTTGATCTCAGTGAAAGAAGTCAAAAATAAGACTAAGACGAAAAAAGCTTTCTCTCAGTGAAATAAGTCAAAAATGCACCACTGTGTAATTTTCTGCAAATTCATGAAAGTTCAGCTTCATAATCTTTGAAACAGCTTAGAAGTACTGAGAAGCAGTAAATTTTAGTGTTTTGACCATTTCCACTGTTGATCTCAGTGAAAGAAGTCAAAATAAGACTAAGACGAAAAAAGCTTTCTCTCAGTGAAATAAGTCAAAAATGCACCACTGTGTAATTTTCTGCAAATTCATGAAAGTTCAGCTTCATAATCTTTGAAACAGCTTAGAAGTACTGAGAAGCAGTAAATTTTAGTGTTTTGAACAATTCCAGTGTTGATCTCAGTGAAAGAAGTCAAAAATAAGACTAAGACGAAAAAAGCTTTCTCTCAGTGAAATAAGTCAAAAATGCACCACTGTGTAATTTTCTGCAAATTCATGAAAGTTCAGCTTCATAATCTTTGAAACAGCTTAGAAGTACTGAGAAGCAGTAAATTTTAGTGTTTTGAACAATTCCAGTGTTGATCTCAGTGAAAGAAGTCAAAAATAAGACTAAGACGAAAAAAGCTTTCTCTCAGTGAAATAAGTCAAAAATGCACCACTGTGTAATTTTCTGCAAATTCATGAAAGTTCAGCTTCATAATCTTTGAAACAGCTTAGAAGTACTGAGGAGCAGTAAATTTTAGTGTTTTGAACAATTCCAGTGTTGATCTCAGTGAAAGAAGTCAAAAATAAGACTAAGACGAAAAAAGCTTTCTCTCAGTGAAATAAGTCAAAAATGCACCACTGTGTAATTTTCTGCAAATTCATGAAAGTTCAGCTTCATAATCTTTGACACAGCTTAGAAGTACTGAGGAGCAGTAAATTTTAGTGTTTTGACCATTTCCAGTGTTGATCTCAGTGAAAGAAGTCAAAAATAAGACTAAGACGAAAAAAGCTTTCTCTCAGTGAAATAAGTCAAAAATGCACCACTGTGTAATTTTCTGCAAATTCATGAAAGTTCAGCTTCATAATCCTTGAAACAGCTTAGAAGTACTGAGGAGCAGTAAATTTTAGTGTTTTGAACAATTCCAGTGTTGATCTCAGTGAAAGAAGTCAAAAATAAGACTAAGACGAAAAAAGCTTTCTCTCAGTGAAATAAGTCAAAAATGCACCACTGTGTAATTTTCTGCACATTCATGAAAGTTCAGCTTCATAATCTTTGAAACAGCTTAGAAGTACTGAGGAGCAGTAAATTTTAGTGTTTTGACCATTTCCAGTGTTGATCTCAGTGAAAGAAGTCAAAAATAAGACTAAGACGAAAAAAGCTTTCTCTCAGTGAAATAAGTCAAAAATGCACCACTGTGTAATTTTCTGCAAATTCATGAAAGTTCAGCTTCATAATCTTTGAAACAGCTTAGAAGTACTGAGGAGCAGTAAATTTTAGTGTTTTGAACAATTCCAGTGTTGATCTCAGTGAAAGAAGTCAAAAATAAGACTAAGACGAAAAAAGCTTTCTCTCAGTGAAATAAGTCAAAAATGCACCACTGTGTAATTTTCTGCAAATTCATGAAAGTTCAGCTTCATAATCCTTGAAACAGCTTAGAAGTACTGAGGAGCAGTAAATTTTAGTGTTTTGAACAATTCCAGTGTTGATCTCAGTGAAAGAAGTCAAAAATAAGACTAAGACGAAAAAAGCTTTCTCTCAGTGAAATAAGTCAAAAATGCACCACTGTGTAATTTTCTGCACATTCATGAAAGTTCAGCTTCATAATCTTTGAAACAGCTTAGAAGTACTGAGGAGCAGTAAATTTTAGTGTTTTGACCATTTCCAGTGTTGATCTCAGTGAAAGAAGTCAAAAATAAGACTAAGACGAAAAAAGCTTTCTCTCAGTGAAATAAGTCAAAAATGCACCACTGTGTAATTTTCTGCAAATTCATGAAAGTTCAGCTTCATAATCTTTGAAACAGCTTAGAAGTACTGAGGAGCAGTAAATTTTAGTGTTTTGAACAATTCCAGTGTTGATCTCAGTGAAAGAAGTCAAAAATAAGACTAAGACGAAAAAAGCTTTCTCTCAGTGAAATAAGTCAAAAATGCACCACTGTGTAATTTTCTGCAAATTCATGAAAGTTCAGCTTCATAATCTTTGACACAGCTTAGAAGTACTGAGGAGCAGTAAATTTTAGTGTTTTGACCATTTCCAGTGTTGATCTCAGTGAAAGAAGTCAAAAATAAGACTAAGACGAAAAAAGCTTTCTCTCAGTGAAATAAGTCAAAAATGCACCACTGTGTAATTTTCTGCAAATTCATGAAAGTTCAGCTTCATAATCCTTGAAACAGCTTAGAAGTACTGAGGAGCAAAATTTTAGTGTTTTGAACAATTCCAGTGTTGATCTCAGTGAAAGAAGTCAAAAATAAGACTAAGACGAAAAAGCTTTCTCTCAGTGAAATAAGTCAAAAATGCACCACTGTGTAATTTTCTGCACATTCATGAAAGTTCAGCTTCATAATCTTTGAAACAGCTTAGAAGTACTGAGGAGCAGTAAATTTTAGTGTTTTGACCATTTCCAGTGTTGATCTCAGTGAAAGAAGTCAAAAATAAGACTAAGACGAAAAAAGCTTTCTCTCAGTGAAATAAGTCAAAAATGCACCACTGTGTAATTTTCTGCAAATTCATGAAAGTTCAGCTTCATAATCTTTGAAACAGCTTAGAAGTACTGAGGAGCAGTAAATTTTAGTGTTTTGAACAATTCCAGTGTTGATCTCAGTGAAAGAAGTCAAAAATAAGACTAAGACGAAAAAAGCTTTCTCTCAGTGAAATAAGTCAAAAATGCACCACTGTGTAATTTTCTGCACATTCATGAAAGTTCAGCTTCATAATCTTTGAAACAGCTTAGAAGTACTGAGGAGCAGTAAATTTTAGTGTTTTGACCATTTCCAGTGTTGATCTCAGTGAAAGAAGTCAAAAATAAGACTAAGACGAAAAAAGCTTTCTCTCAGTGAAATAAGTCAAAAATGCACCACTGTGTAATTTTCTGCAAATTCATGAAAGTTCAGCTTCATAATCTTTGAAACAGCTTAGAAGTACTGAGAAGCAGTAAATTTTAGTGTTTTGAACAATTCCAGTGTTGATCTCAGTGAAAGAAGTCAAAAATAAGACTAAGACGAAAAAAGCTTTCTCTCAGTGAAATAAGTCAAAAATGCACCACTGTGTAATTTTCTGCAAATTCATGAAAGTTCAGCTTCATAATCTTTGAAACAGCTTAGAAGTACTGAGGAGCAGTAAATTTTAGTGTTTTGAACAATTCCAGTGTTGATCTCAGTGAAAGAAGTCAAAAATAAGACTAAGACGAAAAAAGCTTTCTCTCAGTGAAATAAGTCAAAAATGCACCACTGTGTAATTTTCTGCAAATTCATGAAAGTTCAGCTTCATAATCTTTGAAACAGCTTAGAAGTACTGAGAAGCAGTAAATTTTAGTGTTTTGAACAATTCCAGTGTTGATCTCAGTGAAAGAAATCAAAAATAAGACTAAGACGAAAAAAGCTTTCTCTCAGTGAAATAAGTCAAAAATGCACCACTGTGTAATTTTCTGCAAATTCATGAAAGTTCAGCTTCATAATCTTTGAAACAGCTTAGAAGTACTGAGAAGCAGTAAATTTTAGTGTTTTGAACAATTCCAGTGTTGATCTCAGTGAAAGAAGTCAAAAATAAGACTAAGACGAAAAAAGCTTTCTCTCAGTGAAATAAGTCAAAAATGCACCACTGTGTAATTTTCTGCAAATTCATGAAAGTTCAGCTTCATAATCTTTGAAACAGCTTAGAAGTACTGAGGAGCAGTAAATTTTAGTGTTTTGAACAATTCCAGTGTTGATCTCAGTGAAAGAAGTCAAAAATAAGACTAAGACGAAAAAAGCTTTCTCTCAGTGAAATAAGTCAAAAATGCACCACTGTGTAATTTTCTTCAAATTCATGAAAGTTCAGCTTCATAATCTTTGACACAGCTTAGAAGTACTGAGGAGCAGTAAATTTTAGTGTTTTGACCATTTCCAGTGTTGATCTCAGTGAAAGAAGTCAAAAATAATACTAAGACCAAAAAAGCTTTCTCTCAGTGAAATAAGTCAAAATGCACCACTGTGTAATTTTCTGCAAATTCATGAAAGTTCAGCTTCATAATCTTTGAAACAGCTTAGAAGTACTGAGAAGCAGTAAATTTTAGTGTTTTGAACAATTCCAGTGTTGATCTCAGTGAAAGAAGTCAAAAATAAGACTAAGACGAAAAAAGCTTTCTCTCAGTGAAATAAGTCAAAAATGCACCACTGTGTAATTTTCTGCAAATTCATGAAAGTTCAGCTTCATAATCTTCGAAACAGCTTAGAAGTACTGAAGCAGTAAATTTTAGTGTTTTGAACAATTCCAGTGTTGATCTCAGTGAAAGAAGTCAAAAATAAGACTAAGACGGAAAAAGCTTTCTCTCAGTGAAATAAGTCAAAAATGCACCACTGTGTAATTTTCTGCAAATTCATGAAAGTTCAGCTTCATAATCTTTGAAACAGCTTAGAAGTACTGAGGAGCAGTAAATTTTAGTGTTTTGAACTATTCCAGTGTTGATCTCAGTGAAAGAAGTCAAAAATAAGATTAAGACGAAAAAAGCTTTCTCTCAGTGAAATAAGTCAAAAATGTACCACTGTGTAATTTTCTGCAAATTCATGAAAGTTCAGCTTCATAATCTTTGAAACAGCTTAGAAGTACTGAGAAGCAGTAAATTTTAGTGTTTTGAACAATTCCAGTGTTGATCTCAGTGAAAGAAGTCAAAAATAAGACTAAGACGAAAAAAGCTTTCTCTCAGTGAAATAAGTCAAAAATGCACCACTGTGTAATTTTCTGCAAATTCATGAAAGTTCAGCTTCATAATCTTTGAAACAGCTTAGAAGTACTGAGAAGCAGTAAATTTTAGTGTTTTGAATAATTCCAGTGTTGATCTCAGTGAAAGAAGTCAAAATAAGACTAAGACGAAAAAAGCTTTCTCTCAGTGAAATAAGTCAAAAATGCACCACTGTGTAATTTTCTGCAAATTCATGAAAGTTCAGCTTCATAATCTTTGAAACAGCTTAGAAGTACTGAGAAGCAGTATATTTTAGTGTTTTGAACAATTCCAGTGTTGATCTCAGTGAAAGAAGTCAAAAATAAGACTAAGACGAAAAAAGCTTTCTCTCAGTGAAATAAGTCAAAAATGCACCACTGTGTAATTTTCTGCAAATTCATGAAAGTTCAGCTTCATAATCTTTGAAACAGCTTAGAAGTACTGAGAAGCAGTAAATTTTAGTGTTTTGAACAATTCCAGTGTTGATCTCAGTGAAAGAAGTCAAAAATAAGACTAAGACGAAAAAAGCTTTCTCTCAGTGAAATAAGTCAAAAATGCATAGAAACAGCATAGAAGTACTGAGAAACAATATATTTTAGTGTTTTGAACAATTCCAGTGTTTTTTAACTTAAAACTGAGATAAATCTTTTTTCGTCTTAGATAGTTTTATGTTCAAGAAACACTGGAATTTTTCAAACCACAAAAATATACTGCTTCTCAGTACTTCTATTGTGTTTCAAAGATTACAAAGCTGAACTTTCAAGATTTTGCAGAAAAATACACAGTGGTGCATTTTTGACTTATTTCGCTGAGATAAAGCTTCTTTTTGTCTTTGAACAATTCCAGTGTTTCTTGAACATAAAAATCTCTGTTTCTCAGTACTTCTATGCTGTTTCAATTATTATAAAGCTGAAATTTCAAGATTTTGCTGAAAATGTCATGACTGAGGCCTCTCGCTTAACCCACATCTAGAACACAGACAAGACAGGGTGGAATCAGATAAATAAAAATTTATTTTTCTTTTTGAAGACAGAGTGGTTAATGGGGTGAAATTATGTCTCTCTGAAGGCCACGAGATCTGGATCCTCTGTGATCTGAGGCCTGGGGAAGAGGAAGGGTCAGTGGGGAGTGAGAACAGGAGAAACGAGAACTGGAACGGGCTTACTGGGTGAGATGAAGTGAATCCGCCATGGATGGAAACGTTGGGATGCGGGAGACTGGGTTCTTGAGCTAAAGAGTCCAGTAAAGCTATTTTCGTCTTAGATAGTTTTATGTTCATGAAACACTGGAATTGTTCAAACCACAAAAATATTCTGCTTCTCAGTACTTCTATGCTGTTTCAAAGATTATAAAGCTGAACTTTCAAGATTTTGCAGAAAATTACACATTGAATGTGACCTTACCCTCCCCCCAACATTAACAGCTGCCATGCAAAAAACAACAATGTGGCAGCAAGCTCTTCCTACTTAACATTCTCAAAGACCCAATCTTCCAGTAACTAACAACCTCGGAATAGAAGAAACAGAATTAACAAAGCCTTTAAAACAATTCTTCTAGGAGTATAATCAAATGTATTAAGATAGTTCCTTTAAGCATTAACAGCATGTTCTGAATTAGTTAGTTTTAACCATACTATTTGCATGCATTTTATATTACTGAAATAGAATAGTATTAGGAAACTATTTTACTTCTAAAATATTTCAGGTATTCTAAAAGAACTTTTCTAAAATTAGACAATCCTGCAGTTTTTAGATTCAAACTCATAGTTATTATTTGGCATTAGATTTTTGTACTAGTTTGTTTAAAATGGAAATCAGTTTCTTGTTGAATCACTGAGGCAGAAAACCACCAGGTCTAGTTGTAGGTTATAAATTCTGGTCTGGAATGTAAAAAAGGAGGAGACTGGTATGGGACGACTCAAGTTGAGGATGACCTTTGTTCTCTCCATATATTTATCTTTGGATTTTAACAGGTCTCAGAGAAGTTAATAAAATTAACATTAAACAGCCCTACAAGGGGAAGACACACCTTCTAATGCATAAATCTAAATTAAGGGAATACAAATCCTCATAAAAATGTATGTTTTTCAGCAGAAGATCGAATTGCTTTTTGCCTGAGTGAGCAATTCCCAAAAATGGATTTTTGTTTTTCCTTTTCAACTCGTTGCAGGTAATTCTATGTTTTATCACATGTTGGACTTCTTGATGATCTGAGTGTAATGCTGATGTAACATTCTGTATCTTGAAAGATCTGGATAAAGCTCTAGATATGTCTGAAGTCTGATGTCGAATGGTTGTTTCTTTATAATTTCCCCTGCACATGCGGAGTCCCTGGATCTGGGAAAGTAGAGGAAAATTAACAAGCAAAGTGAAGTTATTCCTCTAAATTTTAACATTAGCTAGCTGATGAATGCTGGCTCTGGTTAGCTCGTTAATTAATGCTGGTTCTGATAGGCTTTTCTCTCCAAGGAGAAAAATGTTCTGCAGGTTCTGAGTTTCAGGTAGAAGTTCTGAGTGAAACAGAAAATATTAAGATTTTCCAGCTTTATGGTTTAAAGCATTGACCTCTAACCTTCAAGGAATGGGAACATTTTACTTTAATTAGGACTTTCTGAAAGGCAGAATTGATGAAAAAATCTTTTTAATGCAAATATTTAAGTTTGAACAGAAAAAAGAACAGAATGAACAAAATACAAAAAAAAAGTTTTTATTTAAAATACATGAAGAAAAACTCCAGCAAATTTACAAAAGGAAGATTTAATATTCAAATCTGACATGTTGAGAAAAATAGGAGCTGATAGAAACAGAAAATGAAAAAAATTGAGAAAAACTGATCAATATTTTCTGTGATGGTCCGACCAGCAAACTCAAGGATAAAGGCATATATAAAAAAATAAATATTTAATTTTTCAAAAGAGCTTAACAAATCTCAAAAAGAAATAAGAAAAATGGGCCCAAAAACAATCAACGAAGCATAGCAACTCAACAAACTAAAACTACAGTAACTGACTCTTCTCAATGAAGACACAGGGGAATTTATATACAAAGGCTAGCCTACACACACACACACAAGGAGGGGAGAGGGGGTGGGTGAAAAAACAAAAACAACCAATACATAAACATAAATAACAAATTCAAATCACAACATTTTACTTTAACACAACTACAAAACAAAACAACCTAACACCGAAAATATTATAACAATAGAGCGAGAGGAAGATATCAATAGGGCGAGAGGAGGAGTCTTCCACAAAAAATTTCCTGCTTCCCGCAGCTTGATGGTTCGTTCCAATTACTGGTTTGAGACAATCAACTCCTCCCAGCCAGTCCTTCAACTCAATCAAAAACAAAATAGTTAATATTCTAAATAAACCAAGCGTTTACTAAAATGTGTGCACCCAATCTAGAAAACAACTTAATACCAAAAGCCCACCACCAAAGAAAAAGTGATATTACCAATATAAATATTATCAATATAAAACATTAACTAAATACTAACACTGAAGAAAAGAATACTAACACGGAGAACATGGAGGAACCTCCGCAATTTCAATGAAATCTGATGAATGAAAGGAAAAAAGTAGAGAAACAACATCTTGATATTTAGTGAGAAGCTTTGACTGGAAACAGAGAAAAACATGAGGATCCTGGAATAATCTTGGAATAATCCTGAATAATCCTGGAATAATCCTCGAATAATCCTGGAATAATCCCAGCTTCAATCTTTAAAGGACTGGAAGGAGAAAAAGTTTCCAAGGACTCAATCAGAATCGTTTCACCAAGAAATAGATTGTCTCTGAACTGAACTGAACTGAACTATCTGTTCAACAGTGAGAGAGTTTCTCTGACAGGAGGAAAAACTTTAGACTCTTTAGATTCAAATCAGCTCAGAAACACTGAAGAGGAAGCAGAACTGGACCAGAACCTAAATCCAGGAATCAGAGGTTCAGTGAATATGGTGTTGAAGGTGTGGAGGAGGATCAGTGAGTTAGAGGAGACTCTGTAGAAGGACAGAATGCCAGCAGGACAGTCCACATACACTGCTACTTTGTGAGAGACAGAGGAGGAGAGACGAGTTTCTATGTCATTGTGACAGACAGAGTAACCATAACAATCACAGCAACTCAGCCTCCATGAATAATCATTCCTTCCAAACAAACAATCTCTGCTGTCTCCTTTCCTCCTGATTCTTCTGTAACTCACTAATATATTAACATATCCTCTCCACTCGACCTCCCAGTGACAGCGACCAGTCAGACCAGTTCTACACAGCAGCTGAAGATAATTATCAAATCTGTCTGGATGATCAGGATATGACTGAAGCTCCTCCACAAATGTTACCTTTCTGTTGTCTTCAGAAAGTTTTAGGTTTCTGTTCACTGTGTTTGTGTTGATGGTGAGTTGACGGGAATCTGATGGAGAGAACAAACACAATCTAGCTCCAGTTATTGATCATTTCTTGACACTTTGACTCCAGAATGAGTGATGTGACAGTTTGAAGATGGTTGAATGTGAGCTGCTTTGTTGTTATGAATCAGATGAAAAACACACTTACATTTCCATGGACCTGGAGTCAAGAATCGGCCTCCAGCAGGCTCCACCCTGAAAGGAGGAGAGGGGTCAGACCATCAGTCTCTTTCAGCAGCAAACATGGACATTACATGTCTCTCAGACACACATTGTCCTCCACTGAGACAGGAACAGTCCAACATCTGGATTGCAAACTGCAGTGGATGTAGAAAGGACAATTGGTGCTGCTGCAGCACAACTCATTTCTCCAAATACAGGAAAAGCTCCAACAGAGAGGAGAAAGGAACAACCTGAAGAAACTCACTGAAGCCTAAAAGGACATCAGGAAACTAAGGAAACATTTGTGGAAGCTCAACCTGATTTAATAATCAGCATTAAAATACAATCAATCTAAACTCTGATCAACACCTGGATGCCTGATCCATCCACACTCCCATACACAGATGAAGGAATGAAACACGATGCTGCTGAAAACCTGCTGTGGCCTCACTGTAATATCCAGAAATACAAACATTAAAAAGGAGAAGCTGCATCACATTCAACAAAGAGTTCAACAAGAATCAAAGATTTGATCTCTGAGTTCAGACTCACAAACCAGGGAGAGGCTTCCATCATCACACACCTCTGACAAACACCTCCAACCTTTCAGCACTTCGTCTACCAACCAGCACCACCAGGTGGTGCTGCACACATTTACAATGAGCCCAAGAAGAAGAAGCAGCATCCTGAATCCAGCAGCTGCAGTAATGGCTTGTGAAAGTGTCCAAGGAGCATCTGGAACTAGAACCAGCAGATCCAACAGTCCAGAGAGTCTTTGTTTGCATCTTTCCTCTCAGATTTCCAAGCTGCTCTGAGAGGAAAATGACATCATCTCTGTACTGATGATGTCACACTCTGATGTGACATCATCAGAGCGTGACATCCAGGAGCTGCTGGACTTCTACATTTTCAGCATGGAGGACAGAGAAGATCTCAGCTCTGATGAGGAGCTGGCCTGCCTTCACACTGATTGAGGGTCACAGAAATATTTCCAGATGAAGTCAGATGGATTGTCCTGCTGTTGCTATCAGAGGCCAAGAAGAAGCTTCAAGTTCTTCTCCTGTTCAGCTCCACGTTCCTGTCAGAGACTTCAGCTCCTCATGAGAACAACTAAAGCCTGGAATAGACTGACACCAACATCCTGACATCTCATCCCTGAACAAAGCAGGTTCCTCCATACCTGAGAGCTTCCAGTCTCCAGTGTGGATCCTTCAGTCCAGCTGACAGCAGCTTCACTCCTGAGTCTCCTGGATGATTGTAGCTCAGGTCCAACTCTTTCAGATGGACCTGAGCTACTGAGGTCAGAGCTGAGGCCAGAGAAGCACAACCTTCCTCTGAGACCAAACAGCCTGATAAGCTGCAGATACACAATTCATCACATGATGAGAAAATGAGAATATTGGATGGATGGATGGATGATGGATGGATGGATGGATGGATGGATGGATGGATGGATGGATGGATGGATGGATGGATGGATGGATGGATGGATGGATGGATGGATGGATGGATGGATGGATGGATGGATGGATGGATGGATGGATGGATGGATGGATGGATGGATGGATGGATGGATGGATGGATGGATGGATGGATGGATGGATGGATGGATGGATGGATGGATGGATGGATGGATGGATGGATGGATGGATGGATGGATGGATGGATGGATGGATGGATGGATGGATGGATGGATGGATGGATGGATGGATGGATGGATGGATGGATGGATGGATGGATGGATGGATGGATGGATGGATGGATGGATGGATGGATTTATAACATGTGGAATAAATCAGAAAGCCAACCAACTGCTGGGATCTGTAATTATGCTTCTTTTTGCACCTGGATGCAGGAATTTGTCAAGAGCCCAGAGTTACCTGAGAGTTTCCAGTTTGGACTCTTCAGTCCAGCAGAGAGAAGCTTCATTCCTGAATCCTGCAGGTTGTTGTTACTCAGGTCCAGTTCTCTGAGACTGGAGGACTGGGAGCTGAGAACTGAGGACAGAGCTTCACAGCTACTCTCTGAGAGGTTACAGTAACTCAGTCTGAGGAGACCGGGAGAAAAATCTGTTAAAGAATTCTTCAAAGTAAAATTTTTTCCAATCAACAATGTTTTTCTTAGACAAAGAAAGAACCATTTTATTTTACATATGACTATGTGTTTGTTGTTAATTTTATAGTTGTCCACCCAACTATAAAATGAAACTACAGAACTACAACTCTAAGGAGTTTGGAAAGATAATTGTAAAATTACACAATAAAGAAAATGAATCCAATTTCAATTTTATTTCAAAGATGCATTTTGCTGCTTTAATATTCAACATTCTGTCCAGTTGCTGAAGGAAGTCTAATTCTCTTTTGTGCACCCACCCACAATGGGACATGTTGAAGAGACAATGCATCAATATATAAACTGAAAAATGAATATCATAATTAGCAGATTTCTATCTATAAAAAAATACAATCTGTGTCCTTACAGAGCTTTGTTGGAGGCTTTAACCACTGGCAGCAGCCTCAGAAGAACCTCCTCTGAAGCAGAGTATTTCTTCAGGTCAAACACATCCAGATCTTTTCCTGATGACACTAAGATGAAGATTAGAGCTGACCACTGAGCAGGAGACAGTTTATCTGTGGAGAGACTTCCTGAACTCAGAGACTGTTGGATCTCCTCCACTAGAGAACAGTCATTCAGTTCATTCAGACAGTGGAACAGATTGATGCTTTTCTCTGCAGATATATTCTCACTGATTTTTTTCTTGATGTACTGAACTGTTTTCTGATTGGTCTGTGAGCTACTTCCTGTCTTTGTCAGCAGACCTTGTAGGAGTCTCTGATTGGTCTGCAGTGAAAGTCCCAGGAGGAAGTGGAGGAACAAGTCCAGGCGTCCATTTGGACTCTGTAAGGCCTGGTCAACAGCTCTCTGATGGTGAGATTTTAGGTCAGATTTTTTTAGAAATGAAGATTTCTTAGATCTTTGTGTTTCTTTGATCAGGTTGACCCCAGAGTTGATGAAGGTCAGATGAACATGAAGATCAGCCAGAAACTTCTGAACATTCAAATGGACGAAGCAGAACACCTTGTCCTGGTACAAACCTCTCTCCTCTTTAAAGATCTGTGTGAACACTCCTGAGAACACTGAGGCTGCTCTGATATCGATGCCACACTCTGTCAGGTCTGATTCATGAAAGATCAGGTTTCCTTTCTGCAGCTGATCAAAAGCCAGTTTTCCTAGAGACTCGATCATCTTCCTGCTCTCTGGACTCCAGTGTGGATCTGTTTCAGCTCCTCCATCATACTTGACCTTCTTCACTTTGGTCTGAACCACCAGGAAGTGGTGTCTCTGGTCTCCAATACATCCTCCAGAACTGTAGCAGTGATCCAGCAGAAGACTGGGATGTGGCACATGATGTTGAGGCTTCGTGATGTCTTCATGTGGGAGATGATCCTGCTGGCCTGCTCCTCATCTCTGAATCTCTTCCTGAAGTACTCCTCCTTCTGTGGGTCATTGAACCCTCTGACCTCTGTCACCATGTCAACACACTGAGGAGGGATCTGACTGGCTGCTGCAGGTCGTGTGGTTATCCAGAAGAGAGCAGAGGGAAGCAGATTCCCCCTGATGAGGTTTGTCAGCAGAACATCCACTGAGGTGGATTCTGTAGCATCAGTCAGGATTTCCTTGTTGTGGAAGTCCAGTGGAAGTCGACTCTCATCCAAGCCAACAAAGATGAACAGAACCTGGAAGTGTTCAAAGCTGCAGATTTCTTTGGTTTCACTAAAGAAATTATGAACAAGTTCCACCAAGCAGAACATTTTTTCTTTCAGTACATTCAGCTCTCTGAAAGTGAATGGAAATATGAACAAGATGTTCTGGTGGGCTTTGTCTTCAGCCCAGTCCAGAGTGAATTTCTGTGTTAAGACTGTTTTCCCAATGCCAGCCACTCCCTTTGTGATTACAGTTCTGATTGGTTGATCTCTTCCAGATGGGACTTTAAAGATGTCTTCTTGTCTGATTGTTGTTTCTGGTCTGTGTGGTTTCCTGGATGCTGTTTCAATCTGTCTGACCTCATGTTCATCATTGTCCTCTCCAGTCCCTCCCTCTGTGATGTAGAGCTCTGTGAAGATCTGGTTCAGAATGGTTGGACTTTCTGCTTTAGCAATACCCTCAAACACAGACTGGAACTTCTTCTTCAGACCAGATTTAAGTTTGTGTTGACAAACTGGAGAAAGATGTCCTAAATTAACACAAAAACTAAAATCAGCATCTAAATAAAATAAATCAATCAAATTTTATTTGTATTGCACATTTCAACAAGAATGTCAAGGTTTCCGCTGTTTTACAGTCTTCTGGAAATTTGTTCCAAATTTTTGGTGCATAGATACTGAAAGGTTCTTCTCCTCTTTTGGTTCTGGTTCTGGGGATGCAGAGCAGACCAGAACCAGAGGACCTGAGGGTTCTGGAAGGTTGATACAAAAACACCAGATCTTTAATGTATTCCATGAAGTAAAAAAAGAAAAGAATAATTTCTGAAATTTTTATTGTCGAACCTTCTTTACAATAAACAAAATTGCGGAGGAAAAAAAAGATCTTATGTGTCAAAACATCTTGTATGTAGCGCACATCTGAGTCTGTGGGTGTGGGCAGGCCAAAGCTTAAATCTTATTGGTTTGTTTGATTTTGTTTATTTCGTGGCTTGACGCTTTTCCTGTAAGCAAAAAATGAATGAACGGAGATTGAACGTCCCATAGTTGTTTGAGCGGTTTTTTGGATCCTGGCAGAGATTGTCATCATGTGTGGTTCTGGCGGGTCGCCAGTTTATGAGCTTCTTTGATGTTTCCTGAACTGGAGAGCTGGCGGGTCAAGTTAGCGGACATCTGCGGCTCTTCTTGAGTGTTGGGCTAAGACTGGGTTAAACAATTTAATTTAGTCGAAACGTTCCCCAAAGAGTGAAAATTAAGCAAAACATTGTTGCTTCACCTTCTCCTTCTTTGGACGCTTGACACCACCTGAACCTGGGAATCAACAGCCTCCTCATTCCGTGAATCACACGGGGAGGCTTCGCTTCCATGTCTGTATTATTTAGCACCGTTTGTATAAAAAAAATAAGTAAATGGGTACACTGTTTTAGTGGTTTAGGTTTGTGCTAGTTTTGTGCAACGTGCACATGATACGGTTGGAGAGGTGATTGTGCTCCTGCAGGGCAGGTGAAGTGATAGTTTAGTGCAGACCTTCTGATCTGTAGGACATTTTTTTTCGACATCTTCAGGTGTCATCCAATGGGTGAAAGAAAAGCAAACTGACCAATAAGATTTAGGCTTTGGCCTTCCCTTTGACCCCCACTGATGTGCGCTACTTACAAAATGTTTTGGACAAAAGATCTTTTTCTTCTCTCCACAATTTTGTTAATAGTAAAGAGGACTATTGTCAGAAGTCCCTAACATTAATATGATCAGGCAGCATGTAATCATATTTATACATATATATACTATTATTATAAAGGCTGAGCCAAGAAAATTTCTGTCTGTATCAACAAGTAGCCCTTCATGTTACTCTGTTCCCGTGAAGTAGCTCCCAGTCTCAAAAAGGTTGTGACCCCGGCTCTAGATTGTTCCTCTTTGGAGCCAAAAATAATGACTTCAGTTTTGTTTTTGTTCAGCTGGAGAAAGTTTTGGCATATCCACACATTTATCTGTTCTAAGCATTAATTCAGTGATTGGATGGGGTCAAAGGTCACCTGGTGACATCATAATGTAGAGCTGAGTATCATCTGCTTAGTTATGGTAGCTAATATTATTTCCTGTTATAACCTGAGCTAGTGGGAGAATATAATTATTGAATAGGAGGGTTCCTGGGATTGAACCTTGGGGTACCCCACATGTAACCTTTGACCTCTTTGATGAGAAGTTTCCAATTGAAACAAAGAAATCCCTGTTCTCTATGTAAGATTCAAACCAGTCGAGCACTGTCATGGTCGACAGTGTCAAAAGCTGAACTGAGGTCCAACAGAACCAGCACCGTGGTTCTCCCATAGTCAGTATTGATATGGATATCATTGAATACTTTGACTAGGCCAGTCTCTGTGCTGTGGTGAGCCTGAAAACCAGATTGGAAGGAATCAAAGCAGTTGGTCATCATGAGGAAACTATTTAATTGTTTACACACAGTTTTTTCAATAACTTTGCTGATGAATGGGAGGTTGGAGGTCAGAGGCCAGAAATCAGAGATTGGCCTGTAACTCTGTAGGAGTGATTTGTCCAAATTGTTCTTTTTTTAGCAGTGGTGTGATGACTGCTGTTTTTAAAGCCTGGGGGAAAACGCCTGATGTAAGCGATGAGTTACTATTTGGATCAGATCAGTAGCAATAATAGGCAGGACTTTCTGAAAGAAATGTGTGGATAGGACATCCAGACAGCAGGAGCTTGAACTTAATAGACTTATAATTTCTTCTAGGATTTTATAATTAAGTAGTTGAAAATGGGTCATTTTGTCTATATTTGTTTTGTTTGGGTACAATTAATCCTCTGATTTTTTTAAATTTTCTCTGAAAAGAAGCTGGAAAACTTGTTACAGGCAGCATTAGATTGGAGTTCAAGTGGTAACGTCATAGGAGGGTTTATATAAATACGATACCATCTCTTCAGACATCAGTAAATGTCTGATTTATCTATCAGATCAAATTTCTGAAGAAATCCTCTTACTGATCTGCAGACGGTCGGCCAGCTTTTCCTGCTTCATCCTCCTCAGGAAGTTCAGTGTGATCTTCATCACTGCCTCTCTGCTGCTCTTTCTCTGCTCTTCATCATCACCTTCCAACACTTTATCATCTCTCTGACTCTCTAAACGTTCTGGGTAATTTGGACTCAGAACTTTCTGGATTTTCTTCAGTTCATTCTTCACAAAAGTGACAATGTTGTCCTCCAGCAGCTGGAACAGAATAATAGATGAAGGAAACATCAAAGTGAAATCATGGAGCAAAACACCAAATGGATGTTGGACAGACTGACAGTCCTCTGGTCTACAACTTGCAGCATGAAGGTGACTTTGACCAGAATTCATGGAAAAGTATTTGTTGTTCATATACAGACCATAAATATGGAGTCCAGCTGTGTTTGATGCTGCTGGGCCGATGGACTCCTGGGAACCTCTGAGCTCTGCTGGTCCACTCTGTGCAGGAACCAGGAACAATTAGGCAGTCATGAAATATTCCTGGTTCATGAGAACAGTTTTCGTCCTGGTCGTGGAACACTGGACCAGCTTTACACCTCAGCAGGTCCTGGAGGGTGCATGGGAGTTCACCCAACCAGTCTACATGTGCTTTGTGGACTTGGAGAAGGCGTTCGACCATGTCCCTCGGGGTGCCCTGTGGGGGGTTCTCCGAGAGTATAGGGTACTGGGCCCTTTGATACAGGCTGTCAGGTCCCTGTATGACCGGTGTCAGAGTCTGGTCCGCATTGCCGGCAATAAGTCGGGCTCGTATATATATATATATAGGGTTGGACTCCGCCAGGGCTGCCCTTTGTCACCGATTTTGTTCATTACTTTTATGGACAGAATTTCTAGGCGCAGCCAGGGTGTTGAGGGGATCCGTTTTGGTGTAAAGCAACGAAATGTAGTTTGCATCTATCCAAATGTGCTATACAGGATATAAATATTTATAAAAGTTGTACAAGATATAAACATAAATATGAGAGTTATGCACATATTATACAAATTACACAGATTACATGGAATATACAGGAATATGAAGAATGGATAGTACATATATATATATAACGTTTCACACGTTGGATGATTGGTGAGTACCGAGGTGTGAGGAACAGGGAGAGATGGTCTGATTGTCCGATGTGGGGGAGGGGTGTCGCCTTGTAAGCTCCAGCCAGATTGGAGTAGACATGGTCCATGGTGTTGTCTCCTCTGGTGTGGCAGGAGACGTGTTGGTGGAATCTGGGAAGGACTGTCTTCAAGTTGGAGTGGTATAAGTCACCCGCAACAATAATCTAGCTTTGGACCTAGTTCTCATTCAATTTGTTTTTGATTGTGTCTTTGTTTGTTTGTTTGTTTGTTTGTTTGTTTGTTTGTTTGTTTGTTTGTTTTAGTACAATAAAATCCATCATTAAGTGTTGAAAAGGATAGCCAGATGGCGGATGTGCAACTTGTGTTTGTTTGAAAATGTGGTGGACTGTGTGCAGCACAAATGTGACGTAATTTGCAAAAATTTTCAGCTGCAACAGAGAACCCCTTAGTGAAGCCATGTTGTTTTACATAGAAACCTACACAGTTTAAACCTTTCTCTGATCTGGAGGGGAAACCAGAATCATGTCAGGATTAATTAGTGGGACGTCTGTCAGGTCTGGTCATGGCATGCAGACAATGTTTAAAACCAGTGGTTCTCAAAGTGTGGAGTGTGCCCCCTGTGTGTTTGTGTGTGTGTATATGTAACATAGTTAATATTGTACAGAATTCCACTTGTCTTTACTTCCAAGTTTGGGTTCAGATGTAATGGGTGAAACAGCACCCCCTCCTGGTGGTTGGCAACGTTGACAATAGTGAACATAGATATCTCGTTGCCAGTCATGAGAGATGGGCGCGAGGTAGGTTCACTGGGAACATTGTAACGGTCCTGTGGAATGTTCTGTTAGTTTGTTGCTAACATAAAATACTATTCCTCGTAAGGTGCTGTACTGCCGGTGATGAACCTGGTCCCTGATTATTTTATATCCTGTTTCATCCAGGTACATATTGTTTCATTTATTTATTGTTTTATTTCCTTGTAATTCTGTCTAATGTTAATGTATAAAATACGGCCGTTGGCCAGTTCATGAGAGATGGGCGCGAGGTGCTGTATTGCCGGTGATGAACCTGGTCCCTGATTATTTTATATCCTGTTTCATCCAGATAAACTTCATCTTGTATCATCCTGTCTCCTGGTCCATATTCACACAACGCAGAGTACTGACGAAAAGCCATAATAATTAAAAAGATTACATGTAGGTGTGTGTGTGTGGATGTGTGTGTGGGAGGGAGGCTTTTGGCGGAAGCAGTATGGGGAAAAAAACTTGAAGTGTGAAATAAACTTCAGTTTAGTTTGAAAACAAAATATGTGTATAGGTTGAACCAGTTGATTTATTTATTTATTTATTTCTGTTTTGGGGGGATTTTATTGTAATCCATAGGGGCTGGGGGGCGGAGCTTTCGGAACCACTGGGGATAGACGGGGCAGAAAATATTTGGGGCCACTGGTTTCAAACAATAGTGCTGTCATGTGGTTCACCATCTTCAGCAATAGGTATAACATTGGAACAGTTTTTTCAGGTTTAGGAAGTGCAATAGTCGGCACCTGAGAAAAAAAGCCGTTGAAGGGAAACCCTGCTCTATGTTAAAGAACTCTACTCACTCTGGAGTCCATGTGATTTCATCATTTTTTAAGTCCTTTCTATGGCTCAAAGTGAAAGGCGTTCAAAATGTCGATTTTTTTCTCTTTCTAAATAAAAATTTCCATCCTGAAGTCAAACTAAAATCTCAAATCCTCTAATTCAATGTTCACAATCAGTGGAGTGAAATAGTTTTACGTGTGGATGTTTTATCTCCTCCCCTTCACCTGGGGGCGCAGTTGTCTTCCTGCAGTACTTATTTTAGTGTTTCCGGGTCAGGCGGCGTCCTGGCTGTGTTGATGGTTGCACGCACGTGTTGTTTCTGTCTACATCGGTACCTTTGACCCAAACAGACGGAGTCAGTTCATCAGAACCAGCCAGGGAGTATCGGACAAATCTTGGAGACTTCCTGCAGCCATGGGCCCGGTGAGAAGACCTGCTAAAATTTGGAACAGATGCTGGTTTTGTGGGACCGAGCTGCTTACGTTTTGATTTACTACAGGTTGAAGTAAAAATGCAGACAGAAAAATTACTTTAAGCTTTATCTTGCGTTTTTTTAGTGCGCTATAAATCTTCTGTGCTAGCTGTAGGAACACAGCTCCACAGTCTCCAGGTCCACAGTCTTCTATTGCTGGCGACTACAAGACCAGAGATTCATTGTCAGGGTCACTGCCGTACTTGCAGTTTGAAGGCAGTGGTTTAAATCTGTCTGATCGTTGATGCTTTTTAATTGCTTCTTGGCAGTTCAGTCATATCCCTGCATTTAGAATACACCAAGTTGTGAAACACTATTTACAGATGTTTTACTTTTCTGTCAGACTTCCAATATTTGTTAACGAAAAAAAGATATCCAAATCAAGAAATCACTTGAAATCAACCTGCCAATCAGCATGAGGTCATGTAAAGGGTCTGGAAGAAAAACAACATGCCCCGATCTAAAGAAATAACAATAATAAAAAGAAAAATTCAAAGAAATGAAAGGCCAATTTGTTCTCGTCAGTGTGTGAATGTATGCATGTGTTTCTGCTGGGGGTGAAACTAGGATAGCTAGAAAAGTCAATTTACCATTAAAATAAGAAGAGATTGCCACAAGCATGGAAAAGAAAAAGTACAAAACATTTCATTTCCATTTGGGATAGGCCTAGACAATATGATTGAAAAAAGTATTACAGTACATAAGGATTTCATAATCAATATCAATAATTATTGATATATATTTTCTGTGAAATATTTGGTGGTTAAAAATGCACACTTCATTATGTAGTGCAGAATATTATATGTTTTTAATTTGTCTTTTTTAAGCTGAACACAAATATATTTTATTAGAGGCTTAAACAAAATCCATCCATTTTCTAATCACCCTTCTCCCTATTGGGGTCGGGAGTTGCTGGTGTCTATCTCCAGCTGAGTTCCGGGCGATCTGTCCAGGGTTCACCCTGGACAGATCGCCAGTCTGTCGCAGGGCAACACAGAGACAAACAGGACAAACAACCATCCACACTCACACCTAGGTTGAATTTGGAAAGACCAATTAACCTGACAGTCATGTTTTTGGACTGTGGGAGGAAGCTGGAGAACCCGGAGAGAACCCACGCATGCACAGGGAGAACATGCAAACTCTGTGCAGAAAGATCCCAGGCCGGGAATCGAACCAAGGCAACAGTGCTAACAACTGCGCCACTGTGCAGCCAAAAATCCTTTGATGATAAAGTTCATAGTGTGAAATTGTAAATATAATCAAGTTCTAACAAACTGCACATTTAGTAGCCAGGATAGATTCATTCATTTTTGAGAAGTAAATACATTAGTTGTTTTTAGTTAGAATCATCAGATGAACTGTAGATTGTGGAAAGGCTTACAGTAAACTGGTCAAACATTATTGGTAGCATGTCAGCTGAAATGGAAATGTTGTGTTCTATGCACCCGCCATGCACAGCTCCGCTCAAAGAAGCGCCGGCCAACATTTCGTCGGCTGTTGAAGACTAGTGGTATGAAACTTGAAAACAAACTGAAGAGCCGACAGCAGAAGCAGCAAAATGTGGCCAAGAAACAACGCAAGGAGCAGAAGAGGCTGCGGCAGGCCATGAAAGGTGCTGCGCTTCAGGTGCCCCAGGTGCTGGAGACATACAGAAAGAGACCAGGTGAGACATCCTGAAGCATGCAGTATACACACACAGCTGTCAGCAGTTGATGGGTCCATCAGTAAAGTCATTCTCAACTGTTTGACAGAGGAAGAGAATGAAGAGGAGGAGTTCCTGGAGACCCTGCCCTCGGACATGATGGATGAAGAAGACTTAAAGGAAATGACTGCCATGGCCAGAAAAGCATCCTTCATAACCAGAGATCTGTCGTCCTGGTAACATGCTCGTTGTCATAATATGTCTTAGTGAACTGGCAGTAACTAAAGTGTGTCTATTTTCTCCCAGCGGGTCGGTGCATAGCAGCAAGAGGAAGAACGCTGATGTGGTGCGCAGCTACGAGAAGATTCCAAGAAAGATGGCAAAGATGCAGGAGAAAGAGGTGATCCAACTCCTTCCAATCAAAGATAAAGACAGAGTGATTCCGAGGAGCATCGAAAGAGGTAACTTCTATGTTACTTACTATTTACAACTCACTTTGATTACTGCCGTCACCCGTGAAACTGTCTTGCTTTGTTTTTTGTAAGCGGTTAAACAACATCAGGAGGAGGAAGAGGAGGAGGAGCTTGCAGGGATGCCAGAGCAGGAGGAAGACGGTAGGAAAGAAAGCCTGCTGGTCTGTCAAAACTATCAGGTTTATTATCTTGGACATGATGGTCTGTGTAATAGCAACAATTGTCATTTTCCCAATGTCAGTGTTTTCATAAGTTTCCGCAAAATCAATCTGGCGTAAAAGAGAAGTTATGGTATACTAGAAAGATTAAGGGATGTACCAGAGATCCACATGGAGCTGCAGACCAACTGGTTTGACATAAATTTGATGTGCCTGTCATACTGTCTCCTGTGTAGATGGAGAGCCACCGAGCTACAAGGAGCTGACACCAGAGGAAAGAGAACAATTTAGAATTCAGACATTAAACATAAAGAAACAGCGCATCGCCAGCATGGCTTCAGCCATCATCTCAGATCCATTAAACAATGTAAGTGGAATGATGAAGGTAGGATGTAGAATTATTTTTGATTTTCATGAAAGCAAAAAGTTAATATAAGGAGAGTGAGAATAATTAATTGATGATGTTAGGTATTTTCTTAACCTACATAAAAAGACAAGGTTTTAGTTGAGTTTCAGTCTTTTGCAAAAGGAGAAGATATAGCAAACCACTTCTTCCAGGTGTTTACCATGCGTTCTGACTTTCTGCATCAGAACTGGTCTTTTATTACAAAAGATAGCGGGAATGGAATGTGGCTATTCTGAACAAAGAAAGAATACAGAAGCTAACATTCTACACACAGGCTGTTTAAGGCGTATCCCAAGATAAGACGTAGCTGCAGCTTCAAGGTTTAACAAAATCATCCTCTCTGGGGTGTGAATACTAAACCTATGAATGAGAAACAAACTAGTGAAACTATTAATGTAAGAATGATAACAAAACATAATTATTCTAACAGATGAAACATTATCTTAGCCAATTTCCTCCTCCAGGAAGGAACAACAGCCAAACAGAATGAAACACCAGGTCTAGCTTGCATGGAGCGACATAACTAAGGAAACGAAAAGTTATCAGTTGGAATTATCTCAAATGATGCCAATTAGAGAGGAGTAGAAGAAAAAGTGAGAGAAGTGGTCAGTAGTGGTCAACCAGTAGCTGTAGCATAACTACAGAAATAACTCAGGATAACCTAAACCATATAGCTAATTTTGACAATAAGTTATCTTGTCAAAATTGGTTCAAGCATGCTTTTAGTATGCTTCCTATATATTTATAGGTACTTAATACTTGGTATACTTAAAATGTACTTACCAAAAGGTAGAAATAAAATTACTCCCTGAGATTCAGAGGAATTTAACCATGGAATAGATTCTTAAAGATTTTAAAAGCATCATCTGATAAAAATCTTCTGTCAGGATTGGATTAAAATAAACTCAAAGGTTTTCAAAAAATGATCAGGCAGCAGAGGTTTATGGGGAAGTACCATTATTTCCTCACACTCATGTCAGTCAGCTCAAAGCGTAGAGCATGACCCTGGGGTAGGAGTGAATTCTTTGAGTGAAGCCAGTTGAGTCTAGAATAAACATTAAAGGCTACATTTAGACTGTCAACCTCAGTGTCAGTTAGTGGAGACGACAGTATTATTAATTAGAATTTATCAAGTCAGCAATATATCAAAATTGTTATGACAAATTTTTCACAATACTTGATAAGCGACATGATACACACCCACATTTTGTGTTGGTGGTACTTCCTGCAGATGAAGCGTGTGAAAGAACTGCGGGGGATGATGATGGAGGTTGACCCCAGCGTGGCGGTCTCAGTGAGGAAAATGGTGATGGTTTCTCTCATGGAGGTCTTCAAAGACATCGCCCCCACCTACAGGATACGACCCCTGACCTCTGCAGAGAAGAACACCAAGGTCACCTGGGCTCCATCTGTGTGTTCAGTGACTGTTGGAGCAGGTTTTAACAGCTGCTGTATCTCTGTTGTCCTGCAGGTGAAGAAAGAGACGCAGCAGCTTAGAGAGTTTGAGGAAAGTCTTGTCAGTCAGTACAAGTTCTATCTGGAGGATTTGGAACAGACGATTAAAGGTACATCATTGCAACACATACACACACGCACACACACTTCTCACAGTCTGTCTTCGTCCCCAGACTGGAAGCAGAAGAAGAGGAAACGCAGTCAGGTAGTGAGCTTCCAGTCATACCGTGGCCTGGCTGAGGTCTCAGTTCGTTGCCTGTGTGAGCTGCTGCTCTCTATGCCACACTTCAACTTCCACAACAACATCATTGTCATCTTGGTTCCTCTGATGAATGACCCCCTCAAGAAGGTTAGATATTTCAGAGCTGTGCTGCTGAGACTGAGCATCCTGTATGTCTTTTGATGTAGATTAGACCGGACAGGTCAGCAGATAATGGGTTCATGGATCCATCCTTGTTGCAGGTGTCAGACATGTGCTGTGATGCATTCAGGAAGCTCTTTCAGGAAGACAGAGTAGGCGGGGCATCACTGGCCACAGTGCGGGTCATCTCTGGCCTCACCAAAAGCCTCAACTACAATGTCAGACCTGAGGTAACAAATAAGATGTTCCTTAACCTTGTGTTGATCTATACAATTATGACTTTTTGCACTTCTTGACACCTTCTTTCACCTTGGTTCTTCTCCTGCTTATCAACAGATGCTTCGAACTTTGCTGAATCTGAGGATCAAGGAGGTGGAGATGAAGAAGGACCTGGAGGCCACAGCACCAAAGACCAAGTTTATGACAAACAAAGAGAAGAAGAAAAACTTATCCAGGATGCAGAGGAAGGTAAATAAAATACTCAGCTGGAGCACAAGTAGAGCTTGTTTTTTAAAATTTGTTTTAGTTTTATGCAAACAAAGACATATAGTCTGACAAACAGATCCATTGAGTTCCAAGTTTGTGACAAAGCTGCTTCCCCCTCACAAAGCTCTTTCCCATCACAAGTGTGTCAGTCTTTCAGATCTGTGGGTAGATCTACCATAACAAATGTGCTTGAACTATTCTGCAGTGTAAATAAGAATCAAACAGGAAAATAAAATGTTCCTTTGGTTCTCCCCAACTGTTTTTATAGATCATCTGAGAGAGAAAAGGAATATAAGCAAATGCTCATTAGTTCTTTTATCCTTACTGACCGCCAGAGGGTGGTGCTGAAAGCACTGAATGTTCCCTTCGTACATGCACTGTTCGAGCAATAATAACAGAGTCACACCTGTGACATCGGATGATCAATCAGAGCCTATATAGCATGACGTCATCCAATGCTATACAGGAATACCAGTTCCTACAGAATCTTCTCGCGAAATGCAAGAATTCTGAGTGACAGAGAATCTCTGGCGGTCGTCCGGGATTCATAGAACCATACGTAACTTTTGTTTTATATCACTGAATCCATATTGGGCCAGTAAGAAGTAAAAACAAGGGTGTGTATTTATTTTAATATCTTTTGGGAACCATTTTTCTGACACATACAGTGGGTTGTGGGGACCCATTTCTCCACACTGTGTCAGGGATTAGATTTAGGACTAAGGTGTGAATTGAGTTTTGGTTAGGGTTAGGTCTGTAATGGTTAGGGTTAAGATAAGGGCTTATCCTTATGAACGGAAGTCACCGGAAAGTCCCCACAAAGATAGGTTGAGAGTAAACGTGTGTGTGGGTGCGTGTGTGTGTGTGTGCGTGTGCGTGTGTGTCACACAGTGGAAGAAAGCAGAAGAGAAGCTGGAAAAGGAGCTTCTAGAGGCTGAAGCTTCAGAAAGCAAAGAGAAGAAGACCAAACTGGTAAGATTTGGTTCCAAAATTAAAATGAGAGGACAGAGTACAGATAAAGGCTAACATCCTCATCCTCCCTCTTCTTCATCTGCAGCACACAGAGACTCTAAACATCGTCTTCCTCATCTACTTCAGGATTCTGAAGAAAGCTCAGCGCTCAGTTCTCCTCTCTGCTGTCCTGGAAGGACTGGCTAAGTAAGACACTCTCTGGATGACAACAATGTTACAGTACCTTTGAAGGAATAACCATGATGCCACTACCCTCCAGTTTTGCTCACCTGATCAACCTGGAATTCTTTGATGACCTGCTGAATGTGCTGCAGAACCTCATCCAATCAGGAGTAAGTATGCCACCCCTAAAGAGTGGTCTGCATCTCAATATTTTAATTGATACCATTGATCTGTGCAGAATCTGACCAATCGGGAGAGTCTCCACTGCATCCAGACAGTTTTTACCATCCTGTCTGGACAAGGTAGGATTGTTCTTGAAACGTTGTAATACCAGTCCACAGCGTTCTGCAAGGCTTGTCTGCATTCAGTAGAACTGGAAGAAAGAAATATTCAAGTTTAATGACTTTGCTCTGTGGTTTACAAGAACAGCATCTTGGTTATGTAGTCTAAGCAGGTGAGTTGGTGACTCTACAAGGACAGCTTGTCTCATCCTCACTTTGCCCCTTTTAATCAGAATCAAAATGCTTTATTGGTATTATACAAAACATAATTTTATTCCAGTACATCCAAACCAAAAACAGACAAATAAACAAACAAAACAAGGAATATAGGTGACCAGGGCTGGAGCCCTTTGCATTGGATCAAAAAATGAAAAGATGAGGTGAATACAAAAAAACATAACTCAAACTGTCTCCACAGTAAGGGCAGAATCTGAGGTTACAAAAAAGGTTGCATTTGAGACAATACAGGTAACTACAGAATTCTCGTCTAGACCAATTCTCCATTAAGCACTGTATTTAGAAAAGATCCCTAAAAATATTGTCTCCACAGTAAGGGAGAGGTTACAAAAAGGTTGCATTAAAAAAAGCAACAAGTAGACAGGAGTGAAGCCAGCAAAGGCAGTGAGTTTGAGGGGTATGCGTTTCTAATCATGAAGAATGAAAGTCAGTGTAAGAGTGCAGGAAGCTCCTGAACACTGCCCCAGAGAGCAGGAAGAGACAAATTTATAACTGCTTTTTTGTTTAGATCAGTTCTAAACCTAGATTCATATTGGTGTGGAGGTAAATATTTCTGTTTTTGTGGTCCAGGTGACGCCCTGAACATCGATCCTCTAAACTTCTACTCTCAGCTTTACAAAATTCTGCTTTTTCACATTCTCTAAATTCTAAACTTTCCTAAATTACCAATCACACAGATTTGATCACACAAGTCAAAATGTCTGCGTTTCACATTTTGGCTATCTCAGGGGCACCCAATAATGACATCATCATTGTGCTGCGGTGTCTGGACGCCATGCTGACTCGTCGCAGAAAGCAGGTAACCCTGCAGAGAGCCATGGCCTTCTTCAAACGACTGAGTGTGCTCAGTCTACACGTCCTGCCCAATGCCAGCATTGGAATTCTTGCAGCAAACCGAGCTACCATGCACGTGAGTCTTTCAAGCCTTCTAAATGAACCTGGCTCTTTTTAGTTCATGGAAAAGATTGCCAAATTTCTACCTTTTTGTCAAAACTCATTTTGTTCTGTTTCATTTGACAGTCATTCCCCAAATGCGACTTCCTTTTGGATAACGAAATTCAGGGCAGTGGCTTCTACCTGATGGAATTAGATGAACCTGAATATTGCAATGCTCAGAACACTGCACTCTGGGAGCTCCACACACTGCAGGTATACACACACATCAGGCTCAGAAATGGGATTTTAGCCAGTTTGGCTTGCAAAAGAAACTTTCACAGTTTAAACTAAATTGTGAAACTCAAATGTTACAATTCAGGTAATAATACAGAATTCTCGTCTAGACCAATTCTCCATTAAGCACTGTATTTAGAAAAGATGCCCATGTGTATGTTTGTGTTTATGTGTATCTTATACATTGCGCCATCTTCCCAGGTTGAGAGCCAGCCTGGGAGTTCTCCTCTTGCCTCACACGCCTGACTTCAACATGTTTGTGTTGCTGTTTTTTCAGAGACATTTCCACCCGGTTGTACGGCGGTTTGCGGGTTATTTGAGTCATGGAGCGCCGAGTGATGGCTCGGCAGCACTCAGTATGGAGCTCAGCCGCAGGTGAAACACTTTCAGTTACAAGCAGACCTGGAAGGCATATAAAATTACATTCAGCAACAGCATGGCCTGGTCAGCTGCATTAAAAGACGTCTTCACCTTTTCAGGTCTCCACTGGAGCTGTTTGAAGACTACAGTGTCAAAGATATGACCTTTAACCCTCCTGTGGCTTCACCCACATCCAAGAAGAAGGTGAGAAAGTCCTGGTCACCTGCATCCATGTTTTTATTCTGATTCTCATTTCTTCATGTTGTGTGTGTGTTTGTGTTTACCTACATACTGGGCTCAATTTCTTACTTTTCAGGATCAGTTTGTGGTCGGAACGGCGCTGCTAGATGACAGGCTGCAGAAACAAGCAGATAGCATCCTGAGTGATACACGCATGGACTTCACTGCAACACGCCTCTGAGACGCTTACACTCTCACATCGAGGATCTGCTTAAAAAGATAAACAGATTCCTTTTTATTCAAAACAGCTTGAGGTGGCGTAGAACAGGACACATGACCTGGAGTTGCTTTGTGATTGAGACTGTTGAAACCTATAGCACATAACAGTGGTGAAGTAAAATATTCCCAGCACATCTCTGGTCTTACAAGTCTTACAAGATCATTTTCATGTTTCAAACCGGACTAATAAAAGTACCCATCAACCAGTTTCTTTGTGTTTCCTGAAGAAAAGACGCGGCTCAGAGGAGAGACACTTTATGGTCCTGAAAATATCCAGTTTTAGTTGTAAAGTTCCTTCCAGCAAACTTGTTACTTTACCTAGTCGGTGCCTCCACATTGTCTCTGCCTTTAAAATGTTCTGCTTTTCTTCAAACACTCACTTTTAACTTTACAGGGATGGAAAGTTACAGCATTGTTTTCAGGATTTATTCCTGAAATACATCCAACCAAAGAACATGTTTAGATTATGAGTCTGACTTCCACTCCTGAAGCTGGTTTCTTAAAGCTTGTTCAGACAGATTCTTGTTTGTCTTTCATTTTTGTTGCTAAGTTTCTTTTTTTATCTAGCAAACTGAGTTGCATTTCATGTTCTTTCACAGGTGCAGTGTTTGTTTGCCATCATATGTTTCAGCTGGCAGTCCTCTGCTTGGAGTTATGTTTTATTTCTTTTAACGTCTCACAGTTTAATGCTTCATAGCATTAAACTGAATTCAGATTAAAAAAAAATTAACTCTCTTAAAGTGATTCTGTTTTTATTTTTTGGCTAATTAGAATATGTTTTCACAATTTTGTGTGTTGAGTATTATATTTCCTCGCTCCTAAATGTTCCACAGTCAACTGTGAGACTCATGTTGTAAGAAAATGGAAGTGTTTGGTAACGACAGTAACTCAGCCTGGTAGGGAATGCAAACTGATGGAGCTGATGCTGAAGCACATAGTGTGAAGAGGTCGGCAACTTTCTGCAGTCAAGGTTGGCTACATGAAGGCTAAATGTGACCTTCAGATTAGCTCAAGAACAATGCACAAAGAGCTATTATTATTATTAGAGTAGCGACAGTAAAACAGGCAGGGACTTAAGGCGAGCTTACTGGGAATTCCTCGTTGATGGGAGGAATTTTAGGATTCATTCATTTATCATTTCTAATGAACACCAAGGTCACCTGGGCTCCATCTGTGTGTTCAGTGACTGTTGGAGCAGGTTTTAACAGCTGCTGTAACTATTGTGCAGAAAATGCAGAAAATTTAGCCATTTTCTGCATTTTTTTTTATTCAGGCATACTAAGTCCATTGGTATTGGACTTAGTATGAATGTGCTGAAGATTTCAATCTTGTTCATTATCCTGGATGTTACATTAAACAAGGTTAATAAATACTAGTATGTTAATGGAATCAATAAAACAACAAATTAATATGAAGTTGGAAAAGTATTGTCTATTTGGCTATTGTGGCTCTAACATTAACGCTACACTCTGCCTCCTTCAGAGGAAGCAAATTGCATCAGCCCACAGTGTATGTTAAGATGCTTTGTCCCAGAAATGTTTTCATTTCTTTCTTGCAAAAATTATCTGCTGATCTAATTGCTATTCATCTGCTTAACCTTATAAACCTCAGCATGACCCATTGAGCAATCATACAATAATATTTGTATGTAAGAAAGATTGAAATGAGGACTTAGTCCTGATCTCAGTACTAAATGTTACTTTTATTCCAACAGAAATTTAAATAAAATGAAAACAATACTTACTGGTCTTTTACTTTCTTAAATGTGCTGTGTGTTGATGTCAGTTATGTCTGACTAATCAGTGGACATTTGCATTGTGTGATTTGAATCTGATTGATTTAACTTAAAAGTGGCTGTGAGTGGAAAGCCCTCCAGGGTGTGAACAGTTCATGTTATTTTGGTGGGTAGACAATCCGCAACCGATACATAAAGAACATGATGCTGCTTACAAGTTCAGTAGACTCAAAATGTCATGCGTTAACACATATTACTCATCAACAGTACGACAACTTGTGTGTTGTATGTGCCTTCTATTGAAGGGGCAGTACTGTGTTTTCCAGCTACTTCAAAATAAATGATAATTAAAATAAGCAAGTAATATATTCAGTGGCAACTTCTGACATGGGCAACATCCCAGGGCAGCATATTGTGGGATGAAGCATGAGGGCCTGCATGCCCTCACCCCCCTCAGAGCCACCTCCACTCTACTCCCCATCCCCCACCTCTCACAACCAGAGAATCAACAGTGCCTAATGCAATAAATGCTCTGCATTAGATTTGATTCCTGCTGCACCTGTCTCCGTCGCCTTGGCTACTGGTGGTGGTCAATCCAGCAAGCTTGCCATCATGTGTGCATGGACAAAAATAACTCATTTTAGTTAAACACTATGATGATTTTGTAGCAAATCAAGTAAAAATTTTATTTAAATGTATATATTTTAAACCAGTAAATCGAGACATCATGATGTCATTTGATTTGTCTATGATGTGTGCTGCTGCTTTTCTTGTCCAGGTTATCCTTGTGAAAGAAATCTTGATTTCTACTGGACTTACATGAAGTGACAGCAAGCTATAGAGTGAATGTTTTGATTTATTTTTAAACAGCACATTGAGGCAGATAAGCTCATTTAAATTTTATTCATCATTCATATTGGAAAATATGAAATTTATAAAACTTGATCGCAGAAATGCTAAACATAAATAAAACTGAGCGCTGAGACCAACCTCTGTACAGAACGATGTTGCAACTGAGAACATAGCAGTTTCCTTGGCAACTGATGTGCTTTACTGTGGAAAGTGAAGAAGAAGAGTACTGTTTTCTTCTGAGACAGCTGACTCTGGGCAGTTCATGCATAGCAACACTTATGCAACTTCAAGTATCGCTGGTCGGCATACCTCTTCCCACACCTGTCACAGATGAACTGCTTGCCTCCAGCATGTACATGCCTCTTATGTGTCCTCAGGTGGCTTCCCTGGCTGAAGGTCTTGCCACATATTTCACAGGCATACGGCTTCTCTCCAGTGTGAATGCGCAGGTGAAGCTTGAGGCTGTTGGCATTGTTGAATTTTTTATCACAGGTCGGGCATTGAAAGGGCCTGTCTGTGGAGTGAGTGCGGCTGTGGGAGATCAGGCTGCTCTGCTGGCTGAATGTTTTTCCACACTGCTGGCAACTGAAGGGCCGCTCGCCAGTGTGGATGCGGCCATGAATCTTCAGATTCACCGCCTGTCGAAACGTCTTTCCGCAGAGGTCACACCTGTAGGGCCTCAGGTCGCTGTGGATCCTCTGGTGGTTCTTGAGGTTGACGGCATGCCTGAACAATTTGGGGCATTGCTCACATTTGAAGGGCTTCTGGCCGCTGTGGATGAGCTGGTGTGTTTTGAGTGTAACGGCGCGGGTGAAGCCCTTACCACAGTCATTGCAGATAAAGACCTTCTCCCTATTGTGGGTGACACTGTGGCGGTGTAGATTCTGTGGAAGGTTAAAGCGACGGCCACACACATCACAGCTGTATGGCTTTTCTCCAGTGTGTATGACAGTGTGTGTCTTGAGCTGTGCCTGCTTTGAAAACCGTTTTCCACACACAGGACACTGGAACGGGCGATCGCCAGTGTGTGTTCGCATGTGGCTCTGCATGCTTTGGCGCTGGCGGAAGGCTCGGCTACAGATGCTGCAGGCAAATGGCTTCTCCCCTGTGTGGATGAGTTGGTGAGACTTTAGGTTGCTTTGAGATGAGAAGAACTTCCCGCAGACAGAGCATGAGAACAACTTTTGGGAGGTCTCAGAGAGAACAGAACACTCTGAAGGTAGTGGCTGTGGGTCTGATGGTGGAGATGAAGCACTTTCAACCCAAGCTCCTGAGAGAAAACACAAAAATCAATATTCAACAGAGGCATCATCTGAACTGACCAACGATTCTGGAGAATGACTCATTTCAGATTAAATCTGGACCTGAACCAGTGTCACTGCTTTCATTGTAAAATATAGTGTGTGTAAAATAAGTACTGAGCACATAACAATTATTTTGCACACACTGTAAAAAAAAGACATCATATTTCTCCCTCATTATCTAAGAAGAAATCTAATTATATGGTTCGTAAACTCAAACATTCCCAGACAAAAGCTTTTGTGAAAAATAAAACTCATTTCAATCTCATCATGAATATTCAAGGTTAATTGTATTTACACTGACTTCAATAATAAATTCCAATTCTGTCTAAGAAATTGCTAATCTGACTGTTTTTGTAGTATCACTCACATTCATTCATTAAAGTCATAGAATCAGAGCATTTGCTCCTTCCAGTGTCTAAGAAAATAATCGTACAAAATATTTTTTAATGCTTGCATTAAAAAATATTGAAATAATTTTCATAATCTAATGGGAAAAGTTTAGTGTGATTTAGTTAACCACTATGAAATAATAGTTTGTGTATTTTTATACAGTATGTATGTGGATTCATCAGTACTTTAAAACAAACCTGTACAATCACTCCAGATATCAGTAACAGCGGAAATAATTCACACACGCAAAGAAATTAACACAAAACATTACAGATTCATTTTGTGTACAAACAGAAGTTTTTTTTTCTTTCTGTTTGTTTTTAGTCACACTTGATTTTTTTAGTTCAAACATGCCATCATATCAGGCACATAAACTGAGGACATTTTTACATTTACAATTTTACCAATTCAGGGAAAAAGCTAAAAAGAAAAAGAAAAAAGACACAAACGACTTGGCCCTGTAGTAAAAAGTACTGCTCCCTTTAGAGCTTGTCCAGCAACATAAAACATTCCTTGCAAATTGATTATATTTAAAATGTTCACTCACACAGTTTCAGGGAAAGACAATTCAATGATTTTTTTTTTTTTTTACAACTAATGTACTTTTTTATTTTTTTGCTGGATTTTGTGTGCTATAGTTGTTAAAATGTGCAAGTCTTTCTGGAAATTGTCACTTTTAAGAGTTCTTTATGGTGTTAAATGCTGGTTGCTGTTCTCAACAAAATTATCAGAGGATTTTATCAGTTGCTTTGATCAAGAAAGTAAACCAAATCCCAGAAATCTATTTCTCCCGATTTCTAAAATAATTCAGCCTAATTCAAAGTGAAAGTCTGGCTGGGAGATTTGCAGGCTGATCAGGCTGACTGGCCAATCAGCTGAAGCAGGGTTTGATGTCCAGAAGGTTGTCAGTTAGAGAATGACATTTCAGCACTGACGTTTCTTGTCATTTCTTTGGGGTTTAGGAAGTGGAATACCTTCATATGTCGCAATCACCCCAGCAGACTCAGTTGCAGTGTTTTGTTGTTTCCATAACTCTGATGAGGATGTGACTCAAACACAAACTTTGCTGCTCTTGTTTGTCTGAAACTAAAATGGCCGTGGCGCATGTGCAGTAAACTATTCTAAATTTAGCATTTTGACATAATTTTTATGTCATAGGGCCAAGCCGAAGGAGGCAGGGTCGAATGGGACCAGACTAGTCCCTGCAGTAAGCCTCTGACATTTAATCAGATTAATTTAAGTCAAATAAGCAAACTCATTAGATGCTTCCAGAGTGATACCTTGGAAGAGAAATCTTTTAGTAGGCCACCAGTTAGAACTAAATCCAAGTTATAGATTGATCTGTGTTATTTCTTTGTGTGGTGTTACTGACATCATGTGACAGTGTTATGCATTTACACCATATTTAGAGAAAAATGCTGACATGTTCAATTTTCATTTTCTAGCAGATAAGAATCAGGTTCTCACTCTCTCTAATGGCTTCCAGGTCAACGTTCCCATGTCCATCTTTAACGCTGACCACTGGAACAAACTGTGTCTCCACAGCATCACCACCTGCTTTCAGCTGGAGTGACCCAACATCCAGATGTCAGTAAGGTCGATGAAGGCAACACAGACATGAAAAGGTGAGATATACTTACCTGAGCTTCTCTTTCTGCCTTACAGTTTTGGTTTCTGACTCCATATGAGTGCTCAAGCTCTGCTGGGAACAAATAACAGAATTTAGAGGAACTTGAAATCCCATCAAATTTAAAGCTGCTGGCATCCAAACTATTGACATAATAACTCTCCATCATAACTCTCCATCTTCTTTGATTTGTGTGTGACATTGTTGGGGGCATTTCCTGTGTTCATACCCACGGATGTGTGGCTGAGGACGTTGAGGACGCTGGTCTGTGATTTCTTACAGACATGCCCCACCTGAGCCACAAGCCTGGCTTCATCCATGATGTTCAGGATCCTCCCCAGAGCCTCGTTTCCCAGAGTTTCCATGATGGAGGCAAACTGCACCTATCAAAATATATCAAATATATTTTGGGGATATACTGAGGGGATCTGAAAACATTTGTGACTCATTTTAAAACAAACATTGAAAATATTTTATGGGGGTTTTGTGGTAGCAGTTTATGAGATGTTGTTCTCATTACGTCTTTGAACTTTTACAGTGTAAACTTGCCAGCTCTTTAGACTTAGACTTAGACTTGACTTTATTGATCCCTTGGGAAGACTCCCTCAGGAAATTATAGTTACCAGCAGCTCACAGGCAAAAATGTGGCACACAGTAAGCATACACAAAATACAAAAAAATACAAATTAAATACAAAACAAAGAATATAAATACAACACAAAAGGAAATTATAGCAATTTGGTCGATAGATTGACCAGTGATATGGTATTGCACTGTATGGTTTGGCCTGATAAATATGGAGTTCACATTTGTAGAAAAACTACTCCTTCTTCCCTCTGTCCTGTGTCACCTCCGACCCCCCAGTGAGGAGTTGTACAGTCTGAAGGCGTGGGGGACAAAGGAGTTCTTGAATCTATTGGTCCGGCACTTGGGAAGCAGCAGTCTGTCACTGAACAGGCTCCTCTGGCTGCTGATGACGGCGTGTAGAGGGTGGCTGCTATCGTCCATGATGTCCAGCAGTTTGTTCAGTGTCCTCGCCTCTGCCACCGTCACCAGAGAGTCCAGCTTCATGCCGACCACAGAGCCGGCACGCCTGATCAGTTTGTCCAGTCTGGACAAACTTAAAGCTGTGGTTCACCATCTTTCTCACAGTTTGGAAGGTAGTTTGGATGCTAGCAGCCTTAAGTTTGATGGGATTTCAAGTTTCTCTAAATACTGTAAATCTTGCATTGCATTACAACATCCTCTCAAATGCTGTATCTTGAAATCTTGAAAATGCTGGATTCATGCAGCATTTTTCCATCCTCAGCTTTAATCAAGCCTTTATCCAAATAAGCTCCAGAAACTTTAGTTTCATTTCCAAAGTGCTCCTTTAATAGTTGTTTAGTTTCTCTGTAGCCGTTATTTCCTTCCATATGTAAACAGCTGCGAACCAAATCTCTTGGCAAACCAGATGTAAATTGTTCAAGATAGAACAGTCTGTCTGTCATTTTTAGTTTTGCCTTTTGTCCATGTTTGAATGCATGAACAATCCTAACATGTTTATTTGTTTATTCTTCAAATATTAAACATATTGTGTTTTACAGTTCTGTGTATGCTCTCAAATAAAACAATATCGTGAGTCTGACGTTCTACGATTTACTCAGAAGCATTTAACATCAAAGAACTCACGCTAATTATCCATTAGTAGCAGCTTATAGCTCCTTACCAACTTCTCACGGGTCTCCTCCTGCACTCTTCCCGTCTCATGCCGCTCCTCTGTGCTGCCTCGGGCCTTGGGAAGCTCCTTGTCCTTCTCCAGCCGTTCCAGTTCCGCGACCGCAGCTTGGACCAGAGCTTCCATGACGGCGGCAAGCTGAGTGTGCAGAGACACGGTGGAGCTCATGGCGACCGCCTTTCTGTGGCGTCAGTGACTCCAGAGGAGCAGGTTTAACTGGAGGAAAAGCTGAGAATTCACTGACCTGAGAGGAAACCAGTGAATTAAAACAGCAGTTCTAATTCTATAACAAAACAACAAAACTCTTCTCTGAATAGAACAGCTTCCGTTTCAGTGTGTATGTTTTTCTTCTTCTATGACGTTTTATTGGCAGTTTACATTTTTGTGTACTACTGCCATCAACTGGACTGAGGTGTAATCCATTACGCCTCAGTAATTTGTGGATTTGTGGATAGATAAGGGTATCTTCAACATCCTTAACTAACTAACTAAATGAATAAATAAATAAATAAATCTGTTTAACTTTGTGTCTTTTAAATACTTTGTAGATATTTGAATTATAACACTGTGATTAGTCTTCACTAATATATTAAACATTTGTTATTGAAATTTCCATTGTCTTTTACATTTTCTATTTTTCTCTTAAATATTTTCTACATTTCATCAAAATATGTTCCACTCCTTTTTCTCCACAATGAAAACAAGCCCCTAATGAATGCTGTCTAATTATTTTTAACAAGTTTACTGTAGCCTTTTTCTTCTTCTTTTTCAGCAGCTTTTGGCAATTAATCAAGGTTTTGGAATAAAATTGGCATTTGGACAATTCCATGATGTTCAGTGACTGAGTTTTTCCTCAGTCACTTTTTGGATTCCTCAGAACAGAATTAAAGTGTTCAAAACTACAAATCTATGAGTCACTTAAGCACATACAAAACAGTCTCCTGTTCATTTGAATAAATAGCATATGCTTTTGTACATCATGCAAGTGACTGTGAACAATTCTTTGCTTTTTCCAGTAGTACAAGATGTTCAGAGCTCAGAGACATGGTCAAGGTCAGGAAGGCTGAACAAAACACATAAGATGAAACATCAAAACTGGGCCAAGACAGATCTGAAGACAGACCTTTCAAAGGTTTTATGGACTGATCAGATGAGAGTGACTCTTGATGAAGCAGGTGGATGGACCTGTGTGCACAGAGCTCCACTTTGAATCAGACACTAGCGAGGCAGAGGCAGGTACTGGTATGGACTGCTATTATTAAACATGAGCTAGTTGGACCTTTTCAGGTTGAAGATGGACTCAAAATGAACTCCAAAGCCACTGCCAGTTTTAGAAGACACTTTGTTCAAGAAGTGGTATCGGAAAAAGTCTGCATCTTTCAAGAAGACCATGATTTTTATGCAGGACAATGCTTCATCGCATACATGAAGTACTCCTCGATGTGGCTAGCCAGTAAAGGCCTTAAAGATGACAGAATAATGAAGACCTAAACCTCATTGAAAACCTGTGGGTCTTTCTTAAAAGAGAGCAGGAAAACTTCACAGGCTGTGTGAGGCTGTGGTTGCTGCTGCACAAAAAGATCATCAACAGATCAACAAATTGACAGACTTGAAAAAAAAGTGGCTTTATTGGCCACTGATTTATTTTTTAAAAGTTAGAAATATTTATTTATCAATTTTGAGTTGTATGCTATTATTCTCACTTTATCAGATGAGAACAAAGAGGTGAGATGAGAACATTTTCAGTTTCAATTCGGTTGCATGATAATTTTGCGAACTAATAGATGCCCAGCAATCTTGCACACATAGATATTGTCACTTTTATTTTCCTAACTATTCAGATTTGAGAGGTTAATATTTTGAAATTGACTGAGAGTGCAGTAGTTGTTCAACAATCATACTAGTCCTCATAACTACAACTTGCATAATAATTATGTACAAAGTGTATACCAATGGGTTTAAAAAAGTTCCATACAACAAAAAACTTTATTTCTGTTTTTGAGACAAGAATCACATTCCACTTGATGACATAAACTTCTGGAAAATTCAATGGCGTGATTCATCACATGGCAGCCAGCATTCAGCTGGCACTCTTACTTTAAAAAACAAAGTTGATGGTGACGTCCTTTTGAATAAGTATGATTCTCAGGGACACTTTGTATTCATGATATTATCATATTGCAATAAAAATTTGATTAAGGCATACTTTTTTCACATGCATGTAAACACTGAAAGTGTTTCATTGAAATATACTTAGACACTACTTACAAAGTACTTACAGACATTATTGAAATGTACTTATTTAAAACAAACAGAAACTATTTGAAAATAGTCACAAAAGTACAACTTCAGATAAGTATTGTTTATATGCATTTGTAATATATTTTTAAAATGTACATTTAAAATATGCATTTTTACAAATATATGCAAAGTAAACGGATTACCCAAACTATAATTTTAGTTATAAATTTAGAATTTAAATTATATTTGAGAAAAAAACATACTTTTCAAAAGTGCAACAAAATAAATTTTTTAAAAGAGAGTTAGAAGCATGGTCTTAAAATGTATTCATTTGACATTTTTAATATTTTAACATATTCCCTCATAAAATATTAAAAATGTATTTGAGAAGCAAAAGGGCATATTTAACATAGTCATTTTTTTTTCCAAAAAAAGCGCAGGTGATTGCTATGCAGCTGAAGCCAGTTTACGTACAACAAACATAAAAACATTTGGAGACACATTGTTACCATGACAACATTACCTTAGACCACATTTCTCACCTCCACATCTTCTCAGTGCATCTCTTCAGCAGGGTCAGGGAAGAAGGACGGAGTCGAATACAGGACAATGTTTGAAGAAAACCTGTTGGAGTTTGCAAAAGACTGGAGACTGGGGAGTTTTACCTTCCATTGATGGACCCTTTTAGACACTGCATGAAATAGGATTAGTGGAAAAAGGCAGGCAGGAATCATTACAGAGCAGGTTCTTCCCACTAAATACAAGGCAAACCATTTAAGTGCCATACCGAGAATGCCAACATTGTGACTTAGGCATAACAGCAGGACTGGGCAAGTTTTACCATCTGTCTAAGAACTGAAGGTGAAAAAAAGCCTTCTGGCTAACTTTGGCATGTTTACAGAAATCTTAGTAATATGCACTGTGCCTGTAATAAAAATAAATCAATTTTAATTATTTAATGATCCACTGTATCAAGTCCTAGTCAGGTAACGACAACTCCAGCATCCACAGACTGTGCAGCCTCAGTCCAAAAACATGACAGTCGAGTAGACTGGTCTCTCTAAATTCTTCTTGGGTGAGTTTGAACATGATTGTTTGTCCTGCCTGTCTCTGTGTTGCCGAGTGATGGGCAGGTGACCTGTCCAGGGTGACCCCACCTTTTGCCCATTGACCACTGTAGGTATGCATCAGCACCCCTCATGACCCCACTAGGGAGAAGGGCATAAGATGATGGATAAGCAATATAATCATATTAAGAGAACTTTATCAACATGCCAGCTAGTTTTTGGACTGCTCTGAACCATTTCATGAGTTAACCAGGATGATTTACTCTCAGAATGAGTCTAGATGACGTAGTTAGGGATAATACAGTAGGATTTTATTTCATGAGTTCTTTTATTGTTCCTCAGACATCATTCTGTGTCCTTGCTGTGTTGCTGCTCCCTCCACTCCATGATAAGGCGGTGAGCAACAGCGTGTTTGGGAGGCAGCCAGACAGCGGGTCGATGATCTCTCCGTGGTGGAGCTTTTACCTGCAGAGCGAAGGTGATTTCTTCCTCAGTAAACCAGCGAGCATCCTCCAGCTCCAAGTGGTCCACATTCAGCTGGAACAAAAAACAGGTCATATGATATGCAACTTATATTTAACTAAACATTTCACATGCAGCTGGTTCCAAGCGACCAGTACTCCTTTATTTTTTATCTGCTCATTTAAAGCAGAGCTCCGATATAAACTGATTCTAACTGTTTTATCCCAACTGATTTGATCTAAAGTTTAGCAGAAACTCTGATTACAAATTTTAACTTTTAAAAGGCCTAGTCACCTGAGAGTGGGCAGGGCTAACAGTGGCATGGCAGGCCAGCATGAAGGAGCTTTGAGGGAAAGGCCAGTGCTGTGATGAACTGTAGATGATGTTCTGTACCTCCAGACCCACCTCTTCTGCTACCTCCCTGCGCAGAGCCTCTTCCAAAGACTCCCCTAGAAGCAACACACATGCATTACATATTGCAAGTATTAGATATGTATCTGTTTTACAAAACTTGAGTCAAATTACCAGGTCATTCGCAGGACTCTGGAGAACTTGACTGCTCTAAGCTATGTGGTTAAAGTGTGTTGAACCTGGGGTAGTTCTCTCAATTGCAGGACCGGTGTCCCTTGACTCCTGGATTTGAGAACCCCTGCTTTGACATCACTAGATGTATCAACAACTGGTGAGACTCACCCATGTCACAGAAGCCAGCAAGAGCACTATACAACCCACAAGGGAAGGATGACTGACGGCCCAACAAACAACGTTTCCCATCAGACACCAGGACAATCACCACTGGAGACATCTAAAAGAAAACCATTCACTCATAAGACTGACAGTCAAATGTCCACTAATGTGTTGGTTTAACACTGATTCTGTCTTAACTTAGATCTGTATAAATTCAAGCTTGGTCATGCAGTGGCTTTCAAATTAGCTCAATTCAGTTTATATAGCAGTTATAAATGTCACCTTGAGATACTTTGCAAAAGTGTCTCAAGGCTTCACTTGAGACACTTTTTTGCTGGTCCAGGATTCACTCCTCCTGACCAGCATGTAGTGACAGTAATGTTCAGTCTTTCCTGTGCTGCAGGTTTGTCTCCTCTTCTGAGACAAATTTCTCCCATGAGAGACAAATAAATTATCTTATTCATTACCAAAAGACTATCAGTGGGCTGCACAGTGGCGCTGTTGCCTTGCAGCAAGAAGGTCCTGGGTTCGATTCCCGGCCCGGGGTCTTTCTGCATGGAGTGTGCATGTTGTCCCTGTGTATGCGTGGATTCTCTCCGGGTTCTCCGGCTTTCTCCCACAGTCCAAAAACATGACTGTCAGGTTAATTGGCCTTCCCAAATTCTCCCTAGGTGTGAATGTGTGTGGTTGTTTGTCCTGTTTGTCTTTGTGTTGCCCTGCGACAGACTTGCGACCTGTCCAGGGTCTGATTAACATTGCACCCCGCCTCTCGCCCGGAACGCAGCTGGAGATAGACACCAGCACCTCCCGACCCCGTTAGGGACAAGGGTGCTCAAAAAATGGATGGATGGATGGAAGACTATCAGTTGTGTTGTGTCATTTACTTTACAGCAATCTTTCATTCAGAGCATCTCTACTGTTTTCCAACAGTAGAGAGGAAAACTCCCATTTAAGAGGAAGCAACCTCTTAAATGGTACAAGTGGATGTCTGCCACCAAATGGGAAGAAAATGATACATGTTTAATGTTTTTACAAGCTTTTGTATTTACTTCCAGTTGCTCTGAAAACCTTAGTTAGAGTACAGTGTACCCAAAAGCCTTTAGAAGTTACCTAATTAGAAAATAAACTTCAGCTCTGTGAATCTCAAGAGTAAAAGAATTGAACTTCTATTGCACTTTGCAGTCATTTTGACCATTCAAAGTACTTTACACATTATTTTTGAATTGCACTCACAAACACTCATATTTATACAAAAATATGTTAAATGCTTTGCCCAAGGACACATTGACATGTAACAAGAGGAAGCTGGAACTGAACCTACAGCCTTCCAAATACAAGACTCTATCTACTTAACCACATAGAGTTGATATCTTGATGTTGCCAGAGATTAAAATGACTTTAACACTCTGGGTTTAGATCAAAGCCTGTACATGCATACTTCACAACTATGTATTAATTGGTTCTGTCACATAAAATCTCAAAAATACATCAAAGTCTGTGGTTGGAGAAAGAGAATGTGGAAAAGTTCAGGGGGCAAGAAAAGTCACTACTTCAGATGAAGGGCCTCAGAGTTCACAGCTTTCACACTTTCAAAAACTGGCAATTTTAGAAAAGTGCAGCGCACAAAAAATGTGGATGTATAAAGCCGTGTGCACGCACATATCTGTGCACCTTTCCTTTATAAAGCTCAATTTGCCGGAAATAGTCACTCATAAATACATATGTAAATTTGTATAAATATCCAGAAGACTGCCACTACGTGAGGCAATTACCATCACAACTGTCCTTCCTTGTAGTAGTATAAGTATTTAAATTAATAATAATAATTATATATTTTATTTAAAAGATGCTTTTGGTCACCTCACAAAAAATAAAAACTAATACATTTTAAAGAGAAACGTCAAAATGAAAAAGATTTAGATAAAATGCATTTCATGCGCTTCGGTGCACAGATCAATGCGTTACATCTTCATGAGACAAAAATTAAAAATTTTGTTATGACATTAACCAAGAAATCATGATCTGACATAAATTTGTGATAAAAGTATTTCTGATTTAACTTTAGCTTTGATAACTTAAAGCTACATATTGTTTTCAAAGTCCAGGAGAACAGTGATAAATATTTATGAAGACTCACTCATGTTTATGATGGTGTCATGACATTCTTATTCACAAACAAGCGTAACAGAAATTTGTAACTAAGACAGACTCTGACCCTATTTGGTTCTATTTTAACACCTTTGGGTAGTAGACAATAGAGCTGCTGCTGCAGGCCCTCTGGCTTCCAGCCTGGTTCCGTTGGGTCAGCTGGCCCGTAGCGCCACAGAACCTGTTAATCTGGTGCCATCGGAGCAAAGCCTGAGCCTGCAAAACACACAAATGTCAGGACCAGAACACAAATTAGATTCCATGAAGAAACTCTGGAGTTCTGGTCTATCACAAAAAACAGAACAAGAAAGTCCAGTAGTAGTTACTCACTTTGGCGATTACAGGTGCCTCAACTCCTTCTAGGAGAAAGAAAGCTTTCCTGAGATCCATGAACGTTCCCTTACAATTCTTTGCGATTGCGGCTGGATCCAGTTCCCCTGAAAACATTTAAGAATCCAAACAGAACCCCCAGAACTCAATCAGGCAAAAACTTTCTCAAAGTCTGAAGTGACACATAGAAAGAGTCCAACATGCTCTTACCCACATCCAGACAGAACTGAGCATGGTTATGCTCAGAACAGCCAATCAGAATGGATTCTTTTAGCAAGGATCCATCAGAACCACATTTATGCAGGATTGACTGGACCTCTAGAAGATAAAGCCAAAGAACAATGATCAGGTTACCCTGCTACTCGCCTGCTGGAGATAGGCACCAGCTCCCCTGGTGACCCTCACTCCACTCCACCAACTCAAACTTTCTCCACATACCCAAAACCTAACTTGGAACCGTGGATAGGGCCTTCTTGCTCCACATCTATGGAATGCCCTACCTGACTGTTAAGAATCAGATTAATTTATATTTGCCAAGTTATTAATGTTACAGATCTAAGGTTATGTGAATGGTAGATCTATTGTTGTTTATTTATTCATTGTTTGTTTTGCTTAGACCCGCCTCCTTGTCAGTGATTAACAAGCAGAAGCAGCTGCTGTGGTGGATCTGATTGTGAGAAGTGATACAGTTTTTCTACCGCACCAATTTACGTTTATATTTCGGTTTTTTGTAAGTCAACTCGGAGAATATTTCTGTTATTTTTATAAGTAAAGAAAACACACCTTTGAAACTAGAAAACTCTCTGCAAGTGCTTTTTGTTTTGGATGAGTTGAAACCCTCCTCCTTGAAACTACTCTGGCAGTTTTTGATTTTTGAAAACTGGTCACTCTGCAAGAGTAGCCTTAACACTGACACTCTGAGTGCACCATAATCCACTGACTGTTTTAACGAAAGGCCTTAAGATATTCCTTTTACAATGCTTATAAATAAACTCTATTATTATTAAAGATATCAATGTTAGACAATGGATGTTCAGGTTCTGCATTGGGTTACATCTGAGGTACTATGTTAAGTTTTGTGTGTATCATTCTTGGTGTGAGGTTTGCCTCGGTGACTGATCTTGTACTTCAGTTTTTGAGGATGTTAATTGAAGGTCTGTTTCATTTTCTGAGGTTGCATACCTGAGTAGCTGAGAGCAACAGGTCTAAAGGTTTCTGGATCACTGCACTGCAGCAGTGGGATGAGGCGATGAAACAGGAAAATGTGCCCATTTTGCAGCGCTGAAAGACATGCTGCATCATTCTCCTTCAGCCTGTTTATGTACCTGAAGAGATTGATCAATCAATCAATCAATCAATCAATCAATCAGTCAATCAATCAGTCAATCAATTGCACATGAGCTCCTGAACCTCATTCTGGACACAAAGCCTGAGCAGAACCGGGTAAGACTGTAATGTTCTCCAAAGAAAAGGGTCTTCAGGGGCCTTAATGCCGACATGCTGGACTGGATCATGCTCTGAATCTGAGAGCTATGAAAAAGGCTGCTCTGGTTCTACTGCCTGCAGAAAGACAGCAAGGTAAAGTTAGGTACATATAGCAGTGATGGTACAAGAAAACTGTTCATCTTAAGTGCAACCAGTGAGACACAACACTCAAGAGCCCATGCAGTCGTGTGAAGCACTCACATAGCTTGGAGTTATTTTACAGAAGCAAAGTTTTGACTTTTCAGAAAATAATCCTTTTCATGTCATAAGGCATGACTAATTTGGATTTTAAAAACAAATTCCGTTAACAGTTACAGTACTGAACTACTATGCTACACTAAATGATCATTCCCTCTGAAGTAATAGGCCTCATAAGTCCTCAAAAGTCATTATAAAAAATGTTGAATTAGGTCTCAAAATCTGTCAATTCTGTGCATTTCTTTCTCAGTCTTTCAAGAAGATGTCTCCTTGACTGAACAGTTTCTCTGGTGAACCTCAGAGATGTGTGGAGCTTTACACAAAACATGCTCCTTATGTTCAATAACAATAATTAATTAATAATTAACTGATACAATAGCTAGAAGGTTTTATCATGTTGGTCTTGGGTTCTTTGTGCTAGTTTCCAGCTAATTGAATCATTTATTATAAAAATGTCAAGTCCTTACTTGGTGAGGTTGGATGACACCTGCCTGTCAACATACAATTGAAACCAGAAGTTTAAATACAGCAACTAAAAAGACACTGATTTTTTTTCTCATTGTCTGAAGTTAAATCAGACCAAACTTATCTTGTCTTAGATCAGTCAAAATAATCTAAATTAATTGTATTTGTTAAATGCTAGACAACTTATTGAGAACATTTTCCACATTTCAAAAACGTACATACATTTGGTCAGTATCTGGGAAAACTGTCTTTTAAACTATTATCTTCGCACTGCCTCCTGCTGTCCTTTTAGAGTTTTGTTTTTTTGTTAGTCCAGAGTAGGATTGTTTTCATTTTCTGGTACCTGAGGGCGGGCTTTTTATTTATTTTGTTCGTTTCCTGTTTCTTTTGAGGCACTTCCCTTCAACGCATAATACCGTTATACATTTGGTGTGATCCCCACCTCGGGTTACACAGTTTAGAGCTAGCGGGGAATCCTGTTTATGTGTGAAACAATAAATATTAATAATTAACGTCATTCTGGTGATTGTTTATTGTCCATCGGACTTGTAACATAATGAAAAAAAGGAACAACAAATTGAATGAGGACGAGGAACGAATGCAGAAAAAAGACATTGGATGTCTGAACAGCTGTGGAACGTTCTCTGCTGTGAAACGCTCTCTGCTGTGGAACGTTCTCTCCTGTGGAACGTCCTCCAGAGAAAGAGCTTTTTGTTTTGAAGGGACAATTTCTTGTTTAACAGTTTCAGCAAAGGCAGCTTAACTAAGCCTGACTATTAGCCTGTTCTGGAGCAGGTCAGTTGCACTAAAGAAATCGCCATGGTAACTTATGTGTTCTCTTTTGTGAAACCGAATCGAGACTTAAACCAAGATATCCGGAAAATACACAGGCTAAATCCGCTTTCCTGGTTCTGTGAATCAACTCTCCGTTGCTGTTTTTCTGTCAACCTCCTGACTGATGGTTCTGAGCAGGAACCCAAACCAACTGGTCTGTTATGCCAGAGTTCTGTGTCGACCTGCTGTCAGTAAAGCCACGGAAAGGTTCGGCTGTGACAGGGAGCAGCATCTAGTGGGCCTGACGTGTACAGTCAGATGTTGTGGTTGCAAATTAAAGGCCTGCTGTTTGTGTTTGAGTATCAGCTCTTGTGTCCGGTACCTGAATGTTCCGTACCGCGTATCTCTTCTTCTGCTGCTGCTGACTTATTCTTGGTTCCACCTGCTGGTTGATCATGTTCTCTGCAGTGGTGATGATGGGTCTTCTGAAGCCAGGCTTCGAGGCGTGTACAGAGTAAAAAGGGGCGTGTCAGATGAAGCCCTCCTTCGATGCTTGTGTCGAAAACTACGTGACTGATAACAATGCCTCGCATTGTATGGGTCACGTGACTGCTTCATTTTACGTTTCGGTTTTCAAAATAAAAGCGTAAATTTGGCTTCGTTGGTTGTTGTATTTGATCATTTACACTGCACTTACATGAAAACTGAATGAATCACCCAGGACTGATCGTCTCAATACATGCTTTTATAAAACGTTTTCAGAACAGCTACTGCCATTTTTACATCAAGTATATCTTGAAAGTTTTGATTCTGGATCACTCCACCAACAATGACTCAAATCTGATCACAGTGATCCCAAAATCACAAAAAGACATGCTTCTTCTGGCTAACTGTTGACCAATTACATTACTACAAAAAGACTATAAAATTATTGCAGGTGTAACGGGTAATAGATACAGATGAAATTCTTGCTAAAATATGTTTTGTAATTACCATGTGATGAATGGTTTTTGGCGCCCCCTACTGGTTGCCTATAAATAGAAAACTAAACCGTAAATTCCACGCAGTCTGTTCAGCGCTCTACTGTGGTAAGTCACCAAATCCAGTTCTTTTCTGAGCAGTCATAGTGGGTGTGCTCAAAGACTGACGTGGAGTTTTATTACAGTATGCGGAGAGCTGGTGGACCAGCAGTGGAGCTCACTGTGCTAATTTGTGTTGACCATTTATTACAGGTAATTATGTTATATTATTTATTAGTAATTTATTTTGTCAGTTATGTTTGTCAGTTTTTCTTCAGTTGAGTTTGTCGGTTTGTCTGTTGTATTGTCGGTTAGCTGTATTTAACAGCTTGTCAGTTTGTTTGTTCCCTGTTTCAGTTAGAAGTTACTGTTAAATAGTTTATTAGTTAAATTTGACTGCTGTCTATGTCTATTTTTTTTGTTTTTTTCTTCATTTATAGGAGATAGATCAGATTGTGTTAAATTAATTTTAAAGAAGTATTAATAATCAAATATCATTATACGTTCCTCTGTTAGAAAAATATGTTGTTAAGCCAGATTGTAATAATTGTTTGTGAGGCAGTCTGTTCAGCGCTCTACTGTGTATGCGGAGAGCTGGTGGACCAGTAGTGGAGCTCACTGTGCTAATTTGTGTTGACCATTTTATTACAGAAAATTCAACCAACTGGCCTCCTTTGTGTGTATGACGGGACGGGCATGAGGGGAAGCTGTTACACGGGTGGTATTGCTACAAAAATTAAGAATACTCTGGAAGAAATGGTTGATAAAACTCAGTCTGGATTCATACCAGGTAGATATATAACTAATATCACTTATGTTGGGTCTGCTGGATTACTCAGATTTACTTCTGACACAGTTGAACATACATTTTTGTTCAAAACATTAGAAGTATTCGGATATGGACAAATCTTAATTAAAAGTTGTCAAATGTTATATAGGAATTGTAATGCATCTGTAACATTGTCACATGGCGGCTCTAAAATATTTTATTTGAAAAGAGGTCTCAGACAAAGGTGTCCAGTCTCCCCATATTTGTTTATTCTGGCCATGCAAATTCTTTCAATTAAAATCAAGGAAAAAAATTACAGGGATTAATGTTACAAACAGAAATATTGTGATGTCCCAGTTTGCTGCACTTTTTTTTAAAGACTGAATGTGAAATAAAAAAAATTCTTGAAATCAATACCTTCTCCAAAGCTTCTGGTTTGACTCTAAATCTAAACAAAGGCGAATTACTTAAAAAAATGAAATAAATAATTGTAGAAAGATTGAATCTGTCTCCAGAGAGATCTCTCTGTTTTAGGACGTTCACTAATAGTCAAAGCTGAAGGTTTATCTGGACTCGTTTATCCAACCCTTCTTGATGTTCCCAAACAAATCTGTACCAATATTAGTAAAATAAACTTTAACTTTATATGGAAAAAGAAATGCCTTTTGATCAAGAAAATATTCCAAAGATTAAAGTTGAAAAAGATGGAATTAAGGCCCTTGACTTCACATCTTTAAACAATTCATTCAAAATTATAGAAGAACATATACAAACACTCTCAATCTTCCATTCACACCCTCTTCTCACAGTGAGAAGAAATTGGCGCGTATCATCACCAGTTGGTGGCAGTAATGCGCCTCATCCTTGTTAGCCAAACCGACAAGAACGTCAAAGAAGATTCCCACTCCCAGCAGTCAGTTCGTTTCCACCTCGCTGCAGCAGGATGTCTGTGTTCATGGATCTGAATGTGCTGTTTTCTGCAGGGAGGAGCGGCCTGCAGAGGCTGGTAGAGACCGCAGCTCACTGTGAGTCCACTTCCGGTCACCGGGCCTGGGTCTGGTCTGTCAATCCATCCCATTCGGTCTATTATAGTTCAGAACAACAGCAGGGCTTTCACATGTTCATTTGATTGATGATTGCTATGTGTGTCTCAGAAATGTGTTTCATGGGATGGGATGACCGCTGTAGTAATGGACATTGTTTTATGGCAGTGGTTTTTATATGGAAAAAAAAGTCATTCACAGAGCAGTCGTTCACGTGTTTGAGTACCCAAAACTGTACTCGGATCACAGTAGTGTTTACTTTAGAAATAGAAAGAAAGTCTAATAAATGACTTAAGCTTTAGTGTAAAAAGAAATGGTAAAAGGTCTACTCAAGTACTGAGATACTGATTATAACATCTGATTTGATATTTTACGTTTAAGTCATCAGATAGCCAAAAATATAAAATTCTGGTATTTTCAAGATTATTACCAAAATATTTATTCAAATACAGATTTTCCCCTAGAAAACTTACAAAGCCCGGTGGTTGGGGCACCGAGGCGGTCCATTGTGTTTTTGTATGAAAAGATGTTAAGTAGACAGGAAATATATAAGTATTATACATAAGTATTACTGGTGATACTGGAATATAAGTCAGCAGCTTCATAAGGTCCCCCCAGGGCTTCAGGGGCCCATAAATGCTAATATTTTAACAGAGACCAGCGATATATAAATGTTATGAAATTATCTAGCAGATGGAAAGTGTGGTCCTATCTTGATACAGCAGCTGTAAGTCCAGCGCTACAATTTTTATTTAATTGTTAAACCAAATATCTGAAGGTTTAAAAACCCCCACCACTGAATATTAACAAAAGACAGTTTTTAGTATAATTTCTTTGGTACCCCTCTTAGCCCTTGTCTAGAACCGGCCCTGGCCTGCAGGTTTGTCTGGTGCATTTTTGGTGACCATGTTTTTTCTTCATTGATTGATTGTGGTTCAGGTTATCCAAACTAATGAACCACATTAATAAACTAATAGTGAAATAATACACTGAGTAAATAAGCCCCTCTTATTCAAAGAGGGGCTTATTGGCATGTTGAAGGCACATGCCAGTGAAAAGGTATCTGCCTTCAAATAATTTTAACAGTGCTCCTGCATAAGTCTCATAACTTATAGGTTGATGCATAAATCAACTTGTACAAACAACTTATACAATAATGTTTGTTTTAGCCACATAAATGGTCATGCTCAGTAGCAAACAACATATCTCCAACTACAGCTTAAAGTAGCTCTTTGATATATTAATGAAGTAGCCATGTAGCCTGATGTAAAAACATTTGTTAGACATTGAAAAGTTTTGATAATGTTATCACACGTTATCAACTACGGCATTTTAAGGTTAGTGGATAAGATTGTCTTCTCATGTAAGTATTGGCTCATTACTGATACCCCAAAATGAAGGAAATTGGTGCAGATAAATTGACTGGCCGGTAAATGTATCTTATATTATACATGCATATAGGATATAATGTAAACAGCACCGTCAGAAATGCTATGAGTGTATAGCAGATGTGTGAATTATCTGATTGCTGATTGCAGCCAGTCAACATTATTAGCAGAACTTTGGGGCCCCTTAACCAAATTTTGTTTTGGGCCCCATGGAGTCTTGGGCCAGCACTGCTGTAGTTTATTTTTAAATAACCATTTCATTTCCTGCCAAGATCAAAAATATATATTTTAAAATGATCAACACTAACATCATCACTACACACACAGTTTTTCATTCAACAAGGTCTTTAACTTAAAATATCTTGCAAAACTACTTTTTTAAACTAAAGCAAATAAGTCTCATCTTCAACTGTAAATAATCATAAAAACTATTTGAACCATCACATAAATCTAACATTGACTCAACAGACTCAACACTCTTTTTTCTTTAGATCTTTCTGATTCCAGCTGAATCCACAGCTAGCCACAGCTAGCCACAGCAGGGTGATTCACCACAGAACTGCAATCCCAAAAAGACAGAAACTGAGTGGCACGCAGATGCTCCCAGAGAAGACCACTACCCCGATTTGCTGAACAAATATGACGCTTTATTTTTATTCCCAACAAAAATATATGCTGGATTGAAATTATGAGATTCTTTATTGGGTGTGTCTCCAGAAATCTATAGTTACATGATTAAATAGTAACCAACCTTCATAAAATTAATGAGATATTTCAACCATTAATTAATCCACTTTAGATTTACTGTTTTAATTATAGCATGTTTGTTCCTTCTGCAGTGGGATTCTCCACTGTTGCCATCAACTATGTATTTGAACCCACAACCAAGGAGAAACAGGTGCGATTAGCTGCTGTGCTGTTACTGAACATCCTGTTCTCCTGTCAGTCACTGCTCAGTAAAGTTTGTTTGTTTGTTTCCCCTCTGTAGGAAGTTCCATCGCCAGTGCCGATCAGTGAGCTGATTGGTCAGCTACCTGTGGTACAGGGTCGCTCTCATCCAATCAAAGTGCTGAATAGACTAACAATGGTGATGTCAGAGGCCAGTCCCTTTGTGAGTTTTCCATTGTTGATCAGAGTACCAGATGAAAGCTTTTTTTTCTGAAGTTGTGATGTGTGTTTGTGTATTTTGCTTTCCTAGAGGTCATATGCTACAGAGTTTCGTGCCTTTGACCTCCTGGCCATTCAGCCGACCACCGAGAAGCTCTTCCATGTGAGATTTACTGACTCTATGTTTAATCTGAGCTGAAGCAGGATGATGCTTCACTGTTTTTGTTTGTTTTAGCTCACCTATAGCTCACCTTGTTAAAACAAAGTTTTCACTGTTGGCCAAATGGCAGCATACAGTTCGCCATGTGGGAATTATGGCTGCTCCCTTTGAGAAAAACGAGTAATAGTGACATATCAGCATTCACTGCTATTTTTCCCTGCTGACCTCCATTTCACAGGAATGGGAAGCTGAGAAAAAATGTCAGGTTGAGGGTTAGGTGGAAGGAGGAGACTGAGATTCAGCCTTGATATTGGCGCCCAGCTGTTAGTTCACTTACACCAAGCAGGAAGTCTGCAGAAGGAGAGGCAGGACAGGGTCTCTTTTGCAGTATTGACGTCCTATGCAGGTTCACAATAACGATATACTTTTCAGAAACGTTTGTTGCTGATGCAGCATCAAAAGGCTCAGAATTCTTTTGTATTTAGGTAGCGTTTCACACTGCAAGCCTTATTCCTCAATTCAGATTTTTTTTTAATGTGGTTCATATTTCCGAATAGATGCAACTTATGTGCAGATGCATAGTAGGGCACATGCTCAGTGCTGGTAAAAGTAAACATGGAGTAAAATGATGGAGCGTATGTTGCGGTTTAAAAGTAGTTGTCCAACCGGAGCCCGCACATTAACAACTTAATCCTCATTATTGTCTGCCATGGTTTTTGTCTTCTTACTTAGTGTGTATCAGATCAGTGATGTTTGTTGAGTATCACTGATTTACAGTCTGGGTGAAAGTGGCCAAGTCAAATTTGAAAAGTTGAGATGCATATCAGATTTAAAATCACATATATAAGTGGCCTGAGTTGCCACTTATAAAATTTGATCTGTGTTGATCAGTCTGCCTTAAAAAAAATTCAGATACAAGCTGCATAAGAGAAAAAAAAATCTGAGTTTTGTAACTTCAAGTTGCAGTGTAAAACTGCCTTTAGGAAACTAAAAACTAAAAAAAAACCCTGAAAACTGTCTTTAGGTTTTTTCTGCTTTCTCCCTCAGGAGATGCTTTTCATACAGAAAGCATTGACGCTTTCTGTATGAAAGCGTCAATGCTGAGAAACGTCTCTCTGAGCTAAGAGCACTCTGATAGTTTTAGTGGAGTAATGCATAGTAACACTGTGTGTTTGTGACAGACAATCTGCATGGAGTGGGACGTTGACATCATTTGCATCTCGATGACAGAGAAACTTCCCTTCTTCTTCAAGAGAGCGCCCATAAACGGGGTGACTACCTCATTCCACATTTCCTGGCTTGCTTCCTTGTTTGTGAGTGTTTACTGCATCTGTCATTGTGTAGGCCATTGACAGAGGAGTGGTGTTTGAGGTATCATATGCCTCAGCACTCAGGGACTCCACCATGAGGCGATACACTATTGCCAACGCTGTTTGTTTGATGGAAAGCTGCAAAGGAAAGGTTGGTGTTCTTGCATATGATTCTGCGACCTGCAAATTTCAGGTCTGAAATTTTGAAACTGTTCCTCTTTCAGAACGTCATTGTCTCAAGTGCAGCTGAGAAGGTCAGTGATCAATAATGTGTGGAGAGAACCCAGTCAGTCTGTATTAATGAAAACTACTTGATGATGGTTATCATTTGCTAATGCTAGTAACACTCAGTAACACTAAGTATCATTTCTTAATATTTTTTAATGATGCAAAACATCAAATTACATTTGTTACCTATTGTTAATACTCCACACCAGCCAGTAAACTTTATCCATGATTAATTGTCAAAGAGACAGTTTGGTCCTCTGGGGCCAGCATGGCTCTCTAACTTTGTGTTTGTGTGTGTTTTTTTAAGGCTTTGGAGCTTAGAGGACCTTATGACATCATTAATCTGTATCCTCCGGCTGGTGATAATTGTCTGATAGGTCTCTCCCACTCTGAAGGAACATGGAAATCAAAGCTTTGCATCAGACTCCAGTGTGTGGAGCAGGAACAGTGAGAGAGGCAGCAGTTCAGCAGTGTGATGGCATCCCTCTGGTGCCATGCTATGCTCTTCCTGTAAAACAGTGCAGTGTTTTTTGTAGTAAAGTGTGGAACTGGATTCAGTGTATTGCAGGGAAAAAATTGGTGTGTTGTGTTCCTGACGAGTCTCTCAGAGGGACGCTGTTTGGTCTGTCAGATGCTGATTCTAAAGAAGCCGTGTCTTCCACCTGCAGAGCCGTTTTACTGCATGCAGGTAAATTATGATGAAGCCTTGCAGCTGCAGAAGCTTCCTGTTGGTTAATCTCAGTCTGCCTGTTCATCAAGAGTTCATCTGTCTGTTCATCTGTTATATCACATTTTTGACTTTGTTCTTTGTCTCCAGAAACCAGGAAGACTGCTAGTGGCATTGTGTACACCAGGAACAGTCAGCAGGAGGCCCTTCAGGACAGTGACGGCAGTAGGTCTTTTCACATTCATGAATCAGATACGAAGCAGCATTAACTGAGCTGCAGAACTTGAATTAAGTAATACCTCAGGTGTTTCTTAAAGGGATCCATGATTAGTTCTATTGAATAATATTTATTTTAGATGTAAAAGCAATACAATAAAAATACTGTAAGCTGTTTGGTTTTTATTAATTTAAATAAGATATTGTCACACGGACAATATCCGTGTGACAATATTGCAGCTTAACTATGTTGGTTAAGCTGCAATACATTCTGGGTAAATGTCAAATGATAGGCATGATTGCACTAGCTTCATCCAGGACAACAGCAGTGAGTAATATCTTTAAGGTTTTTAGATTTGAATGTTGAAGTTGATGGGAATGTAGAAACCACAAGAGGTAAAGAAGATGAGGAAAACCAAACAGAGGAAGAAGATGATGGTGTTTGTGCTGCTTATTTATTTTATAAGTTCCATGAAAGTGTCATTTCTGTGCTTGTCACATTGAATCACTCTGTTTTTATCTTAAATGAGTTACTCAAACTAGTGATGGGGGGCAAAATCAAAAACTCTTATCGTTTTTCTATCAGTGTATCTAATATGGCTCAGATAGTTGGTAGACTGTGGAGATATGCATGATCTACTGACACAGACTAGTGACGTATTGCCCAGCCCCTCCTGTTCTCTTTGGTTCCCTGGTTCTCTTAGGTTCACCATTTTCTCTATGTTTACCAGCGTTTCCTGCAGTTTAGCTATATTTCCCTGTTGGATGATATTTTCTCTCATTCTCCTTTTACAGGTGAAGCTCCTGCTGCCAAACGACCCAAACCAACCGACAGGGATTGAGGAGGCAGAGACTATTCTCATTTGTTTTACTGTTTTTGCTTGTCTCTTTTTGAAGATGTATTGCCTCCTAAAACTGATTTGTAATTTTGGGTCAATAAAGTTTGAAAAATAAATTATCTATTCTTTTTTAGCAAATTGATGTATGTGTGTGTGTATGTATATGTATAGTGTCGTCAGCACTTCTCACAAAAAGAGAGTTAATTTCTGACCTATCTATAGCCCACAGCAGACTTCATAGGGAATCTTTTTTTAGCTGGATTATTTAAGACATGCCTGAATTCTCACAGCCTACATCACAATGTCACATCTTGTCTTCATTCCATAGGTTAACCCCAAAATTAAATACAATTTTTTTACTATTTTTAAGAGAAATTAACTTAGTCAAAGAATGTATGTGTATTTATTCCACCGTATGTTGGGGTGCACTGATTGCAGTTTTCTGGCAAATCTTTTAAAAGTCTTACCTGCTGATTTTGATTTTGACCAACACCAATTTTTGTATTTTTTTTGTCTGAAATGTTGCTAAATGTAGAAAAAAGTTTCCATTGGAGTCGCTATTAACTGCAAACAGGCAGACATGAACTGGTGGGCCAATCTATCAGTCAAACCTCTCATGGAAGAGGAACAGAGGACAGTGGTTAGTTTTTAAACCTTACTTAGGTAGGTAAGATCGGTGGGTAAGATTGTATCCACATGTAAGTATCAAATCCCCCAAAGTTGAGGAAATTGATGCCTATAAATTGGCCAATAAATGCCTATGGTCACTCCTAAGTGTCCAGCAGATGTCACTGTGCTGCTGTGTTTGAAGCCTTGAAGCTTTGACTCCACTATCAGATGGAGGTCTGAACCACCGCACCAGTCAGGATATTCTTCATTTGAATATCCTTCTTTGAGATATTCAAATGAAGAATTTGATGATTTAAAAGTTTTATTTTTGGCAGCTCAAATTTATTAACTTATTGTTTGAACTGTAAGAAGCTGTGTGGTTTGTTATGTTCAGTTATATTTTATGTATTTTGATTCTGAAATCTTTCTGCCTAACAGGACTTTTGTCCACCTTTCAGTGCCAAAATGAACTTCATATGTTTTTTATAACAGGGTAATATGATAAAAATAGTATCTAGCATCATAATGTGAAATCCCAGCACTCAGGAAACACTGGGGAAACTCCTAAAAGATAAGAACAGATGATGGAGCACAAAAAAGAAAGTGATTCACAACACAAGCAGCTCAGGACGTCAACAAGTTAAGAATGCCTTCATTCTGTTCTGTGACAACACACACACACATATGTCTGCATGTTTATTCATGCAGATATTTACCTTTGATCTGCTCATTGTTCCCTGACAGCATCTGCAAATAGCCTCTCCTTCAGACAGTCACACATTAGGCTTCAAAGTCCCCACAGACACTTTGCTCTGGATCATGGCTCAGAGAATTTTCTAACAACAAAGCAGAAGGCTGAATCTATAATCAACTGTTTTCATTATAATTATAAATGTCATGAAATGAAGCTTAAAATGAACAAATAAATGGAATTAATCTGTTTGTGTTATAAAATCTGATAAATTATTGCTTCCAAAATAAACTCCTCATTTAAACTCAGAAACAAAGATTAATGTTGAACAGAGTTCTGCTAGTTGTTCACAGAAAACTTCAGTTATCTACAGCCAACATTTTGAACAGTTCAGAATGTGTGGATATGGAGTCATTTCTCCATCATTGGGAATTCTGACTCAGTGACATATTTAACTTGTCAGACTTTTAACAGATTCCCTAACAGCAGGCTGGTCAGTGATTCGATTATTCTACAGAAATAATGTGATTTATGTAGTAATTGTAGGTCTTATGGGAAGAACAATCCTTTGATTCAAGAATAAAACTCAGATAAGCCTACACAGGAATGCTGGAGCCTGCAGCTAGTTTCCTCTGCCACGTTTTCTTGGGAAAAACGTGGGTTTTCCCCAAGCAGGAAGGAAACGGAAGTGTCTATATAAGGGGCTGGAAGTGATTTGCGTCAGAAGTGGGATAGGCTGTTGACCTGTTTATAAAAGCTGCTGACGATGGAAGAGTGAAGACACTGAACCACTGAGCTATACTCTGAACAGACTGAACCAGATCCAGAATTATGCTGTTACAGCCAGTCTGGAGCTTCCTGCTAGGACACTCCTCCGTCCTGCGCTCCCCTTTCTTCCCGGTCTTGTTCTCCCTGACTGTGTACCTGATCTTCTGCCTGCCATTCCTCCTGCTGGACCTGCTCTCCTCCAGGTGGAGCTTGGTGCGCAGGTACAAGTTACAACCTCAGAGCATCAGCAACTGGACCACAGTGCAAAGCTGTCTGGCTCTGACCCTCTATAACCACATCATCTTCATCTTCCCCCTCACCGTGCTCAACTGGTACCTGCGACCAGTGCTGCTGCCCCAGGAGGCTCCACCCCTACCTCAAATGGTAGCTCAGGTCCTAGTCTGCCTGCTCCTTTTTGACTTTCAGAGCTTCACCTGGCACTGGCTCCACCACAAGGTGCCCTGGTTATATCGCACCTTTCACAAGGTTGGTTCAGAGTTTAAGGTTTTATCATATTCTGTAGATTTTATTGATCGTTCAGAAAGTTTTTCTCCCTATGCTCACCTTTCTTCCTTCTTCTGCAGCTGCACCACACCTACACCTCCACCTCAGCACTTACTGCAGAGTACTCCGGAGCCTGGGAGACACTGAGTTTGGGACTATTTGCTGCTGCCAACCCTTTGTTGCTGAGTTGCCATCCACTCACAGAGATGCTCTTCTTTGTTGTGAACATTTGGCTGTCGGTGGAAGACCACTGTGGTTATGATTTTCCCTGGGCCACACACCGTCTGATCCCTTTCGGCCTGTATGGCGGTGCACACCACCATGACCTCCACCACCTCAAGTCAAAATGCAACTATGCACCTTACTTCACACATTGGGACCGTCTTGCTGGGACACTGTACACATAGGACTGAGCCATGGGGACAAGGTGTTCCTGAATGCAACTCATCTTAGACTGCCTCAAATGTCCGGATGCAGACATTCATGGACTGATAAAGACTGTAGACTGACGCGCCAGTACAGAAGTTTTTTTTTTTTTTTTTTTTGCTGCAATATTTATATTTATTGTTGTATTTATTACCAGTCAAAGCTTTGAGCCAGACTTAAAGCTTTCAGTAGTGTATGGAAATTATTTCAGTCTTCGTATGGAGCTGTTCAGGACCCACAATCAGACTGAAGTTGTTATCCAGGTTCTGTTTCTATAAAGACTTTTGATTTAGTTTAAAGTTGATCGTGAAACTGAGAAAGTGTTTATGTTGAACAGTTCAACATGCACAGTTTGTGTAGTTTTATACACACCTCTTAGTCCCTATAGGAAAGTGAAAGGAATGTGAACACAGATCAAGATCAAGTTGAGAGGGAACTTCCCAGCAGCTTTCCAGCAGGGAAACTGCTGGGAAAGGAGGAGGAAGGAGATGACAAAACAGGAGAAATTAGGCGGAGGAGGGTGAGGAATGATGAGGAATATTACACAAGAATTTATTGGAAGAAAATAGTGTTTGAAAGAAATTGTGAAATCTACTGTGAAAAAATGTAAAGGAAATAATGCACTGAGAAAAGAAATCAAATAAATGTTCATGTTGTAAACAGTTTTTTCTATGTTTGTTCTTGAAGCTTCCTTTCCTACCTTAATGTATTATTTGACCAGCTAGTTTTCCAGAAGGGAAAACATTCTGAAAGATTTATTCCAATTCTGTTCACTGAATCTCTTTGACAGCTATTGATCATATTACTGACCAATTGTAGCTGAGTAGGTGGTATTGATCACTTTATTCGGATCAGATGTTGTTGATCACATTGTTAGTAATATGTTAATAATCTCATGTTAAATTCCAGATCCAGATGTACAGAACTAAGTAAACTGTGGAGATGATTCACTAAGTGAATCATTCTTGAAGATGATTCACTAAGTGAATCATCTCCACAGTTTGATTTACTCACCCCGATCCTCCCCCATCCTACTCTTCCTACTCTTATCTCTTTAAAGAGATTGGATCAAAACTGGGATAGGTGACTATTTTATAGTTGTTCCTTTGGAACATAAAAATTTAAGTGGGTCTGTAACTTTTATTAAGCAAAATGTTTTTTAAATATTTGTTAAAACAGTTGTGACAAAATGATAATGGACAAATAATCTGTGAAAAAACAAGCTCTTCTGCTTTCTCCCAGTGCTCCCAGTATTAACTATAGAAATACATAGCTCAGTTAGAAACAACCAATCAGAGCCAGGAGATGGGTTTTAGCATTGTCAATCATCTTTGTGTGTATGCTGCTCATATTGTCCCCTTTCTCTTGGTCCAATCCAGGATTGGTCAGGCTATTTAGCATCACCACCAATGATGACAATTTCCTGTGAAAAGATTCTACATTTAGCGCATATACAGGTTGATTGACAGCCACAGAACCCCCTCCTGTGTCTGATTGGATATTTTTGGTCGGGAGCGATGCATTTCTTTTGATAGCAATAGTAGCAGCGGGAGGAGGCGGAGGAAATCCATCTTTTCTCAGATTATGTGTCTCATATTATACTGTCAGGACATAGTGAGATTTAGCAAATATGTAAAAAAAAAATAAAAAAAAAAGTTTTGTCTTTATAAAAGTTGCACACCTCAGCTTTAATTGCATACCCCAGCTTTAAAATACTACAACATAGTTATAGACTCCATCAGAATAAACAAGTAACAGTTTCTGATTTCTGGGAGAGAAATGTTTTGTTTTTGGAACAAAAACCAACCTTCGCCCTTTAATTGGTGACTTATTTTGCACATGGACTTTAATTGATGTGGCTCCCTTCCTTGTGACCTCATCGAGGTGTCCATTTGCTTGTGGTATACCTAGGTACTTGTAACTGTCCTCTATGTCTGCTATTGTTCCTTGTGGGAGTAATACCCCTTCTGTGTGGATGACCTTCCCCCTCTTTGTGACCAGCCGACTACACTTCTCTAGTCCGAATGACATCCCAATGTCTGTGCTGTAGATCGTGGCGGTGTGGATCAGTGAGTCGATGTCTCGCTCACACTTGGCATACAGCTTGATGTCATCAATGTAGAGAAGGTGACTGATGTTGGCCCCATTTTTGAGTCGGTATCCGTAACCAGTCTTGTTGAGGGGGTTCAGGCTTATGCAGAACAGCAGCGGGGACAGAGCATCTCCTGGGTATATGCCACATTTGATGGACACTTGTGCAAGTGGTTTGCAGTTGGCTTCAAGGGTGGTTTTCCACAGCCTCATCAAGTTTGCAATGAAGGCTCTCAGAGTCCTTTTGATGTTGTACATCTTTAAGCATTCAATGATCCAAGTATGAGGCATTGAGTCATAGGCTTTCTTGTAATCAATCCAAGCCATGCACAGGTTGGTGTGTCGGGTTTTGCAGTCTCGGGCAACTGTGTGGTCTACGAGGAGTTGGTGTTTGGCTCCTCTGCTATTTACACCGATACCCTTCTGTGCCGTGCTGTAATAAAATATTAATGAAGTGATACATTAAATGACCACTGAACAACTATCCATAAAATATATCAACATTTGTGAATAAAACACACAAAGTAATGTAGAAAATATTTATGTATTTAGTGTTAATCTATTAGTATGATTTGTTCTTTAACTGGCCACTTATTTTGGCTAATGCTATGATTTATCAAATGTCTAAACTCAACAAATAATAATCAAACTAAAATCAACAAAAATCACAATAAGAAACTGAATCCATCATAGCAAAATGTTCTGTACCATATCAGCCTCAGGAGATGATTGAGGATGAAGAGACGCTGATTTCAGGTTCTTTAGATTCTGAGGGGTCTCCGGTTCCTCTTTTGATCCATTCTGTCTGTTACACAGCAGCGTCATGACGGACACAATGTTTTTGTTGATCAATGTACACAGTATCCATCCTCATAGAAATTGTCCAGCTTATAATGCACGTGAGAGGTTCCAAGACGGCGGAGTAAAAGGTACTATTTTTCAGGCTCTCGCATTCAGTTAGTGTTTAGGCAAGATTTAATCCAATTGTTGTGCTTTAGCCCCATTTTAATGCATCTTAGGTGCTTTTGTTCTCAGTTTGACAACTTTTTGAAACTATTTCAGTCTTTTTGTTCTTTTTTTGCCGTTTATCTACGGAAGCTACCATGTCAGACCATGACTACAATTGGTCGGCTCTTCAAGAGGCTTGTGACAGAGTTGTTATTGAAGAAATTGAGTTTGTCTATATCAGTTGCAAAATCTGTGCCTGAGCTTCTCCCTGAAGGTATGGGCAGGGTTGGTCAGAAAGTTTAATCTTTACAGACAGATAGGGGTGTTGGGCTGGCCTGCATACCACCCGCATTTTCTCCCGGCATCGATAGATCAAAAATATAGAAGGTGGGTAAGACAGGGAATCACCGCATTCTGCACTATAGTTAAAGACAGGGTATTACTGAAATTTGAGGAGTTATGCCGGACCTATGAGGTGGGTAAGGAGGACTTTTACCGTTACTTGCAGGTCCGTAGTTTCCTAAGAAAGGAAATGAGAATTTCTGACTTGGAGACAACTCCAGGAAAAATACAACTTTTTATTGATTCATATGCTGGTAAACCTATAAGAAGAATTATTGGCAAATGTTATAGAAATTTAAGATCCATGAATAAAAACTCAACTGACTATATAAAAGAGCGATGGGAAAAAGAAGCGGATGTGATAATTACGTCAGAGGCATGGATGCAAATTTGGAGGGGCTCCCTATCGACCACAAATTCTTTGATATGGCGCGACTTCACCTGGAAGAATCTAGCTCGATTTTTTATCACACCAAAGCAGAGATCTCAGATGGATGGGGATGCGGAGTGGTTGCGGTAGGCCACTATCATGTTTTCTGGGATTGTCCGGAGTTACAGACTTTTTGGAAGGATGTACATAGTCTAATATATAAAGTTATGGGTATAAATTTGGACTTGTCATTCACTGGCTGTATCTTGGAATACTTCCTGAAGGACTGAGCAAAGGGGATACATACCTGCTGAAGATAGTTTTGGTCGCCAGCAAGAAGGCGATCACTAAGTGTTGGCTCCAAAACACTTAGTGACTCAATGAGTCACCAAAACTGACTCATTGAAACTCCTGGTGAATATTATAAATATGATCCACGACATGGAGATGCTGACATTTGCAATACGACTTAAGAAGGAGAAAGGAGTGGAACTTTGGGAACGGTGGGAATGGTTCATTACCAGAGGGGACTAACAGTGATTTGTGGGAATCTGCCCCACCTGAGCGGGCAAATGGGGTTCTTTGCCTGTTCACATTTTTTTTTACTTTCTTTCTCCTGATACAGGACTTAATATATATATAGACATATATATATAGACAGTCAACCATATTCAGTATGGTTGACTGTCACCTGTCCCAGCCCTCGTGTTTTGTTGTGTTCTGTAATTGTATACCTATTTGTTTAAAAATAAATAAAAATAAAGTTTAAAAAAAAAAAAAAAAAGAAAAGAAATTGAGTTGGTCGGGGCCACGTCTGACCTTTCTGGTAAAGAACAGAAGGTGAACTGGGATCACACACCTATTAAGAACAAAAGCAAGAAGAAAATGAATCTACAATATTAAATCCTCAAAAATGTCTAATATTATGTCGTCCCATATGTCACATGTCAAATCCTCCCAAATGTCTCATGTTAAATCCTCCCATATGTCTAATGTTAAATCCTCCCATATGTCTAATGTTAAATTCTCCCATATTAAGTTCCCTTGAATGTCTCATGTTAAATGTTCTCACTGAGATAGAGCATTTTTGGTCTCTGACAGTTATTTTTTTTATTAAACTCGGAAATCAGACTGTTCATTTTTCAGTCCACCAAAAATGACTGCTTCTCAGTATTTCTATGCTGTTTCAAAGATTATAAAGCTGAAAGTTGAATATTTTGCTGAAAAATTCACATTTGTGCAATTTTCACTTCTGTCACTGAGATGGAGCGTTTTTGGTCTCTGACAGTCAATAAAAATTCTAACGTTTGTGCTGCTGGGGTCACCACAGTCATACCTGTGAAGTGTCCCGTTTTTGCGGGAAAGGTTTGTTTTTTAGCCTCCTATTAGTATTGTGCCCCTTTGCCCTCACATTATCTGCTTCAACCCTCTCTCCCATGATAGTTTCTCTCCCTCCCCACCCGGGTTGGTCAGTTTACCTAACCGACAAGTAAACAAGCATCTATGTTGACAAAGAGCATTAGACACCATTGATGAAAGTCACCAAAACTGAACTCTTTGTAAGTAAATATCTAAGATTGGTAAGCTGAAAATGTTTAGATTTCCTCTCATTTGTTCCTTATAAAAAAAGGTTGTTGTTCGCCATCTGCTGGTGAGAACAGTATTCTCTTTGTCAATCATTGAAAAATTTTAAAGAAAAAAAAACAAAAAAGGTGTAATATGAATTTGAGACAAGGGTCAGTTCTGGTAAATGTCATGTAGCAGGTTTAAAGAAATTTCAAGAGATATACATTAAGTGCTGTTTCTGTGTGAGGTTCTAATCCATACACGTTTAATCTACAACAAAAATGCTGCAGATTTTCATTTATTTATTTAACCTCAATTCCATATAAACATTAACTAGATAGCTTTTCGAATATCTGAATAAACCATTGTTGCTAAAACTCAACAAATTTTATTTTGAGTGGTTGGATATTTATTATTAAATTATGTAGCACATTTTACCTGATTCCTGTGACAAGTTCCCCCTTGAGTATATTGTGAGTTCCACGTTTATCAAGCCAAATTTTACATTATGATAAACAAAATGTGAATTTCTGAAACAAAAATGCCAAAAAAAACTAAAAAGGGGGCATATCAATCAAAACGTGCTTTTCATTGTCCTTAAATACATTTAGTTGTATAAATTTATAACGTCTGCACATATGCACTTGTCCATCCTCCCATTCATTTTCTTACATCCTTATCCCCAGTGGGGTCAGGAGAGCCCTGATGCCCATCTCCAGCAAACGTTTCGGGCAGAGGTGGAGTCACCCTGGACAGGTTGCCTGTCCATCGCCAGGACACATTATAATCTGTCCAAATGATGGATGGGCTTCGAATTTTCAGTTTTTTTTTTCTTTTTACAAAAGTTCAAATACAGAAAATCGTCAGTTAATCCCTGACATATACACACCTTTTGGATCTTAAGATATAAAGGATAAATGGTGGGTAGGTGTTGTTGGTGTTTGTCTTGCAATTGATAGGCTGCCAATTTGATTTCTGCTCCATCCTTTTCTGTCTGTCATTGTGTCTTTAGTTAGATACTTAGCTCACCTTCCCTACTGGTGGTGGTCAGGGGGCCTGGTGGTGCTTGTGCATGGCAGCCTCTCCTCTGTCAGAGTGCTCCAGGGCAGCTGGGGCCACAATCCTGCTACCATCAGTGAGTTAATGGGTAAATGACTGAATGGTCTGAACAAATACAAACCATTTATCATAAATCAAATCTATTATTATTACGGTACTTGTGTGTAGGTTGGGTAGATATATGTAGAAATAATCAAAAATACAGTTTCTTTGCCAGTAAAAAGTTTTACATTATTTCAGATTTTGCTGTTGACATAGGTGACCTGTGGACTAATAGTTAGCATGGCGTGAGTGGTCCAGTCAGCCCAGAGTGACCAGCAGACTTGAGGTTTCTATGGTAACTAACTGATTAAAACATTAAGGCCTCATTTTGACTTTGCCACATCAAGAATGAACTATATTTATTCTTTCGGAACACTAACTGGATCAACTGAGTCTTTCATAAAGCTCCAGTCACATGTACAGCATTGTTAAAGCCCTGAGTACTGTTTTCAGGCATAGTCTCAGCAGCCTGTCAGGCAGTGCTCTATGGGGTCTAATGCAACTGCTGCTAGCCTGTTAATTTGAGGTGAAACCATGAACACAAAAGGGAAATGTGTCGACTGACTATTTATGATTTTCAGTTATGAATTTGACTGGTTCTCGTGTCTCACATGGATGCAAAGTTTGGACAGATCAGCTGCAGGTTTTTGAGCTTTTCAGAGGATCAAAAATCGAAGAGTAAAAAACAAAACAGTATTTTCAAAACGTTTTGGTGTTTTTTTAACACCACTAAAGGAGAAAATTCCATCTATTGTGTTTAAAACACAAGTGAAAAAAAAACATTTCACAGCAGATACAGAAAATATGTTCATATAAAGTCCATAAGGGTTGCAGCATAATTTGCACTATACGTTTCAATGTGAAGGCACTCAATCTTCTGATGTCTGATATTTTTTTTTAGGTACAGAAAACCCAGTTTACTGCATCACGTACAAGAAGCAGAACAACAGAGATATCCCACTGTGAGGTCAGCTGATAGGTTCACACAAACGCCGAGGCAATGAGTTTACAACTTCATCTTTAGCACAAAAGCATGGCAGTAAACAGAAGGGCAGTGCTTTCCTTCTGTCATCTGAGGTCCAACAGGTTGAGCTTGTAGTCCCTGACCACCACGTGCTTACAGACCTGAGAAGACCAGAGGGGCCAGAGTTATGAAAGGCAGCAGTTTAGTCAAACTCCATTAAATCTACTCAGATTAAAACTGATTTGAAAATGTGCACCGATATAAATTCATCCATCCATTTTCTTCCACTTATCTGGGATTGGCTTACAAAGGTTGCGGCCCAACTAGAGAGGCCCAGACTTCTCTCTCCCCCACCACTTGGGCCAGCTCCTGTGATGAATCCAATGCGTTCCCAGGCCAGCAGAAAAACTTCTCTAGGTTTCCTCTTGGAGGGATGTGCATGGAGCACCTGAACAAGGAGGGGTTCAGGAGGCATCCTAACAGTTGCCAGAGCCATCTCAACTGGCTTCTCTTGGGGTGGAGAAGCGGTGGGTCTACTCTTAAGGCCCTGCTTACATGACAATGATCCAACGAGTATGGAATTTTTGTTCCATTTACATTCTGTGTCTGAAGTTCATCAGATAAGAGCGCTGAACAACGTGTGATTGTTATGAGCGTTGAACAAGCACGCGCATATTTTACCACCTGGGTGGTGCAGAGCAGCGAGGAGATGCTGGGGGAATCGTATCTGATGGGGAAACATGAATTGTCACACCTGCTGGCATTGTCGATAGCTTCTTCTTCTGTGGATTGCAGGAAGCAGTTATGTTGTCATGACAGTGACTAGAATCACAGTCACTATGGTGACTGTGATTCTTTCAGTGATGACATTCTTTTAGTCATTTACTCATGCGGGTAGGAACATAGATCAATTACTATTGCTACTCTTTCTTGAGTGTGTTGATTTTGCATTTAAAGAAATAAATCTATGAACAATAAACTGACAAACTGAAGTCCCCAAGTACAATCCTCAAGAGCTGCTATCCTGGTCTCTGGTGAGACAGGTGAGAAGTGCGCTGGAACAGGAATGCAACTAAAAGTTGCAGGCTAGTAGTAGCTGCGGAGGACTGCAATTGGGAACCCATGAAACAAAGGCTCCTCCGACTGAGACATAGGATGAAACATTTAGCATATGTCACAAGATAAAGATGGGAACAAGAAGATTCTCTCACCGTGAACAGAGGAGGCTCCTTGGAGTGGGGATGGAAACCTTTTTGTCTGCATCCAGAAACTTCCAACATGCCTGCACCAGTGAGTCTGAACACACCCATACTGAGACACACAACTAGGATCAGTGAGGAAGCTAAAAAGTCTCATAGTAAATGAAGTCCAAAGAGTTAGCATACACATACTCATTGTGTTTTGGAGCACAAACGATGGCCAGCGCCTCTGGAAGCATCAGCTGGTAGGAACAGTGAGTGTGAAGGTCCACACTGGACAGGAATGCAGTCTGGGAGGGATGGGTCTGAGTGCACAGGTCAGCTATTAGTCACAGGGACTACAACGCAAGTCAGAGGACAGAGAAACAACAAAACCACAGAATCTCTAAATGTCACAAAGGTTACACAATGAAACCAATAGCTAAGAGAAGCTGAAATGTCCTCTGCTTTGACTTAACAATTTTAGACCCTATTGACACAAAAGCCTTTGTCCCTGGATATGGATATGAATTGGTGGTGTACAATAATGCATCATACTGATATTAGCATGCTTTTGGAATTATTTTGAATTATGAATTAAACTTACACTATGCTGAAGGGGATGAAACATCATTTTTACTACAAACACTGATTTCAGGGTGGTTGTTTTGAAGATTGAAGCTGATTCAGTTAATGATGGACAAGCAATCACTCCAGGATGTCGGGTTAGGACAGGTAATGTATATGTTCAGGTGAGTTTGTGATTGATGTAAGAAGAGGATGTCCAACTCCAGGATTTATCTTCAATCGACTTTAATGAGTTCTTGATGTTCTCCATACATATAGTCACATGCAGTTGGGACTATGGATGGGTGCGTGTATGTGTGTGGTTTATTCAATGGACGCACACAGTAGAAAAGAATAACAGCGAAGCCTGCTTTGAGCCACACCACTTAATACTCAGCTCTATAAACAACATGCAGCAAACACGAACGTGGCCACCTAGTGGCTGAAACAAAATACTACATTTAAACATCTTGATAAAGAACGAAACCAGAGGGCTGAAAACAAATAATTAACTGTCTTTTGTACAGCCGCCCCCAAATTTGGTATGCAAATTTGACCGCTAGGTGTCTTGATCCTCCGGAGGCAGAGCAGGTAGCTTTATGAGACGAGCAACTGGCCGAGTATAGGTCCTGCCTTTGACTTCAACCACAGCCATCCTCACGCGTCCATCTGCTCCAGGTATGGTACTCGTCACCGTACCAACTTGCCAGAGCGCTCTCAGTGTCTGCTGGTCCACAATAAGCACTATAGTGCCTACAGTGATGTCATCCTTCTCCCTTTGGCACTTCTGTCTGATCTGTAAGGTCGGAAGAAAATGGTGGATGTAGTGCTTCCAGAAGTGGTCCGCCAGAACCTGAGAATGTCGCCACCTTTTCCGACTCAAAAGTTCAGACTCGGGATAGACAACCAGTGGAAGGGAGGAGTCTGGCCGCCCCATCAACAAACAGTTGGGCGTGATTGGATCTGGATCGGCCAAATCTGATGAAACATAGCCCAGTGGCCTGGAGTTGAGAATACTCTCTATTTCAATAAGAACTGTTATCAACACCTCTTCCGATACTGACTGAGCTCCCAACGCGGTACGGAGGGCGTTCTTTACTGATCTGACCTCTCGCTTCCAAGGTCCACCAAAATGGGGAGCACTAGGCGGGTTTAAACGGAAACTAATTTGTTGGGCAGCAAGTTGATCCTTCACTCCTTGTTTCAGGGCATCAAAGGCTTCTTGAAGTTCTCTTTCTCCTCCTTTGAAGTTAGTTCCCTGGTCTGAGAGAATCTCATGAGGCTTCCCTCTCCGAGCTATAAGCGTCTGAGTGACATTAGGAACGAATCGGTGTCCATATTTGGTAGGAGATCTAGATGAACAGCGCGGGTGGTAAGGCATTTATACAGAATGCCCCACCTCTTCTCGCTGCGCCGCCCCACCTTTACCATCATTGGACCGAAGCAATCCACCCCTGTGGAATAGAATGGTGGTCGGAAAAGCCTCAAACTGGATGGCGGAAGATCTGCCATCCTTGGGACTTGAGGGCTACCTCGCCATTTCCTACAGTCCACGCAGTTATGCTGATGCTTCCGGATAGCTTCTCTCCCTCTAAGTAGCCAATATTTTCTCCGAAGCTCAGCAAAAACACGCTCCGCTCCTGGGTGGTTAAGCTGTTTGTCATAATGTTGGATCAGGAGCTTGGTGACTGGGTGAGAAGACGAGAGTAGGATAGGATGAATCACATCCGGACCTAGGCTTTCACATCGGCGGAGCCTACCTCCAACACGGATTAGCCCTGAAGTGTGATCATATTCAGGAGCAAGGGTGAGCACTCTACGAGTGGATGGAAGAGCCTTTCCTGATTTGAGTAAGCTCATCTCTTCTGCAAAGTTCACCAGCTGAACCTGTCTGAGGAGGACTAACTCAGCTTTGTGATAATCATCAGCAGTAGGAGACTGGCCACCAGCCGCCCCATTGAGTACTCTTGCGGTTGCCTCTAGTAGCTCTTGGAAGGTGCTAAACTGCTGAATGTCAGGAAGAGTTGGTTGTGGTAAGCTATGTAGACCACAAAATACTGATCTTCTCAACTCTCAATAAGGTGGTCAGTGGGTGATTCAGGCCACTGATCAGCTGTCTGCAAGAGGAAGGATGATCCATGATTCCAACAACCCTGACTAGTCAGTTGGGCTAAGGTTTTTCCTCTGGTGATATCATCTGCTGGGTTGGAGGCCGAATCGATGTAGCGCAAGGATTTGGTATCTGATAGTTCCTGTATCTCCGCAACCCTTGTATCTACAAACACTTTATATCTGCAGGAATTGGATTTAAGCCAATGGAGGACCGTAGTGGAAACGGTCCAGTACACCACATTCTGGATATGGATGGTGAGTTCTTTCAGCAGTGCAGAAGCTAACTGCGCTCCAGTTAAAGCACCACAAAACTCGAGTCGGAGGATTGACAGTTGCTTCTTAGGGGCAACTCTGGATCTGGCAGCTAAGAATGCAACTTGTACTCTCCCATTCCCGTTGTCACTGCGCAGATAAGCTACTGATCCGTAGGCACGTTCAGATGCGTCACAAAACACATGAATAGTCTGACCGTGTTGTGATCAGTATAGCATCTGGGTATGGCAATCTCGGACAACTGAGGAAGCTCTTCTTCCCAGGATTTCCAAGCTTGGAGTAGATCTTCAGGGAGGTTGGGATCATCCCAGCCTCTCTTCTTGTCCCAAAGACACTGTACGATGATCTTGGCTCTAGTTGTATATGGAATAATGTATCCCAGAGGATCGTATTGTTGAGCAAGGAGATGATAGATGTTGCGCATGGTTGGTTCCAGACAGCTATAGTTGTGCTGCTTATAACAGAGTGTGTCTGACTTACACTGCCACAACAGGCCGAGTGTACGTTCTTGAGGGTTAGCTGCTTCTTGAGTGAACCAAAGTGTGCTGCTTTCTGACCTTGATTCCTTTGGTAGGTGTTCGATGACAGCAGGAACATTGCTGGCCCAGTCTCTGAGCTCAAATCCACCTTCCAGAAGTACGGCGTGCAGTCGATTCACCAGCTGCTTGGCTTGATCCTCAGACCGAAGACTCTGCAAATAGTTATCAACATAGAAACAACGTTCTACTGTTTGGCGAGCATCCTCTTCAGGTGCAGTATGTGTCTGAACATGATTCTGTAGTGCAAAGGTAGCACAACATGGACTGCACGTTGTGCCGAAAGGGAGCACTTGCCACTCATAGATAGTGGGTTCCTGATCCACTTTAACATCTCTCCACAAGAAACAAATGAAGGGTTTATCCTCATCCAGCAAACGCACCTGGTGAAACATTCCCTTCACATCGCTACTGATAGCCACAGGGTGTTCTCTGAACCTCAGGAGGACTCCTAGAAGACTGGATCCAAGTGTAGGTCCAGGAATCAGATAGTCATTAATGCTCTGCCGATTAAAGATGAAGGAGCAATTGAAGACTACTCTGTTCTTTCCATTGTGTTGAACAATGTGATGTGGAATGAACCATGACTGGTTGCTCTCCTTCGCCTTGGTTGGGGTTATGGCTTTGACGTAACCAGTGTCGATGAGCTTATGGATTTCTTTGGAGTAGATAGTTGCTTTCTCCTTATCTTTCACCAACCTTTTTTCTGTACCGCGCAGCTGTGGCAGTACAGCTTCTTTAGTTGCATGAAGAAGCGGTTTGCCTCGTTTCCATAGCAATGGAGTCGCATATCTGTTGACACCATCGACCATTACTCTGGTAGTCTTAGCTTCCAGGATGCGGACAGCCTCCGTATCCTCTCTTGATCTGGTAATTAGTCGTTCACTCCTGTATGGCAGAGTGTCCAGCTGCCATAACCTTTCCACATGACTTAGAAGCTCTGTTTCTGGTGGACTACACTTAGTGAACAGGCACTGCTGTGGAGACAGTTGATGACATAAAAGACTAGTGGGGCCTTGTAAAGTCCATCCTAGCCTAGTATGAACTGCCGCGGGTCCACCTGGTGGACCAAGACGTACTGGTTCCACTGGCAGGACCAGATGTGGATAATCCGATCCGATCAATAACAATGGGTGGACATCCTTAATGGATGGCAGTGGAATGTCTCTGAGATGGCGATAACGTGCCTGCAGAGCTTCAACCGGATAGGTATGACAGGCTAGATTTAGCTGCTTCGCCGTGAATGCTTTGTTGACCTGGTATGACTTACTAGGCTGTGAAGCAGAAGAAATCGAAAAGGAGACAGTGTTACCGTTGATGGTGCAAACCTCTTGCCGGAAAGTCCGGAGTGTGAGATCTTCAGACTTTCCTTTCAGACTGTTGGAATAATTGTATATAAGTTATCCCATGTATTGTTTCTTGTCTGTTGTTGAGTTGGTGCGGCCCGGTGTGAAGTGTGTGCAAGAGTTGGTTTAACAGCAGGAGAGGAAGAGCTGTAAAGATCTCAACCAGATGGCTTTAAACTATTTAGTGCAGGTCAAGAGGTCGCACCAGCAACCAGTTATTGTTTTTCTTACTATGTATGTTGGAATGTGTTTATCTCTGAGTTGCAGCCATTTATTACCCTTCCCCCTATAGAGGCTGTGACTCTTGTGTAACCAGGGTAACCTAAGGACAATAAAAGGCGTTGAGAGCCAAGACGTACTCAGAGTGTGTTGGAGATTGTAACTGATGTACGTCTCTGGGGCACTCTCCTCGCGAGTAAAAACTTAACTAATATGTTCTGTCTTTCTTTCCAGGTAGTGTTTTACTAATGTTAGGAGTTTAAACCTGACACAGACCCAAGCTTAGAGCAGCATCATGAAGGAGTATTGTGCGCTCTGATCCAACATCCAGAATTGCGTAGGTTTCCAGTAAATTCGGACCGCTTTGGAGGATAACAGGGCACAGTTTGAGTAATACTTGGTTGCTTCTGACTGGTTGATCAATGTACAACGTCTCGGAGACAGAACTCACTAAGCATGTGCTAGGCTGAGGTGCTTGATGTTCATCAGTTGTCCTGCTGATTTGTTTGGTATTAACCTCGTGCAGGATATCCAGGTGCCTCCTTTCACACCGTTTACATTTGGCTTGGAGATTGCACCTGATAGCTTGATGTTCCTGACCGCAGCGCCAGCATCGACTGTTTGCTTTAATCCACTCAGTCCTCTGCTCCACTGACAGGATTTTGAAGTTGCTGCACTGGTTCAAATAATGAAGCTCCGTATCACAGAAGGGACAATATTTCTTTGGTTTGTCCTGAGAGATCTCCTTGATAGCTGGAGTCTTATTTGATCTCATTTTAGCTGAGGGAGCCTGGTTTCCAAGTAGAATCGTTGCAGACCTTTGGGGTTTGACATCGGGATGTGGGCTCTTGTGTGGAGCTTGTCTCTCTCTAGCGGAGGCACTGCTATATTGATCATCACTGACTTGAACTCGTACTTCGTACTCAAGCCAGTCAGCCAGGTCCAGCAGGGTTGGAACTGGAGTTTGCACTGGGTTCACAAATCTGTGAAAGTGTGCTCTCAGATTGTGTGGCAACTTCACCAGGAGACGAGAGACATGTGATGCACATCTCAATTCTGTCCATCCTTGGTTTCCAAGTTGTTGCAGCATTCCTACTAAGGCACGGACTTGAAGGGCAAAAGACTTGAATGCTTTAATGTCTGCTGGTCGGATATTGGGACCGTCCATCAGATCAGAAATCCTCTTCAGTGCCAGCTGCTGTGGTTGACCATACATTTCGGTGAGCGCTTTCATAGTGTCCGTAAATGGGATTGGACTGTTACTATACGAGTCGGCTATAAGTAGCGCTTCTTCACACTTCAGATGGTCTGTGAGTATTTGAAACTTAAAATGCTCTGGAGCATCATATGGGAGCAAGTTGTCGAGGACTAGTTTCAATCTGGCAAACTAGCGTGGGTCCTCGGACTTGAAATAAGGGATAGTTGGTTTAGGACCATGGTAGGACTCTAACGCTGATGGTTTACTATGAGAAGGGGATTGGTGGGGGGGATGTTGGCAGTCAAATGAGTATCTGCCTCCACGACCCTTCTCTCCGTCACATTCATAACGTGATGGCTGGCGATCCCGGTTAACAGGAGATTGTTCCCTGCCTGGTCTGTAGTAGCGACTTTCATGATGGTCACCTGGACTACCTGGTCGACTGAACCTTATAAGTTCATCCTCCTCATCAAGGTTGGGATGACTTGACTTGAATTGAGAGGCATCATAATAGCGTTGAGATCTGTCATCATGGTGATAGGGCCCGTTATAGCGATCGTAGTAATCCTCATAGTTGGGCTTGTACTTGACATCAGATTTGGATGCTGCTTTAAGATGTGGCCTTTTGCTATCACATGATTTATCACAAGCCTTACGATGTGATTTACACTCTCTTTGATGTGACAACTCTGGTTCCAGATGATCATCAACATCAGAATCCATAGGCTTGGCTTGGGAGACAAACTCCGAGATGTTGCAGGAGAAATGTCGTCTTTACTGATTAATCCCACTTCCTGCAAACAGCAGTCAAGGTCCTCCAAGGGGCCACATCTGTTGCTTTGTGAAGATGGAGGAACATCGTCGATCAACGGCGGGGCAATTACTGCCTGACGTGGACCTATGTGGTCACTGAACGGCGTCGGCTTATTTGTAAGTGCTGTTGTAGATGTGTCCTCTTCCCTGAACTTGGACTGTGGGACCTGTCTTGGAGATTGCTGGATTATATCTGTAAGACGCTGAACCTCCCTGCGTAGTTGGTTACTTTCTTCTCTCATGCTCCGAAGACATCGCAGCACTTCTGATGAAGATGGCTGCTCCTCCTCATCAATGTGGTGCCTAGGTGCATAGTTGACCTCATAAGTCTGGTGATGTGGTGCCATACGTCTCGATCTTTGCAGATGGTTTACATCTCTCACATTTGTCTCATATGACCTTGACATATTGACTGGCGTGGTTGCCAACTCCGGCTCGAAGGACCAAATTGTTTTGAAGATTGAAGCTGATTCAGTTAATGATGGAGTAGCAATCACTCCAGGATGTCAGGTTAGGACAGTTAATGTATATGTTCATGTGAGTTTGTGATTGATGTAAGAAGAGGATGTCCAACTCCAGGATTTATCTTCAATCGACTTTAATGAGTTCTTGATGATCTCCATACATATAGTCACATGCAGTTGGGACTATGGATGGGTGCGTGTGTGTGTGTGCTTTATTCAATGGACGCACACGGTAGAAAAGAATAACAGCGAAGCCTGCTTTGAGCCACACCACTTAATACTCAGCTCTATAAGCAACATGCAGCAAACACGAACGTGGCCACCTAGTGGCTGAAACAAAATACAACATTTAAACATTTTGATAAAGAACGAAACCAGAGGGCTGAAAACAAATAATTAACTGTCTTTTGTACAGGGGTGTCACTAAATGTATACTTGAGTGCCTGCCAGAGCACCTCTTAAAGCCTTCCAGAGTGAGGATGGAAATAGGAACTGAGGCTGATCTTGGATTGCTTCAGTACTTTATTTTCCTCACACTTTAACAAATAAGTGTATGGTTTCTTAGAAGAAATCATATGACAAAAAGAATCAATAAATCTATTAATTTACTTAAATTACAAATTTAAGTTTGTAATTTAAATTTGTATACCAGTTGTTTCCAAACCAAGTAGGGCAACAATCACACTACAACCTTATTCTGTTTATGTCATGTTACCATCAATAAACTAGGCGTGTCCCGATCCAATTATGTGATTGGAAATTGGACCATTACGTAGTTTCAGACTAGCTCAGAATTGGGAGTATATACATACATCATGATGGAATCTAAACTGAACAGCTTCTCTGTGACGTCTCTCAGATATATGCTGCCAATCAATCCCACAAATCAACACTGACATAAACACAGATTATAATAAGATTAATAACTTAAAACTATAAATCACTGACTTTGGAGCCTTTTATACAATTGCAGAAAGCAACAACTATGCCTCTGTTCCTATCTCTGGCCCACTCTCACTCCTCTCATCCCTTCCTGGACCACATGTACTGTTGCCAGAGTAATACAAGCTGATGCAAATGAAGGCGAAGCAGAGGGAAAAACTCAGGTCTTTTTAAAAGCCAGGGCTGAGTGGGTGTAGGCTGTGAGAGGACACTTAGTGCTCTGTATAAGAACCTATGGTTGATAAGAACAGAACAACTAAATACTTTCGGAAGTGCCATATTAATGTGTCGTCATACATGAATCCACCCCAGTGTCAGCAGATTCTGTTGGTCCTGGAATCCAAATAGCTCCTCCACATTCTCCATATCACAGAAATCCGGTCCAGCTGATTGTTTTGGGATCACCACATGAGTCAGCACAAATTCGTTATGGGTCTGAGAGACACACACATTCAGAGAGAACCTTTTCAGGTTTTGTTTTCTTGCTTTGTTGAGAAACATTTTTCCTTGCTACCCAAAAACTCACCAACCGTCCACAGAGGACACCGCAGGTTTCTATTCCTCTGGCCGTGTTGGAGTCGGCCAGCAGGAGGAACCGATGTGTCAAATCTCTGGGAATCACCACTTGCCTCAGACCCTCCACCCTCTGATCTGCACAGATGAAAACAACTCACACTGAAGCCTTAAAGCTCTGTTTATAATAATATGTTTAAGATTTGCACTGCGATCCCTTAGGAACAAACACCAAAAGGTTTGAGAACTCCCTCTGAGTCTGGCCCTGCTTGGCTTCAGACAGATTTAATTAGCAGTTGGAGCAGAAAAACCATGTGCAGCTGTGTGTACTCACTGTGTATTCCTGCTAACGCGGCAACTGGTTGGGTCACAGTCACAGACCTGTTTCTGTTTGGGTCCAACCTCTGAGAATATATGCTGCTTTTGATCGACTGCTTAGACAAACAACAGCCATCTGAGACCTCAGGCACTTTGGTCTGCACCTGCAGGAAACCACATTCAGCAGCACCATGTACTACAGATACATAGTGTAACACAAAGTAATATACATTACCACACAGACCCCTACAAAGTACCACTCACAATACTTCAAAGGGTATAAACACATAGTACTACAGAGTACTACAGAGAATTGTAGTACTCCACAAAAACACACTACCGCAATGTGTTTTCCATTTCTAAAAATGTACTGTGCAGTACTAGAGAACACTACACACAGAGTACTTGACTATCACAGGATAATACAAAGTATCTTAGAGTATTACAAAGTACTACACAGTAAAGCAGTTCTACTGAGTACGAAGCAATACTAATGGCTACCAGATGGTATTTTATAGTAATAAATAAAATAAAAACATTACTACACGTTACTATACATCTACAATAAAATATAGTACTAAATATATATTGCAGATTGTTAAAAAAACAACAACTATATATTACTTAACACTAACGAGTAACTCATCAACCAGACATTACTTCACAATGGCGCACAATAGGAAAATCTAAAGCACCTTCAGTGCTGCCTCCTCTCCTCTCTTATTCGCCAGCTCCTGACGCCTCAGCTGATCCTCAAAGTAGCGAAACTGTTCTGACTCTATCTGCATCCGTCGCAGTGCTGCTACTCGCTGCTTCTCCTCCTCCAGCAGCAAGAGGCGCTGCCTGTCCTCGTCAAGCAAAGAGAGTTGCTGCAGGTGCTGACCACACCCATCCACCACCATGGCCTGGCCCTGAAGAAACAGTTGGATCAGACTGGTGAGCTCTAAATGCTAATAGAAGTCTCTTCCTTACTGATATACAGTTTTATGTTTACAGACACAAGAGATCCATTATTGATCCAATAAACTAGTAGACGTAACTCAATCTGATCACCATCACTGATCAACAGGTTACATTCACTCTCCATGGAGAGGGCATTACCCACAATCATACCCAGTGATATACAGTCAGGGGAGGCCTGTCATTGTGGAAAAATAATATATAATGCTAACATCATTTATATTGCTATTTTCACCCTGAGGTTTGTATTATAAAGTATTTATTTTTCATTTAGCTTAACCAATTTTGATTACTTTTTTCTTCAAAATTGCTGAATTTTGATATTTTCCCATTCATTTACTCAACAAATCATAACCTATAATCAACAGAGAGATGTGGAAAAACTGACAGATGTCTGAGGACAACTATGATCAAACTAGTTACCTTATCTGATTAACAAGATAAACACTTAAAGGGGCAGTATTATGTAAAAGCTTTACATAATGTATTATGTAAAGCTCATCAACTACATACTCATCAAAAACATACTTCGAGTGTTGCCTTGATTTTTTCATGCATGTTTGAGAAATCCTTTAATGTCCCATAGCAGACATTCAGTTGTGCAAAACGCTTGGTGGAACTAAGATTAGAAGACTGAGCTTCTGCCTCATAGAGCATCCCTCCCCGACGACTCCTTCAGACTAGCCAGAACCAATTAGGAAACACCTGGTGAACCTGTGCATCTGCTGAGCTCATTATATGAGCTACCTTTAGTGCAACACTGGTAAAAATGTTGCTAAAGGGTTAATAGAGGAGCGCTGTTGTGATGACTTCCTAAAAGTGGAATTTCACACACACACAAACACACCTGCACTCTGAGGTACTCTGAGTGCTCCTTGCTGTATTTCTCCTGAAGACGTTTTTTCAGCGCCTCCTTCCGAGGAAAAGCGACTTCTTGGAGTTTCTGCAGACACAGAGAGTCAACATAAGCCAGCACTACAATAGGAGCCTAGATCAGTGTGTGGACTGGAATGGCAAATAGGAACAAACACCAAAAGGTTTGTGTCCAATATGGAAGTTATTCCACCATGTGGTGTAGTGATGGATCAGTCATAAACGTTTTGGATCAAAAGGTGCTTTTCTGCTAGTCCACCCCAGCCAGATTTATTTTCCATTAGCAAATCCATAAAATCTGCCAGATTGTTCTCGGATTTTGGTAGAACTTAGTGATAAGCTGGTCACAAACATTTCGGCTCTAAGAGCTGGCTATTGCTGAGAGCTGTTCTTCATTATAGGGCCAGGCTACACAGCAGCACAACTGCTGTTGAAAGGGGCAGGGATTAGGTGATGTCACCAATTGACTATGTGAATGTGATCAGTGCTGGTCTGTAATGACAAATAAGATGTCTGATACAGCTGTGTCCTATGTGGAAGTTGTTCCACCATGATGTTTCATGGCAACTGGGAGGAATCTGGAGAGAGAGAGAGTGAGACAGATCTCCGATTACTCGATTAATCATGAAAACAATCTATAGAGTACTCGATTACTAAAATATTATTTTACAACAGGTGAAAACAAATTTCATGATTGTTTGTAAAAAATATGGCTTGGGGCTGATGTTTCAAAGAATTCTAGGGGTTGCTGTGGAGGAATTAGGCCAAGTCCACCAAATATTGGACTGCAGTCTAGAATCGATCATAGAGAGTTTGGTGCAGCTTGGCTGAAATATGTGGAATTAAGAATTTTGTCCCACGCTGGAGGGACTATGTTTCTCGGCTGGCCTGGTAACTCCTCAGGATTCCCCTGGAAGAGCTGGAAGAAGTGGCTGGGGAGAGGGACATCTGGGCCTTCCTTCTGAAGCTGCTACCCCCACGACCCAACCCGGATAAAACAGAATAAAATGGACGAATGAATAGATAAATGGATGCATTCAGGAGAATGGCAGTGCTAGAATTATACTGAAGAAAGGTGAAGAAGCTCTGGTGAGATCTTCATTTAGTTTTTTGAAATATGTATTGACCACTTTTAAATTTTAAATAGACCAAAGTATTTTATTATGAGAAGAGCAGAGCAAGGAAGGCATAGGAGAGTCAGGTGAAGTTTCAGGGTGTGAAGATATAAAAATTATATTAATTTCAATAAAACCAGAAAGGAGAACAGGTGAGGACTGATGTCAGGTTGATTTCGTTCAATGTTTCTGTTGGAGAAATTGTGATATTATTAATCAATTATTTGTTATTCTCATTGATCTTTATAATGTATATTTATTTTATGCTTTCCTTAAAGTTAATCTCATTATAGAATTAAGAATGTTCCTTGTATTGTTGATTTACTCTGATTCCTTTCTCAGAAGGCCTCACTGACAGAGAGCAGAAACAAAATCTTCCTGCAGGTTTACCTCTTGGTGAAGAGCTCTGCTTTCGGTTGAGTTGCTGGCCTCCAATAAAACCATCATTGATCACTACATATTTTATTAATCTTTGTGCCTGGAAGGAGATTATCTAGTGCAGAATGACTGTGTGTTAGTTAGTGAATAACATTTGACGCTGTAGCTGTTTGCCCCCTCCCTTTAGAGCTACAGCGTCCTTGTGATTAGGGATCCTAGAAATAATAAAAAGAGAGGAGCAGACAAAATATGCTTCAGAGCGGTAGGAGATTGTAACTGAAGCACATCTCTGTCCGTTCTCCTCGCGAGTGAAAAATAATCTAACTCTTTTGTCTTTTCTGTCTTTGTTAATGTATGTTTAACAGGTGTTAACCCTAACATTTTTGGTCCTTCGAGCCGGAGGTCATATACTGGAAAGATTCCAGCAGGTGTGGTGGACCCCAGTAAGACCGTGCGCACGGCAAGAGAACCTGTTAAAGGACTGGGCTCGGCCTGCCTGCTGGGATCTGAAGGTTGACGACACTCCAGGGAAAGACAAGAGAGGGTGAGTGATTCTTCTTTAAAGGTGGCGAATGACGTTTTAGAGAGTAAGTCATTCTTCTGTGTGAGAGAAGAGTGACTTCTTCTTTGACTGAAGGTTGTTGCACGCACAAGTGAAAACCCTGTCAATTCTAGACTCTAACAGGTGAAAATAGTGCACAAAATCCGTGGATAGGCTAACGGAGCCTGGCGCTGCAAGGCTGGAGGCCTTGTCCTGTTCTGGGCAACCAACAATTGTACTATTGTGGGCAATGATAGCAGCCCAACTAATACTAGAACTGTTCTGGGTAATAGTAGCCCAAATAACTAATACCAGCACTGTTCTGGGTAATAACAGCAACTCAAATAACAATTGTACTATTGTGGGTAGTAACAGTAGTCCAACAAAATGCCTGCACTGTTTTGGGCAGTAACAGCAGCCCAATTACTAATTGTACTATTGTATGTATATTACTGTGTAGTTCATGTTGTAAATACATGAATCCATGCACGGACATCAAGCTGCAGAGAGTCAGAGCGAAGAAGAGACAATAACACACATCAGTAGATATTTTAGTTAAATGTTTGTGGCTGAAAATGACAGAAAAAAAACATTTAGGCTTTTGCCTCAGTGTTTTGCATGGCTCATGTTTAGTAAGTCGCTGAATGCAGGGCTGGAAAGTGAGACTGAGTTGTCAGTGGGGAGCTAAAGGTCTGTTACATGTGAAAAGTCTCATTTTTATTTATTTTGTAGATCAAACTGTTGCGCTGATGTAGACAGTTATTCAAGAAGAACAAAATTTGTTTTTTTAGATTTTATTTTTCTTGGTCAAGATGTTGAATTGAGTTTAGAACTGCTGAGTCCTATATTTTGAGCTGTTTTTTTTTTACTTCGGTTTTAGAAAGAGGCAGAACCTATTCAATTTCCAGTCAACTTATATCAATGCATTTTAATCAATAATCAAATGTCTGCTACCAGAGTGTTTAGCTTGCTAGTTGCAAGGCAAATGATAAAGTGAGTGTTCAGTCTTGGAATGACAGTCATTTTGCTACATAGATGCATAACTTTAATCTGATTATTGGATTGTAAATAGTAATGTGTTAGCATACTTGTTACTGAAACAAGAGCCAGATTAGAGCAACGTGTTACTCATGTGTTGATGGTACAATTGTTTATGACATTTCTGTTCAAGCTATTAACTGATCTGTCAGGTTTCCGATATGCATCCCCCCAATGACAGACTCGTTCTTTCGCCCTTGCTTCTAACAAAAACTATTTGTGTTTTAAAGCAATTGGGAGCGAATCATCTGTCTTCTGACACAAGATCATCTTGATTTGCTCAATGGGGTCAGAGATGGAGCTTTCCAAGAAAAAAAACTGTAATTTCCTATTATGAGGGGGCAGGGCTTATATATCAGAATATGATGACATGGGGCCGTCAGGCATGCAACCAGAATCACTCGTGCAGCATGATCCATTTTTGTCCTTGTTTTTTCTTCATTCATAAGTTACTTGGTGTGGGTAAAGTAACCATGAATTCAATCAATGATGAATAAAAAGAACAGTGTCGTAAAAACACTCATAAAAGTAAGTAAATGTGACTAGTTACTACCCACCTCTGTGGCTCAGTTCCCTCTGTAAAGTTAAAACGCTGAGGATTTCAGGGCTTAAGATCAAAAAGGTGCACCAAATCTGATTCTAGCAAACTTGCTGTCCATATGAATTCATGTGCTGGTGTACATTTATGCATAGATACATAACTTTCTGTAATAGAGTCTTGGGAGAAGAGCTCACTACCTTCATGATGAGCTGCTTCTCTGGGATGGCCGAACACTGTTCGTAATCCCTGTGGTTTGGCAGCTTCTCCACAAACAGCCTGAACAAAGGAAGATTGAAATCAACTTCCTTCTAGTTAAAGACCATCCCTGGCACACAGGCGTCCCCCCGCAAGTGTTCCTCACGTGATGAGCTTGGTGTAGAGGACATATGCATTCTCCAGGCTGCCCTCCTCCAGGTAAACTGCTGCCATGCGCTCCATCTCCACTCCGGAGCGAAAGTAGCGTCTGGGTTCGATATCCTCATTAATCTCTATGCAGCATCCCATTTTTGCCAGAGCTCGCACACGCTCTGCTGCTGTCAGCGTCACATCAGTGTAGTCTGGTTCCGCTGCCAGCTTCTTCTTTGAAATAGAAATCAAAAAGAAAGATTTAACCCTAATCACTGAGACTTTTACAGTAACCATGGTAACCATAGCAACAGTATGCACAGAGAAAAGTGTCACTATCTGTGTTTGAATGGTACACTGAATATTTTGAACCACAAACAATGAGCTGGAACCCTGTTTCCTTCCAGATTCATTGAAAGCATGAATGCAGCGATTGTTCTTCAGTTCATTAAAGTGAAGAGAAGGATGTGTCATTCATCCACACAGAAAGGGCCCTCAGAGTAAGAGACCTAATGGTTTAAATGATCAAACATGTATGTTAAAAACGGGGCATCTAAGGGGAAGAAATAAAGTCATGACGGAATTGTTTTTCAGGTTTGCAAGGGCTGCTGCCTTTGCTGTCCAGCTTTTGAATCGGTTTGTTCCACAGGAAAAACAATTATGAAAATTCAAGGTTTAAATAAAAGATAGGCTTATGTATAAAAATAATTACTCAAAACTACCTTAGCTAGCAAATTTAAACTAACTTACAGTGTAACCACACCATGTTCCAAATTATTATGCAAGTGAAATTTTCTCAAATTTTCTTAAATTGGTCAATTTAAGAAAATCTGGTCAGTATAATTTTCAAGTCATGAACTATTACAGTATAAATGAAATTTCACTGAGCAAAGCTCCCCAGGAGAACAGCATTTTTTCCAGTTTATGGGTCGAGTTTCTACGATCTACATGCATGTGCACATTAACTCTGTCTCAGTAAATGGACAAAGCATTTGATATGGTTTGATGCATCATGTAAACAGAGAAATAATAATAAAATAATATAAAACCTGCGTGATGCAAGACTGCGGGGCAAACGCGAAAGCTCCTCACCAAGCTGGACCAGCATGATGAGGTTAGCACTGGTTTGGTAATCACTAACGCACCGACCAACCCGTGATCATAGACATAAACTTTATCAGCGCTGGGCAGCATGAAAAAGTCAAACAAAATTCTTTGTTCACATATATAAATCATTCTCGCTCAACGCACTTCTGAACACACCACCAAAAGTTATTGCTGTGGTTCACGTAGAGCTGCGCAACCAGAGCTAACGCGGTGGGGTTTTAAACTCTTACCTTGAAATGCAAATTATGAATGCAGTGTCACCAAAATTACACTTTAGCCTCTGTTTCACTCCCTCAGTTCACTAAAGTTCAGGGGTTGACCAAACCATAATAAAGGTTAACAAGACAAACGCAGGGGAGTAAATGAGAAGTAATGTAAATGAACAACCTTTGTGAACACTTCCAGGGAGTTCGGAAGGTTTGGGGATAAACTTTGAAAATTGTTTTCTCTAACTTTTGGAATCCAAACTTCTAACATTCAAATGGTCATATGCTCTACAAATATTCCTATTTATTTTTATGTCATTGGAAAGCTTAAAATCTACACTTTTAGAATCTGTAAATAACTCAAAACGCCACCGAGTAGATTTGTTCCTACTTTTGCTGTGGCCAGTCACAAATATCAGCACACACAAATGTAACTCACCAGAGATTTTATACTTAAAGCCTGATCCATGCCGAGTTGGGTGTGTCAGCAGTTGACCTGTTGTTGGTTTGCTCATCAGCCAATGCCCATGATGCTTCACTACAGGAGAGACAGAAACAATTTATCAACAAAGATGTTTGGATGGAAAGTGATTTTACAACCCAGCTCAGCCATGTCATCACACATCTGAGTAAAGCTCATCCTTCAGCATTTTTCCAATCTGACAAAAGGTCAGTGTGTTATTTTTCAGCTAGCATTTAAAAATAAATGTATAGTTTTGTGTGTGAGGTGTTCAAAGGTAAACCTGGACAATACCAGCCATTCTCTGTACACTGTCATCAGCAGACATCAGATTCAGTGGAAGACCAAATCTGTGATTCGGTCTTCCACTGAATATGATTTTCTGTCTGCTGATGTCAGTGTACAGGAACTCCTTTGCCCGTTGTGCAATTAAACTGTTTAAATGCTCAGTGAGGTGAGGAGGAGGGTTAACAGGAGTGCAGCAGAAACAAATGCACTATAAGATTGGGCTATTAATGTAAACGTAAGTATGTAATGTATATGTAAGACCGCTATGTGGGAGTTAGAATGATACTTCCACGACGGAAAAATCCTAAAGGGATTATTAATAAAGTCATATGTATATAAATCTACCCAAATCAAAGTAATCTGCGATGACAAACCTGTTTGTGCTGAGAAATCTGTTTGTGCAACCACAATTTTTAAAACATTAAAGTATGAGATACATATACAGACAGTCATGGCTCCCTCTGAGACTCACAAATAAAAGGTACATCATTAAGTACATGTTTTTGCAGCATAGACTTACCAAAACAGAGCACAAAGGCTCTAATATTCTTCATCTGATGCTAACCAGTGAATAGCATCAGATGATTACATCATTTACACACCTGCTAACATTATTTAATTAGGTCTGCATGTTTACAGTTAACAATAGTGACCCCACTATTGCCAACTCAGCGACTGTTTTACTAAATTAAGCGACATTTCAGACAAAAAAAATTGGTATTGGCCAAAATCAAAATCAGCAGGTAAGACTTTTTAAAGATCAGCATTTGACGATCGACCAGAATACTACGACCGGTGCAGCCCATTCATAGGTTTGATGCCCTTACAGTGGCACACACCTATATTTATTTTAAAAACACTAGGTGGGACACATTTTGGCATCCAAAGATGGCTCACGTATTCTTGGGAAAAGGAAAAAAATCAACTCGATCTATGACATAGGAGCTGGACAGTTAGAAACGTTATTCAAGGAGGAAACTGTTCCCTGGGCATTTGAATATGCGTATTGTATTGTTCTATTGTTAATGGAATACATACACACATATTCATTCTTTGATTAAATTAATTTATCTCAAGTGTAATTACAAAAGCTAAAATTTTTATTTATACCAGGAGTCTTTCTCACCAGAGAATGTGGACCCATGCTGATCTGATTCTATGCCTTCAATCAATTTTAATTGGACAAGTTTTACATAACATAGAAGTTAATATAAAAATGTTTATTTTAGATACATAAATGATCAACAGCAAAAAACATATCTCCAACTACATCTTAGAGTAGCTCAATGAAATATAAATACAATAGCCATGTAGCCTAATAGAAAACATTTTGCTAGACAATGTCAATTATTATTATCAAATGTTATCAAACATGCCATTTTGAAGTTTCTATTAAAAGCTCCACAAATTTTTCTGATAAATATTATGGTACCAAGGCATATTAAAAAAAACCTTTGTCTTTGCTTTTTTTCTATTCCTCCTCTTTCTTTTTTTTTCTCTCTGAAGTATTTAATCTTTTTTGTGACATTGTTTTGATAACTTATCCTCCACATACACTTTGGAGGTTTGGATGTTCTCCACAGGGCAGCTCATATTACCATTCAGTGCAGTACCTACCTTGGCCACCAGGGGCCCCCCAAAAGCAATTCTCTCCCCCCCCTTTTGTCCATATAAGACAGATTTCTACATACATGACCAAATATATATTATTGTAAAAAAAAAAAAATCACAACTTTATAATGAAGTCGTGTGTCTTTGTTAATATAGTTACATAGGAATCATTACTAAAAAATGTTTAAATCAGTTCCACTTTGGGGGACATAGACGGCCGCGCAGCTTGCTTTTGCCTTGGGCCGGCCCTGTTTACAGTGACACATTAAAACTGGCCTCAACTATTAATTATCGCGTTTTTTTTTTTTAAAAAGGGTTCAATATTTTATTCTTCTGATTTCTTTGTCCTCAGACCACAACAAACATATTGAGACATCTGTTGAGGAATCAGATGGAGACCCATCAATCAATCACTCAATCAATCAACAGGTGGCGCCCGGCTGTGATATTTGAAGGGAGCAGATTTTTGCAGTACGTCTGGTTTAAAGGATTCATAAAAACAGTATAATCGGCAGCTCATAGATAGATACCAACTGAGATTCACCGGGTTCAGCTCTAGCGGACTCCAGCACAGATTTACCGGGTGCTGCTCGCTTTTCTGTCCGAACAGTGTCTGCATCCCAACAGCTGGTTCAGCAGAGAGGGGTCCAGCGGAGAGGGATCCAGCCCAGAGGAGTGTGATGACAGCCGGTTTCAAAGGCGAGGAGCCTCAGGTTCGGCAGCACAATGAAGCAGGTGTAAAATGGCTGAAAGCTCGGATGCTGCTGCTGCAGACTGATGGAGGCAACAAAGATCGTCTTTAAGCTAAAACGACCCACTACCTCGATTTTTTTTTTTTGCCACACGCCCACACATACCATGAGTTCTGTGCACATGCGCTTTGTATTAATAGAGATAGGAAAGATTGCAAGATAACTCACGCTTTTTACATGCTGAGGAACAAACCAAGTCAAACTGGTTTAGTTTGATCATCTGCGGAAGCGTATTGCTATCACAGAGGAAAACTATAGAGCGCTATCGCGTTATAATATGATACTTATCTTGTATAAATCTGATGTTGTATAAACGTGATACTTATCTTGTGTAAACGTGATATGTATAACAGTGATTCTTGAGAAGAGGGACAAAACAGGTCTTTATGGATAAAGCACAAAATTTGAATAAAATATACACAAAATATATATTTTTTAAATATCTGACTAAACTGACCTGGGCCACGTGAACACAACAATGTATATAACTGGTGTTTGCTGAACATTTTTTTGTTTAAACATTGTAGTAGGTGGGTGGTGTCTTTAAAATCCCTTGTCCTGGAGCAAAACCCAATACATTATTACAGTTTAAAACAATTAAAGAAATACTAAGATAATATATTATGACAATTAAGTATAAGTATTAAAATAAATATAAAAGTATCAATAAATTGAATTAAAAATCATTTTTATATGTTTTACAACTCAATTGAAATTTGTCTCAAGTTTTTGTCAACACCGTCAGACATAAAAAGAATGTAAAAAAAATCACAAAAAGGGATCATAAACTGTTATTTAAGAGAAAAACGCCATTTCTTTTAACAGAGAAGGGGGTTCGGGCATTTGTAACCATTTAGCAATGCTGAAAATAAAAACTGCCATTTTCAGACGTTGGCGTCACATTCCTGTTTCTGTCCTTTTTGCCACTAAGGAACCCTTCTCAAACTTCTCAATGTTGGAGACGTTTCAATTTCTAGCAAAATGTTTTCACATCAAGCTACATGGCCTCTACTTCGATGAACTACTCTATGCTGTAGCTGGGGATATGTTGTTTGCTGCTAAGCAAAATCATTTTGTAGCTTAGAAGTTGATTATTTTTACATCAACTTCTAAGTTCTGTGAAACTTCTGTTAAAATCATTTGAAGGCTCAGAATCAGCTCAGTACCAGTCCACATTCTCAGGGGAGAAAGATTCATCTGGTACAAATTAAATTCTTAGCTTTTGAAGTTACAGGTAAGAGAAATTGATGTAATCAAAGAATGTCATAAATATGTGTGTAGGGCTGCACTGATTGACGTTTTCTGGGTGATCCCAGATTACCAATCTTTAAAAAGCCTGACTTGCCAATTTTGATTCTGGCTGGTATGATTTAAATGTAGCAAGAAAGTTACTGAGTTGGCAACAGTGGGGTGAATATTGTTAAGTGTAAACGGTGGGGCCTGACCTGGTCTGTCAGTCAAACCTCTCACTGTAGAGCAGAAGAAGACAGAGGCTGATTTATAAACGTCTGCTGATGAAGATAAGATTAGCTTCACATGTACATATCAGCAGATCATGATCCCCCAAAATTCAGGAAATCCAGTACACATTGTTAGAAAAACTAGTAGGCCCCAAAACTAAATTTTGCTTAGGGCCGCATGGAGGCTTGGGTCGGCCCAGTGTCAGTACCACACAGTTACTCGCGTCGCGCTGAAGTAGACCCCACAACCACAGGTGAGTCTGATGTTCCCTCACCATCAGTAGTGGGAGTGGCATCTAACGACTTAATAAGTATTCTGGCTAATGGCTGAAGATACCATGCTCACATCTAAGTGTTAAATAAATGCAAATAAGTCTGATTAAAATAACAATACTAAACATCTGATCATTTCCAGATAGATCAATAAGTGAAGGTCTTTATGCCTATACCACATTATTCACTATCCACTTCATTGGTGACTGCTGATGTCAGATCGTGTAGGCCTATCCACCTAAAAAGATCTGACGTCAGCAGATCTTTGTGTGGGGGTGAGGGATGAGTATGTGTTGATAACTACTGAGCTAAGGTTTTTCCTGAGCCTTCAGTAAAATGCTTAGCCTCTCCTCCTCCCGCTAGCGCAATGTTTCTCAGTTCCAGTCCTGGGGACCCCTGCCCTGCATGTTTTAGGTATTTCCCTTCTTCCACACCTGGATTGAATCTGTGGGTGATTAAAAGGCTTCTGTAGTTCTTGATGACTGCAGAAGAGGTCATGCAGTCGTTTGGATCAGCTGTTCTGAAATAGAGGCACACCTAAACATGAAGAGCAGGAGGGCCTGAGGACTGGAATTGAGAAGCCGCACTGCGTTAGCAGCTGCAGAAAAGCAATTCTGGAGCCGCCACTGAACAGTAGGTGGCGGTATGCACCTTAAAGTTGCTTGTGATCCGCCAGTAAAGAAAAGAAGACGACGAATATGATGATACGTGTAGGCCTATCGCAAAGAAAATAAAGCGATGTCGGAACACGGAAAACAGTTTCTTGCGTTTTCTTCAAGTAACACAACAGAAACTTCCTCCGTGTATCCAGCAAACGTTTGAATCACATCAAGAAACAAGTAGAGCAGAAGCTTTTAATATGAAACGTTGGACCGGAAGTATTCCCGCTGACGTTTCGGGGCGTTGACGCACATTCCAGGTGTGTTGCTGCCGTCATGGGGATGGTTTACTCGCAGGTAAGTTGAAACCGTTCACATTTTTCTCCCGAACTGATCCTCCAATTCGTTTACTTCTCATATTTCATTCTGCGTAATCCGTTCAGATTACGCGCCGCTCGCCCGCCTGAGTTCCGTCTGGTTCACAGGTGTTGCGGTCGGATAGGAATATCTTCCTCCCGGTCCAGGTGATCCATCAGTTTCTGTGACGGAAGGGGGCAATAGCATTCAATAGTTCTTCAACACCAGCGAGAAGAAGAGTAATTACATAAACTGCGTAAATACTGACGCGTGAGGTCTCACGTAGCTATAAGAGTGCGCAGCTTTCATTCTTTTAAAAACTGCCATATGGACAAAAAAAATTGTGACGTATAAAGCCGTACTGCGCACCTTTTATAACGTTCATAATCAGGCTGTCTGAATATTATGAACTCCCTGATAGAGCAGTTAATCTCTCAGTTGATCTCACATCGTCTTCTGCAGAGTCTGGGGTTCCAACATTCCATAGATTATCCATAGCAGAATGCAAGCATGGTTTTGAATATTTTTCTGATCGGACAATATTTCAGGTAATTTAACTTTTTTGTCTGACCCCATATTAAACTTCTCCCCTGCCTCTTCCTGTTGCCACTCTCTCCTTCAGTCAGCCTGTCAGGCAGCCTATGATGGAGATCTCCATCAGCTTCATACCATCCTGAAGATGAACCCAACCATGCTGGATGTTCAGGACCAACACACTGGGGATACGCCCCTCATTGCTGCTTGTCGTCATGGTAACCTGAAAGCAGTGAAGTATCTGGTTGATAACAAGGCAAATGCCCAGCTTACCAATAAGGTGTGCCCTCATGATGATGCCAAAAAGCTAGAATACTATCAGCTGTACTGACTCTGTGTCAATGTATCCCTCAGAAACAGAGGACATGTCTTCACTATGTGTCTAAGAGGACTCTGTCTCTTTTGGATTACCTGATGATCACCATCCTGATGCCTATTCTGCTGCTGGGATACTTCCTCCTGGTAAACTTAGCCAATTAGCACTCTACTTGCAAAAAGTTAGGAGTCTGGCTTTGTTCAACTGTGGTGAAGTGCAGGCATGGCTCTGTTTAGTAAAGTCAGATGGAACTGGGTCGATTCAGTGATTTGAGGGTGAAGCCTTTTCAGTAAGATGGAGACATGTCTTGGTTCAGTGAGATGAGCTAGTGCTCAGTTCTTCTAGGTTAGGAAGAGGCAAGGCTCTTTTCAGGAATCCAAAAGACTTGAGACTTACTTGACCAAGTTCTGATGGAACCATAACACCAAACAATCTCCCTGGATTTATCTGGCAATCAGGTGCTCAGCAAAACATTCTAGATCTGAGTCAGCAAACAGGAAAATAGCATAGCAACCAAACATTAACATCATAGTAGCTGCAGAAACTGACAGAAGGCAAGAAGAACATCATTATTAAAAATAAAAATGATAAAAATGAAATCTAGGCAACATTTATCCAGAGCAGCATTACCAATATTTTAACCAGAATAACTGATTGAAAAGCTTAGAATAAATGACAGCAGTCAATGAACAGAAAACATGAACAAAAAGAGCAGAGCAATATGGTAACTAAAACTAATAAAAAACTCAGAGGGACAAAACTGACTGGTATGCTGCAAGAGTAACTCTTATTATCGCTGCATTCACCATGTCATTGATGTCTTTCAGTCTGCTTTCCGTGCTCTCCACAGAGACTGCCCTAAACAAAATCTTCAATGACATCCATGTAAACACAGTCAAAGTGCTGGTTCTGTTGGACCTCATGACCCTGTTGATCATGACATATTACTAAAACAGCTGGAGAATTGGGGAAGTCCAGAACTCAAATCTTACATAAAGAATGGGGATTTCTTTGTTTCAATATGTAACTTCTCATTGAAGCAGACAGAAGTCACATGTAGAATACCAAGGTTCAGGCCTAAAGGTTTATCATGAAAAATAATATGTAACAATAATATTTATATTGCTATTTTCACTCTGTGGTTTGTACTACAAAGTATCTGTTTTTCTTTTAGCTTAGCCAATTCAGATTTTTTTTTTCTTCAAAATTGCTGAATTTTTGCATTTTCCCATTCAAATGCTCGGAAACTGGTTCAGGTACCAATCTCAGGTCCAGTCAGCCTGTTGCAGATTTTAGCCCTGACCCTTCTTTTGTTGTTCTCCACTTTGAACAATTTTCCTCAGATTAGTTAGACAGACAATGCTCACCAAACAGAGGCTTGTCAAATTTCAACCAGATATAACTTTACCAAAACTGAGCAAAACATTTGAACAATAACTGAATAAGGAGCTCAAGACACAAAAAGCGTTCCCCAGTTCCCATGCAGTTTCACTTCATCATGTTATTGTAACTGGCCAGTTGAGAAAATTAAGGCTCTGTGCTCCTGACTTTTTTACTACATCATGTCTGACCTTTGCAGCTATTTGTTCTTGTTGCAGCTGCAGAAACAGAGAAGGAGCGTGGCACTAATGGATGTCGTGCTGAGCAGCAGAGTTAATGTCAGCACCGTTGACTATGTGAGTGAAACATGGTAAATATCAAATTGCAGCTTCTTTCTGATCACTGTCTGACAAGAATGTCTTTTCTGCTGTAGAAAGGAAACACAGCGCTGCACTATGTCTGTCAGACGAAAAATTACCATCTGGTTCCGCTGTTGTTGAAACGGAATGCCAAAACTGACATCAGGAATAAAGTATGTCCACTACTGCACCATAAACAAACATGAGCAGAGCTGGCTCTTCAGTTCTCAAGCAACTCTTCTTTTATTACAGAATTCCATATTTTAGCGTAACTTGGCAAGTAGCAATGTTTTGGATGACACTCCTCCCTATAAGAGAAGCTTAATTTTATGAACCGTAAATTCTGGACTATGAGCTGCTACTTTTTTCCCACACTTTGAACACTGCGACCGCACTAAGATGTGGCTAATGCGTGTTTTTTTTTTTTTTTTTCTTCTAATGCCGGTCATGTGGACGAGTCAGGAGAGTGCACTGCAGCCATTTTCACAGTGCTTCTGATTGACTTCAAACAACTGATATAGGTTATAACTTTCAAGCCTTCATAACATGGGAACAAATTAATTTACCAGAAAGTCTTTAATCGTGTTTATTCCTGTCTTCGTGAACAGTAAATCCTGTAAGTTTGAAAACATTTGCTCAATATTTGTCAAAGTCATGAGGGGGGAACCAAATATTTTTAGCTGCCTTAAATAACCTGTCTTCCTGTTCAAAGCTCTTTGGACGAGGAACAGATTATTTCAAGTGACTAAAATATTTAAGAAATTAAAGTGCAGATGTCAGTTAGACTCTAACAAGTGCAGTAAATGCACACGTAGCTTCACCTTTCCAATTAATCACATATCAGATGACAAACGCCAAATAGACACATATATATTATATTATATATATATATATATATATATATATATATATATATATATATATATATATATATATATATATATATATATATATATATATATATGTATATATATATATGTATATATATGTGTGTGTGTGTGTGTGTGTGTGTGAATGTTGCCTACTGTTTCTTTAATTATCAGTTTCATACAGTTGATCTGTTTCATATGTATGCTTATGCTGTTTCCCAGGATGGAGAAACTCCGCTGGACATTGCCAACCGGCTGAAGTTCACAAAGATTGTTAATATGCTTAGAAAGACAAACTGAACTGATTGACACCCAACAGCATCATCATTAGAGGACAGACTGATCCATGATGCTGAAGAAGAGACACTGATCCCAAACTCTGCTAAACTAGCCTTGGACACTTGGTGTTTTAAGCTAAAAGGAGGTTTCTATTTTAGGCTAGCTTGGCTAACATTACTGTACTAAGCTTGGTAAATTCTTTCTGTGGTGTGCTAACCCTGACCCTAGGCTAATAGTTTTTGTATTAAATTAAGCTAAATGTATCTGCTCAAAAACAGGCTAATAGAATCATTGAGCTTTCTTTCTTCTTGGATGGTGGGGACAATAGTAGGAGGTTGTTCAGCATTCCTACTCTGTCCACTTCTGTTGTGTCCTTGGGAAGGACACTTAACATACCTGCCTGCTGGTGGATGCCAGAGGGCTCAGTGGCGTCACTGCATGGCAGCCTCACCTCTGTCAGTGCAGCTGTGGGATTCATCAGCAAGTATGCGTGAATGGGTGAATGGCTGAATGTTGTGTGAATTGCTATCGAGTTCTGTGGGTTTAATAAGGCACTATGCTAGTACAGGCTATTTACCATTTGGCTGTTGCATTTTTCTAAGTTTCTCTGGAGAATTTATCTAAACAAAGAGGAGGTAATTATGCCATTTCATTCCAGTGTTTTGTACCTGTGACATATCTAAAAACTGCTGGACAGTGGCCCTTGAGGACTGGAGTTTGACACCCCTGATGTAAGTCCTTTTAGGCTAAAAGCTGTTCTTATTGTCTACCATCAGTTATTATCATAGATGCTGAGATAGACTAGCGGTTAATGTCTTTGTACCACTAACTAAACACTAACTAAAAGCCTTAAAACAATCATAAACATTAGTTCCACTAGCAACTTTTTTTTTATAACTTTGACCAAGTTGATATTCACCAGGTGTCAATTACACAACATATGCTACAACATATGTTGTGGAATCACTTCAAACAGGGTCAAATTTGTCTCCACATGCTTACTGTCATGGATTGTGATTTAGAATTTTTTTTTTTGGAACAGACCTTTTATATAATTCCAACTTTTTAGTTATTGAGTATTGCTCCTAATCTGACTGCCTAATTAAACACAGTAGAGCTTCAATCAGAAAGCATGCAGGACATCAGTTGATGTTATACTGGCATTAGCACAACTACAGGCTTTAGATCTACTGCAATGCATTCTGGGCACAAAGTAATTATCATTTGCTGCACAGCATCAGAGTATTTGTTATGAGGTTGTTATGCCATGATATTCTGGAATAATATAACAAACATTTTTCATTGAAAAAAAATCATCATGTTGGGTTTTTTTGTAATGGAAAATGTGGCCATTCCAAATGAACATACATAACTTTCAGATGTTGACTTCTTTTTCTTTTCTTTTTTTTTTTACAGTAAATATTAAATTCCTTCAAACACCAGAAACAAAAACCTAATTTCCAGATTTTCTTATCTTCTATTTAAATCTACAATCTATCTATATAGATAGATAGATAGATAGATAGATAGATATATAGATTGATAGATAGATAGATAGACAGACAGACAGATATAGATCGATAGATAGATATGGTAAATGGACTGAACTTAAATAGCGCTTTTCCAGTCATTTTGACCACTCAAAGCACTTTACACTAGAGTCACATTCACTCATTCGCACTCACAAACGCACACACATTCATACACCAATACGAAGACCAGTAGCCAATTTGAGGTTAAGTGCCTTGCCAAGAGGCACATCGACAAGCTGGAATCGAACCTGCAACCGACCGTTTGCAAGACCAGTCTGCCAGACAGCCACAGTCGCCTTGATAGATATCTATATATGATATGTATATATATATATATATATATATATATACATATATTCATTCCAGTGTTTTGTACCTGTGACATATCTAAAAACTGCTGGACAGTGGCCCAGCACTAGATATATGATATCATATATAGATATATATAGATATCTATATATAGATATATTTGAAGGAATATATATATATATGTATATATTTCGTCAAATATATTTATATATAGACCCTGCAGATATGTATATCTATATAGATATAGAAAGATATATATATCTATCTATATATATACATCTATATACTAACTAAACTAAAAGAAATTGTCACCTTCTGTTTTTATGGAAATAACGTAAAATAAATTTGACTTTGCATCTTGATTGTATTTGACATCTTGAAATTGATCTGTTTTCTTAAAAAGACTTTTCTAATACCGCTTCTTCAAGACATCCTCACAACAATGATGCTATTTACAACCATTTTAAAGAGCATTGGACAGAGAAATAGTTTATTATGATAAGCAGATGCATAGTTCCAGCATGTGTTTGCTAAGCACTTGGTAAAACTGATATTTAGAATTGGAGTCTTTGAAGAGCAGGGTGGCTTTGGCATTTAAACTTGATTTTAAGTAATTCTAAAGCACCAATGTAATTTTGATGTAACATGTCTATAATACCCTTCCCAAACAAAAAGGCATGGATAGGAAATCAAAGCAAAAGCTGCAGGGTCTATAGCTCGAGATTATGAACCTCTCAGTTTCACTTCACTGTTTTCAAACTTAGCAAACCCACAACCAGAATATGTTAAATTTTATGTTAATGGATCACTATGATTATAAAGCTGTTCAGCTTTTGTCCTCACCTTTTCTGAAGAAAGCCACTGGGTCATTCAGCATGTTGAAATTAAGCCCAAAACTCATCTCAGCCGTCTTTAATCAGCTAAATGCTAGTTGAATACAAGAAGTTCAGTTAGGACTTTAATGATGCAAAGACAGAGATAGGAGACAGAAAATTGATGGATGGATGGGTTTTGTGTAACTGATCATTTACAAGAAAACTAAACTCTGCTTATTGTTCAGTGGTTCTAGAGCCTAGTCCCACTTCAGATACCACAGAACATATGACAGCTATAGCATGTGTTTGAAGAAATGTAGACACGAGTTAAAACATATCTGAACTCAAATTGAGACATTCTACTGCTGTTTTTTTTTTTTAAAAGTCTACTCATTTCCTTCTGAAAACATTAAAAACACATTCCTGATTAAACCTGGTTGCTGGACCTTCATTCCATACATCCTGAACTTGGTGGTCCCCAAGAGGAATGATGTGTCCTTTGCGTCACTAGTGATGTTCCTGCAGCAGCTTCAAAATGGAGGGAAACATAATTTGAGGTGCATCCAGTCCCCAGATGAAATCCAGATGTTCCCAGTGTTCGATGTGCTGATGGTAGACGAGGTTGGACACCTGCAGTGAGATAAAGTTTTACTCATCTCTGCAAACAAAGACCTGCAGAAGAAGGTCATTTAAAATTTGAGAAAAGCTTGAAGAACACTGATTCAATTTGGGCCAACTAACTCTAAATAAACATATACCTAAGACCTTTACAATGAAGAACTAGTGGACAAATCAAGGGCTTTTATGATAAACAAATCTGTGACTTTAATTCAGTCTTTCTCAAGCTAGTATGATGTTTCGAACCCCAGAACTGGCTTGATGATGAAGAAGGTGTTGCAGCAGGAAGAGGAGGTTGATTGACGAAGGAAGAGGTCTCTGTTGGTCTGATGAGCTGTCATCTCTGCATCCATGGTGAGGTCACACGGGACCTGAGTCTTTATCTTCATTTTTGTCTTTGGGGTCTGAACCCAGCTGGTAAGAGAAGTGTGATTTGAAACCACATGTTGCGGTGCTGACGGATTGGTCCCCATGTGCAGGACAGTCTTCGGCTCTGTGGCCCCGGCTCTTCTTCAGCTGCAGAGTTCTTTGTCCATCTTGGTCTTGGCTCAAAGCTGCCTGGAGGATCCAACCAAAGATTCCTCTTTTGCTCTCACCTTTTATCGGGTTTATCCATCCTTTTGGTGTATTTGCATTGGCTAACACTGTTGCTGTGCTTGTTTCATTGGCTGACAGCTTGGACAGATGATCTCATATCCATCACTGTCTTAGAGACATTATGTCCTCATGTCTGTGCTAATGTCTCAAGGTTGCTCAATGTTCCTCCCATGTCTTTTCTTTGAAATTTTTAAGTTGTTCCACAATCTATCTCCAAATAAGGCATTGGTCATCACTGCTCTCCCATTAGTCCCCATTTTACCCCTAACCTTTCACCTACTGTCCACCTCAAACACTTCAGTGATCTTTAATTGCAGTTACACGTTTTACAACATTTCAAGTTCAATGTCAAAATCACATTCATAACCCTTTTAGTTTCTTTGGTTTAGCATTCATTTATAATTTTATGATAACCACAACTTATTACTCTTATTATAATTGTAATGTGACTTACTTACACTTACGTAATGTGTAATGTGTAAAAGCAAAACAGGATGCACACGGGTGTGTACTACCTGTGTTTCATGACGGTGTTGAAATAGAATTTTAAATTAGCACAATAGTACACAGGCTAACCTTTACGTTAAGACAAACTTAGATAAAGATCCAAACTAAAACAACTGTTCACTCTCTGAACTTGTATAAATTCCATAGGGAGTATTCCACAGAAAAGACAGGCCTAGACTCCTTAACTGATCCATAGACATGGAGTCTGTCTGCCAGGCAGTTAACAAATTCCTTAGTGTGGTTCAAAAGTTCACTAGGATCTTAAAACTTTTTATAAATAATTTTATCCATACTAGAATTAAATATATTTCTTTAAGCATGTTTTGAATTAGTTACTTCTTAGATCCAAACTTATAGTCATTTTTTAGCATTAGATTTTGTAAAACACAAAGACGTTCTAATTCAATCACTGAGGCAGAAAACCAAAACAGGCACAGGTCGTAAATTTTCGCCGAGGGAGGGTTTGCAGGAGACGCCTGGTACGCCAAAGACCCAGTTTGACAATCCATATATCTGCCTTTGGGGCTCTTTAGCACGAGATAATAAAATTAACATTAAGACAGCCCCCACAAAGAAAAAACACACCTCCTAATGCATATATTTAAATTTAGAGAAAGGCACAGGCTTATAAAAGTTTTCGTTTGCAACAAAGAATTCGAATTGCTTTCTGCCCGAGTTCGCAATTTCTGGAAAAATGCATTTTTCTGCCTTTACTTTCAACTCGTGTAATTGTTTCTGTTTTGTCATGTCTTGGACTTTTGATAATCTAGGTGAGATGCTTATTGTAACATTCTTCTTGCATTGATTTTCTCTGGATAAAACTCTGGATATCTGAAGTCTGATGCCGTATGATTGTTCTTTCTCCCTGCGCATATTGAGGCTCAAGAATCCGGGATCAGAGAGGAATTAACGAGCAAAATCAAGTTATTCCTCTTTTTTATTCTTTTTTTTTAACATTTAACTTTTTATTGAAAATTTTTTACATTTATTTACATATACAATGAACTTGAACACATCACATCCACCTCTACCAAAAATAAAAATAAACCAAAACTGTTGCTCGGGAGCTTGTACTCATTATTACCTTATTGTCTTTCGTTTTCATAGGCCTTTATCCACTTTTGCCGCTCTCTGTTGTCCTGAATATAGTCCATTTTGTCCATTTTTCTTCCATTTGTGTTTGTTGCAGTCTCAATCTGTGTGTTAGTTTTTCTATGATATAAATTTCTTCCACTATTCCAGTCCATTGTTCTTGGCACGGGGGGTCCTCTTTCCCCCACTTCCTCGTGATCGCTTTCTTACCCGCTATCAAAAGAATCTTAATCAGGTATCTATCTTTTACCCTAATCTTGGTGTTATTAAAATTACATAGATATAATACCATGCTACTATATCCCAGTATACTCTTCACAGATACATAAACATTTTTCCAGAATGTAACAATTTTTGGACAGCTCCAAAATATGTGCGAGTGATCCGCATTCATCATTCCACATTTTCTCCAGCACCCTGCGCTTGAATCACTATATTGATTCTTGATTTTAGGCGTGATGAAAAAACGTATGAGGTTCTTCCATGCAAACTCCCTCCATATCCGTGAATTAGTAGATGTCTGTTGCGTTTTCCACATATCTAGCCAGTCTTTATCCGTAATTGTCATATTAAACTCTGATTCCCATTTCTCTTTAATATACTTTGTAGAGTGCTTGTTCATTAGTTTTTGGTATAGTGTAGAGATGGTTTTCATTTTAGTACCTTTAATAGAATTAAGTACCACTCCAATCACATCATTCCTTTCCTGCTTAGTATCCCATTTGCTTTCTGTCCTATAGTAGTCTCTCATTTGCAAGTACCTGTAGAACTCATGTTTATCTAGGTTATACTTGTCCTTCATTTTTTGAAAGCTCAACAGCTCACTATTTTCCTGGAGGGTATACCATCCCGTAATCCCCTTCCCTATCCATTGTTTGAATCCTTTATCATATTCTAATGGTTTAAAATCACTGTCGTATGCTATCCATCTAAGCACTTTCATTTCTTTCTTTATTTTGTGTTTTTTCAATGTTTTGAACCATATTTCCAATGTAAAATTAGTGATCGGATCTATATATTTCTTGATCTTCTCATATCTATCCTCATCTCCAATAACACTCTCAATTGGACATCCTCCAAACTCTTTCTCCATGTCTTTCCACCTTGCTGAGTAGTCCGGCGAGCACCAACACACAACATGCCTGAGCTGTGCTGCCCAGAAGTACTCTCTCAGTCTTGGTAGGCCCATACCCCCTTTGTCTTTCGGTAGCTGTAACGTTTCATATTTAACTCTGGGTTTTTTGCCCCCCCAGATGAATCTTGATAAAATCTTGTCCCAGATATCAAATTGAGTTTGACTCACCTCAATCGGTAATGCCTGGAACAGATATACAAATTTCGCTTGCAAATTTCGCTTGCACATAATTTCGATTCTCGAGTTCAAATCCAATGGTAAAGTATTCCATCTATCTATATCTTTTTGTAATTCTTGGGTTATTTTACTATAATTCGCTTTAAACAATGTAGATAGTTCTTTAGTAATATTGATTCCTAGATATTTTATTTCTTTCGTGTTCCATTTAATGGGAAAAGCTTCCTGTATTTCTTTTGATGGATTATAGTTGAGTGTTAGTGTCTGTGTTTTGCTTACATTAATTTTGTATCCTGAAAGATTTTCATACTTTCTAAACAGGTCCATCAAAACTGGCAGCGATCTATTTGGCTGTTCAAGGAAGGTTATTATATCATCTGCAAAAAGTCCTATTTTATGTTCTTCACCATTTACTGTAACGCCTTTGATTCTTTCATCTTGACGAACTGCCTGTGCCAAAGGTTCTACAAAAAGTGCAAATAGAGTAGGTGATAAGCAGCACCCTTGTCTGGTTGATCTTTGTATGTTAAATTTATCAGTCAGACTTCCATTTATTTTTATTCTCGCTGTAGGTTGATGGTATAATGCTTTTATACTCAATATCGATTTATTGTTGAATCCAAATCGTTCTATCACCCTATATAGAAAAGTCCAATTCACCAAATCGAATGCTTTTTCTGCATCGACACTTACTAATATGGTACTTTGTTTTTTCTGTTGCGCTTGATCCACTATATGCAATACTCTTCTAATATTATCGTGAGTTTGTCGTCCTCTCATAAATCCTGTTTGATCCTCCTCTATCAATTCTGTTACTAATTTATTTAATCTAGCAGAGATAATGGATGTGTAAATCTTATAGTCCACATTCAACAGTGAAATTGGTCTATAACTACTACATTGTTCATTATCTTTCCCTTGTTTTGGTATGACTGTAATTATAGCTTCTCTCCATGAAGGAGGTATTTTATTATTATTAAGTGTCCAATTGAAGGATGCTGTAAGTATTGAGACTAATTCTTCTTTAAAAATCTTATACCACTGCCGGGTATCCATTACTGCCTGGTGATTTATTGTTTTTAAGTGAGTTTATCGCCTCCTTTACCTCTTCTATTGTAATTGTTGCTGTCAGTGACTCATTTTGTATTTTGCCAATTGTTGGTAGATCTAATGTATTTAAAAAGGTTCTCATTTCCTTCTCTTGAGCACCTTCGGGTTGTGTGTATAACTTCTCATAATATCCTCGGAAAATGTCTTCTATTTCTTCTGGATCATTAGTTAATTCTCCTGTGTTGGGGTTCCTGATTTTGTTTATTGTATTAAGTGTTTGCTGCTTTCGAATACGTTTTGCTAGCAGTTTTGTCGCCCTTGACCCTGCCTCATAATAGTTCTGTTTCAGGTATATATTCTTTTTTTCTATTTCTCCCAATAGTATATCGTTTATTTCGGCCCTCACCATCTTGATTTCTTGGTATATATTTGAGTCTTTTGTTATCTGATATTTCTGCTCTAATTCTCTAAATCTCTCATTGTTTGACCTGTATTTTTGTAATTTGGTTCTTTTTTCATGCGGCGTTATAGCTATTAACTGTCCTCTAATGACTGCCTTCATGCCATCCCACACTATTATTGGATCTACTGTTCCATTATTATTTTCTTCAATATATTGTTTTATCCCTGCTTTTATCTTTTCTTTCTGTTGTTCATTGTTTAATATTCCCACATTTAATCTCCATACAGTATTTCTTTTTCTACTACCTAGGCACATCTTTAAATAAACCGGATTGTGATCCGACACATCTGCCGCTCCTATCTTGCACTCCCTCACCCTATGATTATAACCTTTCTTGACCAAAAAATAGTCTATTCTGGAGTGTACCCCATAGACAGCCGAGTAATGTGTAAAATCTCTCCCTGTTGGGTGCATTTTTCTCCATACATCTATCATTCCCATCTCCTCTAGTGATATGTTTATAAATTTCGTTAAGTGAATTTTATTTTTTTTGTGCCTCGTTGTGTCTAAGTGATGATTCAAAACTACATTTAAATCCCTTCCACAAATTAGAATCCCTTCTGTTTCTACAGCTATTAAATCAAATAGACTTTTAAAGAATTCTTTGTTACTCCCTGGGGGTGCATATATATTTATCATAGTTATTAATTCATTTTCAATCTTTCCTTTTAATATTATGTATCTTCCTTCTTTGTCTTTAACTTGCTTTTTGCAGTCGAATTGTATATTTTTCGGAATTAATATAGCTACTCCCCTTCTACATCCTTCTGCATATGAACTGTAATATATATTCCAGCAACCATATTTTTTAAGTTTTTCATGCTCCGATTTGGATAAATGAGTTTCTTGCAAGTATATAATTTGTGCCTTTTCCTTTTTCAATTTAGTCATCACCTTTTCTTTTTTATTCCGTACATTCAACCCGTTCACATTTAGCGACATTATCTTGATATCAGTCATGGAAATAATTTCTCGACCCCTGCCGAAAAGCTCCCCAGCAACTCAAAACTTAACCAACATGAACTATTACTAACCAAACAAAAACCTAAAATCAAACTGACTTCCAGTACTTGGGGTATCCCTCTTCCCCAGTCCCCGTTGGTGGGTGGAGGGGAAATCCTCACCTTTGCTGAGGGCCCCTCCCTAGATCCTGTACCACTCCCATCCAGTGGGGTACTACTCCGTCTAGACATGTCCAACTTAAAGTTTATATCCCCTCTCCGTCGGTTTTTAATGAATTCTGTGAAATTAAGAAGTCTAGCACTTTGATCCAGTCTTTATTCTCTTTTGTGACCATACCTCATTTCTTCTTGGCCGACTTCTTCTGTGAGCAAAACATTCTAGGGTTTCCATTGGAAGTTGTGCAGCTTTTCTCTCACTCGATGAGCCGCCTCTCTGTCCCGGCCTGTCCCCTTCGCTTTCTCCTTCAATATTTTTTTAATGCCGATATATGCCTTTCGCTTCTGTACAATCTCAGTCGGTAGTCGTGGTCAAAATAAATACGCTTATCCGTTATCTGAATCTTTTTCTGCCAGGCTTTCTTCAATATAATTTCTTTGGTCTCATACTGCAGAAAATTAACCACGACTGACCTCGGTGCTGCGTTTACATTCGGCTTTGATACGGGTGTTCGGTGAGCTCGTTGAATCTGGAGATTAGTCCCCTCCGGTAGTGCTAGCTCCTTTTTGAATAGTTGCTCCAAAAATGTGACAGTGGATTTCCCCTCTACATCTTCTGGCAGGCCGAAGATTCGTATGTTGTTTCTCCTCGCTCTCCCTTCGAGGTCAGTTAGTTTTTCCTGCATTCGTTGTGTTTGTTCCACCATCTTCATTAGCACCTCGTTAGTATCCATCCTCCACTCTTCCATCTCCTCTATGCGTGTCTGCGCCTCGCTGATGTCCGCTCGCTGTGCCTGGAGCTCCCGGTCGTTCTCAGACCACCTCCGATCTATTTCTTGCCGAAATCTCACCATTTCTTCCTTCATCTCTTTCTTCAGTTCGTCCTTGAACTCGGCCAGCTCCTTACAGTTCTTGTTTCAAGTTTTTGATATCAGCTCTGATGGTTGCGAACCCGTTTTGCAGCGTCACCGTGCTGTCACTTTCCTCCATTACCCCCTCTGTGTCTTCCTCGTGTTCGCTAGCTTCGTGTGTGGATCTTTTCCCCGTTGCAGGCAACTCTTCGCTTTTGTCTTGCTTTTTATTGCTTTTCCGACTTATTTTCTTGCTCGTCCCACTCATACCTTAGTTTTATCTATCGAGTTATATTCTTATTGTGGGCTTTTTTTTAACCGACCCTGGAGAGCTAACTAACTATGCGTCCTCTCCCTCCGCCATCTTCCCGCTAAATCCCCCTCTTTTTTATTCTTAACAATGGGTAGTATGAAACACTACCTGTGTAGTGAGACTACCCATGCAGAGACTGTGAGTAGTCTCTGCGTGACTACCCACCGAGCAGTAGGGTGAAGTATACAAATGCAAGAGGGTGTCCCCCCCGTTGGTCTGCGCCGTTGTGCGAAAACAAACAGTTTTCAACCACATTGCTGTGCATCAACTGTCTGACTTCAGATGAAATGTGTCTGGGCCTTTATGTTCACTTCGACTAAGCATACACTTCATGAAGGGTGTAATGTAAGCATTGTCACCACTCCTTGACCTGACTGACCTGAGTAAGAAGAGCAGCCACATCTTTTGGGTCTGCCAAAGTATCATGTCCTCCAGAAAACAGGGCAGTGGGAACCTTCATGTCCTGGACACGAAACTCAGGAGGAGTTGACTGTAGAGGGGGAAAAGTGGAGGTTATGGGAAAGACCAATGTGACATTTGTAGCATTAAAGACCTAAGCACAACATCTTCTGTGATCATACTAAACAAAGAAATGTGAGCAGACAATAGAATGAAGTGGGTGTAATTTCCATTTTTACCTTAGCCTTCCTGAGGCAGAATAACTGAGCGGAATGGCATTATACCCTGTTTTTGTCGGTCCTTTTAAGTACCTGCATAGAGTGTTGAATGTGGAGCGGTTCCTTGACTTCACTGCTGGGAATTCTGCAGGAGTTTGTGCAGGCACCTGGCTGCAGGAGTCACTGCTTTCAAGCTTGGCTTGCACTGGTGGACATGTTGGCAGGGATGGATTGGTGTCAGTGGGGTTTGGGATTCTGCATTTCTCCCTGTGGCATGCTGGCCAAGGACTGCTGCTCCTGTAGTTCAGAAGCAGCACACTTAATCATGTTGTGTTGCTGATCTCTGCCTGCCTGGGGCTGCTGTGACCTCTGGGAGACAAGGTTACATGCCTGTTGCGCTCGGTGTTGTGGCTTTGGCACCCTTTTCTCACCATTCTAACACCTGCACACTTCCAAGTGTCAAATAGGCACACACATCTATTCTACATTAAATCTTGTTCTTCATTTAGTCTACAAAAGGCATTATTGCACTGAGAGACCACAAAATCAGTGACCCAGCTGTCATTGGTCCAACCCTATTGTACTTTCCTGTTTGAAGAATTTAAAACAGGAACTATTTGAAAGACCAATGTGACATTTGTAGCATTTGTCTCACTACACAGGTAGTGTTTCATACCACTCTTCAAACTTCCTGTTTGAAGAGTTTCAGTCAGGTTACAGAGTTCATTAAAGCACTTGTGAAAGTTACAATTGATATTCTCTTGGCTTCAGATAATGGGTTGTATGAGAGTCAGTTGGTGGAAATGTTGTGTAAATAATTTTATTACATTTAGGCACACACTATTAAGTAAATAGGATAATTCAACTTTAAAAAGAATGTTTATAGGTAATTTTTATATTGTTTCCCCCCTCCATATCAGGAGGGGTGGCGTTCCTATGGATCAGCCACCATTGCCCACATCGCTTTTAGGACACCACCTAGACAACCAGCAGTTGAATGACAACATGTGGCAAAACATCTATATACTGGTCCAATCAGATAGGAGACCAGAGAAAACTTCTCAGTCTGACATTGTTTTGGCAAACATACACAGTGAAGCAACAGTAACTTCAGTGGCCTCCAAATGGCGTAACCGGGTGTCATTACCACTAATGCCTTACCCTTAGCCAGCAGTTTTAGGTAGGTAGGATATGTCGCCCATTTAAATATTTGACTAAGGTCACTGGTGTCTCTAATGCCACGTTTCTGACAATGGAGCTGTCAATTACCAGAAATGGCTTCTGAGTGGGTGTGTTGCTGAGCGGGAAAAATCTGTCAGAAACGTGGATGGGCCGCTAATCAATGGACTGGATCAGCAGCAAGCCCATTTAATTGTTCTGATCCTAAGAGCTCACCGTTTTACGCCTACCAATTATTTTTACAAATTTCTTCCCCTGTTTATCTGAGAAAATGTCAAAATGTTCTATGAGAAAAAAACAACTTTTATTTTTTTTCACCTAAATATTGTTCAGCTGTCTCACTGCTTTACATGTATGATTATGTTCTTGCCAGTGTTGTGTCTGACATACTTTGGAACTGAATCCAAAGCATGTCAGTTGAGCAACCTGCACACCTCTGGAGTGGAGCATCGACTGATTATTCCCGGTGGCAGTAATGGCAGCAGCAAGACTCCTCGTGGTGGCTGGGTCACTGCTGGTCCCATGGCAGTGGACCTCAGATGTTTTCCTGCAGCTGACATGGAGCGCTGCATCCTCTGGAGATGTGACCTGGCTGGCCACATTTGAAGCAATGGGAAGCCATCATCTGCCTTTCCTTTGTCCTGGCAGGTTCTGCAGCCCCTCTTTCTTTGGGTATATCCTCTTTGCAGTCTGCCACTTACTATTTTTCAGGGAAGCGACAAACATCTGCATTCCATCTGCAACCTAATTTCTCAGTTCGTTCACCAAGGATTGCATTCCAAGCTGTCATCTTGTCATCATTGGTCTGGGATCAGCTGTGTGGTTCATCTTCAGTTAGTAGCTCATTAATCTTTGTTGTTTTAGGGGTTTTTTCTCTTTGGATCATTTAACCGCTGTCTTGAGGTTTGAAGCTTCAGATAATTAGCATTTCATCAGTCACATCTGGGTTGAGAAGTAGTGTCTTGATCTGAAATTTGATATTATCATTTTGCAGTCCTGTACCCACCAATCTTAAAAACATCCTGAACTTTGAACACCTGGATTCTCTGAGACTCTGGTAGAACCTGGTGCTACCAAGACTGTGTTTAACCCTGTTTATACCTGGACTTTGTAAGTTCTTAATTTGCGTAGACACGGATGTTTCTGGTCTTTATGGTTCCAGTTTCAGACTCACCTGGTTGTAATGCCTCATGTTTCCTTCTGGTCCAAAGTCAAATGCCATCAGCTTCCCACCATGGACTGCCTGTAATCAGTGGAGAAACATTGTAAAAAACGTTTTCAGAGAAACTGTGTTTAAATAAAATCATTGATGTACTGTAGTTTCGGTTCACACAACCAAAGTTCACGGTTGTTTTCATACTTTTAATGTCTGGATTTTAAAGGTGCTTTATGGGGGAAGGTTAAGTGTAGTCATATTGCTAAGGTACCTGCGCCCAGTGGACAATGTTCTGGACAGAGGTCCCAGCAGGACAGTGAGTTGTGTAGACTGGGGTCCGAGTCTGGAACACATCATAAAGTCTTCCTCAGTCTTTCTGATGTCAGCAAGACATCAGAAAGACTTATAACTATGATTAGCTATGATACTCGCTATGATTAGATTACTACAAACTGGTAATCTAGCTGATCATACTGATGATCTCACAGCAGATATCAGTATGATATAATATCAGAATTATTGATAAAACCAAATTCATCCAATAAAATGTATCTTCTGACAGATGAACATGTTTTCCATAGTAAAGGTTTCCTAATGTAAATCTGTCATTCACAGGAACAGCTGACTGAGCTTCAATCCTCATGTAGATAAAATAGAACAAAGTTCTGCTATTCAGGGTCCAAGGTACCGACCATGTTAAGGTTTTTCTCGTCAAAACCACAGAGGATGAAGAAGAGATTTCCACACAGCTTGCTCAGCAATCTCTTTGCACACACGTGTTCAGCCAACCATTTGATGTACTGGCTCTGTGGCAGGAAGTCCCTCCTCCCAAACAAGTCCTACAGGGTAAATCAATGAGCATGTCATCTATAGGACATAAGAAAATGCAGATCTACTAAAACTTCAAAGTGAATTAGAATTTTTGAATAGATAATAGATAATATAATTAATATTTTACTGTAAGAACAAACTCATCATGTTGTTGGTCCTTTTTTTAAAAAGCTACAATTTGTGGAATATCTCTGTTTCTTAGGGAACAGAGAAATTCACTGCTCCTCCTCACCAGCCAAATAATATTTTGCATGAGCTATTCATTTTGCAGTGTTTAATCATTGTCTTTATTTCCACCAACAACTGAATCAGCAAAACTTTGTCAGTTTTCATCACCTGTCCTGTGCTTCCTAAACAGATGCTGTTACCAGGAACTAATTCTTACCCAGATCAGAAAATCTGGTAGGACAGACAGTTTGGTCATGGGGCTGTCGGTAAATGCCACAGTCGCAACAGGAGCCAGTCCAAAAAACAGACGAATCTTACTGGCAAGCTCTGGTAAAGTGGAGAATGCTATGAATGCTGTAAAAAAAGACAGAAGTTAGCACGTACAGGAAGTTAGTGTTTTACAGCAGACAAGAAAGAAGTGCAAGACTTAATGGGATACCAATGGTCGTTCCCTGGGAGTGTCCAATGTAGAAGATCTGTTCCTGACCAGTAGCTTTCAGAATGTGGTTGATAACTGCTGGAAGATCTTTCAGAGCCATTTCGTCATAGCTGTTGACATACAGAATAGTAGAAGGCAACATGTTTTAGAACTATCTGATTTACTTTAATTCAAAGATGTAAAGTCAGAACCAGAAAAAAACATCATGACTCAGAAAACACGTAATTTCTAAAAAAACAGTTCAAGTTAGTCAAATTGGGCAGAATTGGTCAGAACAATTTCAGGCCAATTTGATCCAAAGTAATTTTTCAGAGGCCTGTTCTCCAGAGCAACCTCATCCAAAATAATCTGTTTGAGAACCATGTTCCAGACCAGTGTGATGCAGTCACCTGATGTTAAAACTGACTGTAATACTCTGCAGGTTTGATTCTATAAGAGAATCTAGCTGTAAGAAATAATCTTAACTGATCCAGAGATGTCGGATCCAGAACCATCTGCAGTAGAAGTCTAGAAAATGGTTTCTTCTAGAAGTTAATTCACAATTTTTCTGCAATCTAAATGACTAGATATTTATGGAACTGGTTTCGAGTTGTTTGAAATCTAAGTATATTCTGAAAACAGATGTTTGGACATGAATGTATATCAGCTTCAACTTCACACCTGAACCTCCAGAAGTCCTCAAGATCTGGGCTCAGAGTTTGATGTTTCCTGGACCAGGTGTTCCCTCGGCTGTTCCCAATCCACACATCATAGCCGGCATCTGCCAGTACGTAACCCAGACTGGAGTTGGGAAGGTTGGTGATCCAATTGCTGCCGGCAGCCAGAAGTCCATGCTGAAGGAAGACTGCTGACCTTGGACCTACAGGATTGAAACCAGGACCAGTTGAAACCAGGGAAGGCTTCAACTTCCCTGGCTCTCTTTAAATAGTTTCTCTATTTAAAGAGAAACTTTAAATAGAATTGGAATTATGAGCAGAGAAGATTCCAAGCACACAATGAACCTGCTGTATGTTTGAGTCCATGGGGGATCCTATTGACAGTCAGAATGTAGCCGTCCTCTGTCAAAACCTCATGCTCCTCTGAAGGGTAACCCCACCTCTGAATGATCTCCGTCTGAATGACAGAGGTACAGAACAAAAGTAACCTAAAACATTCAAATTAAAAGGGACAATAACTAGCTGAGTTTCATTTTATTTTGTTCAATTTTAACAACACAGCACTGCCCAAAAAAAGAAGAAACTGCTCATGACCAGAGATTTCATTCACAAAAGAGCACATGAACGTCTACTTCGTAAACACTCTGGCTGTTGAGGGGTTGGTGCATTGATTTAATTGACTGGGACATTTTGCACAAGCCATCTGCAGACATGAAAACACTGAGATAGGATCAGCAATAAATCACTTACCTTCTACAGACTTAAGTAAAAACTTGGAAAACACAACGGAACAATTTTTAATTTAAAGGAAACAAAACTTAATAACAATGCAGAAAACACTGTTTAAAAGAATAGACAGGATTACAAGATGAAATGTTATCCCAGAAAATTGGTTGATCATGATTTTGAGCAAACAGAGCGTTACGAGGAGGTATCATGTCAGAAAAAAGAAGCAGAAGCTATAACATCATCAGAACAAAAAACAGACATGTTGCTCGGCCTGCTGACTATCCCTCTGTCCAGACAAATGATTGATCAGTATGATCAGCTTAAAAGTAAAAGTGAGTTATATGGGCACCTGGGATACACTGCATGCCATGATGTTGAGAGTGTAAGTCTCTTGTCTCCCATCAGACCAAGAGACTGTCAGTATTACCTGACAGAAAAATTATGAGCAGAGAAGATTCCAAGCACACAATGAACCAATTAAGAGTCTTCATACAGCAAAGAAAGACATTATTTGCTTCTGATGAGTGGAACCAGTCAGGACTGTGCATTTGAGTCTATTGTCAGGATATTCAGAAAAGAATACTATGTAAAACAAAAGCATTTATTGACTGAGGATCCAATAGCAGCAAACTAATATATTTCATATGCCAATTCCAATAAAGTTGGGAGGCTATGTAAAACATAAATAAAAGCACAATACAACAATTTGCAAATTTTTTTAGGCCTATATTCATTTGAATACAGTACAATGACAAGATATTTATTGTTCAAATAGATACACTTTATTGTGTTTCTGCAAATATTCAATCATTTTAAATTTGATACCTGAAGCATATTAATAACAGCTGGGACAGGGGCAACATAAGACTGGGAAAGTTGAGGAATGCTAAAAAAACAAAATTTTTCTACAATATTTGACAGGTGAACAGGTTACTTGAAAACAGGTGTCATGATTGAGGAAGAAGAGAACATCCCCCAAAGGCTCTATTATTCACAAGCAAGGAAATGGTGAGGTTCACAACTGCATGAGCAAACAGTTCAATAGTAAAAGAACAATTTTTCTTTCTGTTGATGCAGGGAAGTTGCCCTGTACTCTCAGAAGAAAAACACCCCAAAAACATACTACTTCCACCACCATGCTTGACGGTGGGGATGGTGGTCATATTCCGTATTCTTCTTCCTCCAAACATGTCAAGTTGAGTTGTGGCCAAAGAGCTCAATCTTGGCCACAACTCAAGAACCCTAACCCTGTCTCATCTGACCACAGCACCTTCTCTCAGTCTCTCTCAGAGTCACTAATATGTTTACTAGCAAACTTGAGGCGCCCTTTCATGAGCAGAGGAGCCTTGCATACACTCCAGGATTCTGAACTATTACATCTCAGTGGATTACCAGCTCCTCCCATGTGGTTTTTAGTTGATTTTTTAACCTTTCTCATGATCAATGAGACTCCATGAGGTCTCATTGATCATTGATATCACGAGGTGATATCTTGCATGGAGCTCCAGGTCTTGGCCTATTGACAATAATGCTGTTTTTATTAATCGTGACAGTTTCACCTTCTAATCCAGTTTCTTACTGCCTTGTGTAGGTCAACAATTTTGTCCCTGATATCTTTGGACAGCTCTTGAGACTTGCCCATCATGGAGATGTTGGACACCAATTCACATCAATTCTTACTAAATAAACAGACTGAGCACATTAGAAAATCATGCTAACGGGTTGAAGTTAAAATTTTTATAGAAAAAAAATCATTCTTCAGGGCAGCTATTGTGTAAGTTATTGTGAAAGAACTCCATCAGGACACGTATATAAATTAATTAAATTCAGTTGCTCCAAGCTTCTTGTTTGGGTGAGAAGAGTCTGGAGAGAAAAACTCAAGATGCACTTCCTGTTTTCTGTTCTCCTTCAATAAAAAGGAAGCACAGCACCACCTGAGGCTAAGAAATATGTAAGGTACACTCACAATGTTCATGTCCACTTCAGGGTCCAGCCTCCAGTGTGGTTGATCTGAGTGGCAGTGACCACCAATGGTGCAGCTTCGGTGAATGAGAGTGGAGAGAAACAACATGCACACCCAAATGCACAGCATGATCTGAAAAAGAGAGTTTTCAGATCAAGTGTTGCATTCAGGGACGAAGACAAAAATCTGTTAAACTGCCACCTGTTTTATGTCCTGTATATATTGCTATTTTTTTTATCTCTTTGCTGTAAAGTCAAAGACACAACTGAAGCAATTGTTACTACGTGCTTGTAAAAGTCGGGGTGAATGCTGAAAGTCATTGACTCGATGCAATCTGGTGGGTCTATTTTGACAGAAACCTTTTAAACTACTTTAAATGAATATACTGCAAGGTTTTCCCCAGTGTATTATAGGCCTGGCGGGCCGCCAAGCTTTACGTGCTCCCCCCACCACGCTAAGCATTGTGTGCTTTTGCTTTATTAAAAAGAAAAAAAATGTATCCACTGTACTCCAGAGCAATGGAGGTGCGTTCTGTGAAGTGACGAAGCGCGGTTTCTCCATCTGGCAATTTGATGGATGATTATTGTCCAGATACTTTTAATCCAGGTTTGCCTAGTTATTGTTAACTTTTTCAGCAACTGTGCTTGGCTCCTTAGTTCCAGTGGAAGGAACTCTGAATGTTTCAGCATACCAGGACATTTTTGGCCATTTCCATGATCCCAAATTTGTGGGAAAAACTTGGGGGTGACCCCTTTCTCTTCCAACATGACTGTGTACCAGAGCACAAAGCAAAGTCCATACAGACATGGATGGAGTCTGGTGTGCATGAACTTGACTGAACTGCACAGAATCTTGACCTCAACCTGATAGAACACCTTTGGGATGAATCAGAGCAGAGACCGAGAGTCAGACCTTCTCGTCCAACATCAGTATCTGACCTCACAAATGCGCTTCTGGAAAAATGGTCAAAAATCCCCTTAAACACACATCTAAAGCTTTAGAACAGCTTTGACAGAAGAATTGAAGCTGTTCTATATTTATGAATGTTCAATGTACATTAAATATAGAACTGAATGACAATAAATACTGTCTATAGATATGTAATTACGGATGAAGTCCCATCAATTGACAAATCCGGTGACGTTTTGAAATATTTTTGACAAATTTTGACTCGTCAAAACGTAATTGAAGATATCTTGGATTATTATTGTTACTCGTCAGGATGTCAATGCAGATATATTAATTATCATTCCGCAGTCAAAATGTAGTTTTAGAATTCTAGAACAAAACCTTTACAGCCTGTTTTCAGCCCCCCTTTTCAATTTAAGCTCGTTTTGAACAAGATTACGTTTTAATTCGCTTTTAATAGGTTTCCACCTTGGCCTTTACAGATTTAACTTATAAAGATATACATAGTTAGTACTAAATATTTGAAACTTCTTACTAGTTTATTTAATTGGTTTAACTCGCTTACCGGTTCCGTTCCTTCTCCACCTGGAAACACTTGCTTTACTTAATTCTGTCCGGTAAGAAGCTGTTATAACTCAAATATTGTCCAATTGCACTGCTGATCTCTGAACTCTGCTGGTCACACGACTCCGTGTCATAGATTTTCTGCGTGACACTCTTTCTCTGATTGGACGGAAGCAACATTTATTTTGAAGTGTCTTGCCGGATGTGACGTCATCAAAACGGGGCAATAACTTTTGTTTTGCCTTCTGTAGTTCTGCAGAACCTGGTTTTCTAACCTAGTTTAACTGTATTGCTGGACCCGGACTCCTTAAAAGATGTCCCGCGTTCTGATCGTTGGAGCAGGTCTGACCGGCAGCTTGTGCGCATGTCTGTTGAAGAGAATGCTGCAGAGTAAAGCTCAGTTGGTGGTGTGGGACAAGGCAAGGGGTGCAGGTCAGTCTACAAACCATTTTAGGGTTTAATAGATGAGACCAGAAAAGGATCAGCCTTTTCAGCTGCTGTCGAACCCTGTAACGGTTTTGACCGCACTTTGTAATACCTTGACCTCGAAAGCTAGCTACACCAAAAACGTCAACTTTGAAGCGGGGAGGGAAATAAAAATGAAGAAAAAGCTGAAGAAAAAAATAGGACGTAACATTTTACAAAAATACTATGACTATTATGGAAATATAGATGTCACCGAATATAGTTGCTCTTATAAAACATTGTACCACATTGCAACTTATAAAAAACATAACATAAAGAGTTTACAAGTACAAGTCACAGTGTGGCCAAATATACATAATTCTGTGACCGTCAGTATTTCCATGATACTCGTAATATTAGTGGTCAAATGTTAGTTTTTATTCTGTGTTTGTCCCTCGCCCCCATTTGCAACGCTTACTTTTTTGGCGTGACATCCAAAACAAATGAAATAATTTTTTTGAAAGATGATGAAATTCAGAACATTTTTATGGACTGTACAGGACTTTTAGATAGATAGAAACTTTATTCATTTCCTATCCTCGGTGCCAGGAGGTAGGATGTCCACCAGCCGTTCTCCTGACCCCACATCTCATTCTGCTGACCTTGGAGCCCAGTACATTACAGCCACTGCTGCATATGCTCAGTCCCACAGCAAGTACGCATCACCTGATCATTTCTCACATTAACAAACATCCACATATCAGTTTCTGGTTATGTGTCAGTTTTTATACAGAGTTGCTGTCAGCTGGCCTACTAAAGCCTCTGGACTGTCACATCGAAGGTCTGCAGCACAAAGAGGGGAACAAGAATTATGTAACACCACTGGGGACAAGCAGTGTGGTGAAACACTTCCTGTCCCAGTCAGGTAATCACACCTTTTTGATATTTTGTCTGAGTCGGTCCTGAGTCAGGTTATCATTGCAGTGTGTGAGATACCTGCAGTAGTCTGCTGCCTGATATTCTGGTAATTAGGGCTACAAGGCTGCGGGAGTTAGCGGACGACGACTCCGTTTTTCTGTTCTTGTTATTGTGATGTTTCTCTGCTGAAACTCATACTGAAGCCTACATCCCTGAAACTTGTTGTAATTTTTATTTGGTATCCAGGTTCACTACCAACACCGCCACTTGGATGCAAACATTCATCCACATTCACCTGTAGGTGGCACTGTGGTAAAAAAAAAATGCATTTCAGCTTATAACTCCAAAACTAGTACCGTAGTCACATTAACAAAATTGATATGGGGAAAGTTTCTTAGAAATATTTTCCAACACTGTACAAAATGTTTTGGTTTGGAATTTGTTTCAGCAGAAAGCCATTAAGATTGCAGGAAGAGTCTGAAACTGAGAACTGAATGTTAGTCATCCACATCATGATGTGGGGCCCTATCATTTCTGTGCAAACTTTGGATCAGAACAAAGCAAACCCATATTTATGAATTGGCAGAAAAACTTTCCTGTTAGCTGCATCCGCACAATTGACTGGATGCTTAAGGATACATGTGATGTAGCATGCAACAATTTACAGTCATAGTCACATCTTAAACAGATAGAAGAAAGCCAGACTGCAGCAATCATTCCTGTAAACTCATGAACAGTTAACTAAATAAGCAGGAGCAGGGCAGAGTTTATTGAAGAACAAAAATACTTTTACGTTATTTCTTAAACGCAATAACTGAAGCAATTTTGCTTTAAAAATTTATTTTATTTTATTTTCAGATGTGAAATGCATGAGATTTTTTGTTTTGGACAATGTTTTGTGTTCCTTTAAAAATACATGTAAATATTTTTCAAACTATGTTCTGCTGAACAAAAGTTCTTTGTTATATTTTTAAAGATGAAAAAATATTCTGACAACTAAACAATATTCTGGTCAATTCTTAATTGATCTGCTATTGACTTATTGATATTGTTGCATTTACTTGTTAATTACACACTTGGTTTAATAAGTATTGTTTGAATTGAAAAAGTTGAAGGAAGGCATTCAGCAGAATTCAGAAAAATAAATGTGAAAATAATGAAATTTGAAAACAAAATTTATAAATGTATAAATTTTCCAACAAGAGACAAAAATATCCTGGGTCCAGTCTACTGTAACATCAAAAAGACATACACAGCTGAACTGATCTCTACCTACCACTGATCTCCAGATCAAAACCTGTCATTGAAACTGTTCAAGTCTGGACCGAGAAGGCCTCCTCATCACTTCAGAACTGTTTTGAGTTTATTCACTGGGAGATTTTCAAAGAGGGCTCAGATCTTAAAGGCAATACTTACAGACATGCTTAGGAGCAATATTAGCCCCTATTTATTCAGTTCTACCAGGTGACTTCTTCTCTGAAGAGGATTAACCGCAACAAAGCCTCTGGACCTTACAAGGTATTGGGAAGGTCTCTGATGTCATGTGCTGACCAGTTGGCAGGTTTCTTTTTAGACATTTTTAATCTGCCCTTTAGTTTTACACTGTTTCTGTCTACCTTAAGTCTTTCATCATCATCCCAGTACCAAAAAAAATCAACTGTGACTGGCTTGAATGACCATCACCTGGTTGCACAAATCCCAGTCATTATGAAACACTAGAGAGGATCATCCTATAACACATCAAGGATTTACCTTCCTGCTGGTCTGGATAGGTACCAGTTTGCCTACAGGAGGAACCGGGCCTCAGAGGATGCTCTCTCCATTGCACTACACATAGCCCTGACACATCTGCAGCATCCTGACATTTATGTTAGGATGCTATTCATTGACTTCAGTTCATCATCATCATGGTGAAGCTCCACGACCTGGAACTTTCAATATCAATATACCTTTGGAGGGAACTGAGGCTGGTCCCTCACAACCGGCCTCAGGTGGTCACAATAGGGGACCAAACATCATCCACCCAGTCCTCAGTACAGTTACACCTCTGGTTGTTCACACGACTGTGCAGCCATCCATTCCTCTAACAGGGTTCTAAAGTTTGGAAATGATACCACTGCAGTGTGTCTGATAAACAATGATGAGACCCTGTACAGAAAGGAGATCTAGAACCTGTCCCAGTGGTGTTCAGTGAAAACCAGCAAGACCAAGGAACTCATAGAAGATTACAGGAGATCCAGGAAGACAGTGCACACACCTATTACAATTCAAGGGAAGGTGATGGAGTACATGGACAACATCAAAGTCCTGGGCATTCACATCTCCTTGGGCCTGACTTGGACCACTTCTTTTCTAATGAGGTGTTCAGCAATTCTTCTTCAAAGACTGTTTTTGTTTTTTGTCAGGAAACTGAAAAGGGCTGAACTCCCTACTCAATTGCTCAAGAAGCCACACAGAACCGTGATTGAGAGCATCCCTGTGGCTAAGGAACAGCTTTTTCCAAAGTGCTGTGAAGTTTATCTCTGCACCTTCCATCCCTTTTGTCTCCCTGCAGACACACGCACACCCATCTGCTGCATCCTAATGACTAAGACTTTATTAATTTATCTATTTGTTACTGAGGATACACCTCCAAATTTGTTATGTTCTTGAAACATAACAGATGAAAAATCTTATGTTTTATATTCTAATTTTAAATGTATTTTCATTTGTTGTAAGTAGAAATTAATCATTACAGTAATATCATAAACAGTAATAAATAACTATTTTCAGACATTTTCAAGAAATTTTATTTTATTAAATAGGAGTGACTATGGAGGTCTGTTTTTCTCTCCCCTCCTTGTGGGCAGCATAACCTACTGCCCACAAGAGGGCAGTATTTTATGCAAGTGTTCCTCTTGTTTTCCCAATTAAACAGAATGATCTTCTCAAACTGTGATCCAACAGTTTGATACTCGGATTAGAAACAGATCAAATCATTATTAGTTAACAGCAACAGCAGAACTAAATATAATTTTAAGGTATAGAGTTCTTCAGGTCTGAAACTGTCTTTTGCCTTAGGAGCTGATTTGTACCTGGAATATCATGTGACTGGCCTACACCGCTGTGGAGCATCATGGGAAGTGGAGAGGAAGGGAGGCAATGAGAAGTTTGACGCTGTTGTCTTGACAATTCCTGTGCCTCAGATTCTTCAGCTGCAGGGAGACCTGGGGAACTGTAAGTCAATCACAAACACAACCAGAAGCAGAACAAGTCTGAACCTTTGTGTCACCTGACCTATGTACAGGTCTCATGAGCTGCTGTAGAGGAACAGTTTTGATGTACCTGATATGAACTTTGCTCTGATTTAGGTACAGCCTATGAACACATGGATGCAGCAGTAATGTTGTGACCTCTGTGGTTCCATAGAATAATAATTTTTTTTTGTTGTTGTTGCTGAACTGACATTGGTCTCAAAGCAGCAGCTAAACACATGCATGTTATATTTCTAACCATATGAGGACGACTGAGTATTGACTTCCATTTAATGTAGTGACTCAACTTGCATCCTTAACCTTAATGTACACTCACCGGCCACTTTATTAGGTACAACTTGCTAGTACCAGGTTGGTCCCCTTTTGCCTTCAGAACTGCCTTATTCATTTGTGGCATACATTCAACAAGGTACTGGAAACATTCCTCAGAGAGTCTGGTCCATTTTGACTGATAGCATCACCCAGCAGTTGCTGCAGATTTTTTTGCTGCACATCCCTGACGCAGATTTTTCGTTCTGCCACATCCCAAAGGTTCTCTATTGGATTGAGATCTGGTGTCTGTGGAGGCCATTCAAGTTCAGTGAACTCATTGTTGTGTTCAAGAAACCAGTCAGAGATTATTGGTGCTTTATGACATGGCACATTATCCAGCTGGAAGTAGCCATTAGAACAGGGGTAGGCAATTCCAGGCCTGGAAGGCCAGTCTCCTGCAACTTTTAGATGTGTCTCTACTTCAACACACCTGAGTCAAATAATGAGGTATTTGCAGGAACTTGACTGCACTTAGGAAGTAATTCAGCTATTTGATTCAGCTGTGTTGGACTAGGGAAACATCTAAGAGTTGCAGGACACCGGCCCTCGGGGTCTGGAGTTGCCTACCCCTGCATCAGAACATGGGTACACTCTGGTCATAAAGGGAGTCACTTTAATAATTTTTCTTTCTCATTCTGATGCTTGCTTTGAACTCCAGCAGATCGTCTTGGCCATGTCTACATGCCTAAATGTATTGATTGGCTGATTCAACATTTAAGTTAATGAGCAGTTGGAGCACTGGGCCACTTTACTCAATAAAGTAAAGTGGCCACTTTACTCAATAAAGTGGCCCAGTGGTGCCGGTGCACGGCAGCCATACATCTGTTTGGCGCATATGCCATATGACATTATAGCCATATACTATGCTATCAGACAAGCAGACAGCATAGCCATATGCCACTGAACTGGTTACCATCAGTGTGTGTCACGACCTCTAGATTGAATGAAATGTTATAAAAGTACAGGCCATTTATTATCATGGGTGGTTTTCTGCTCTCCTAGTGTGTTTCTGAACACAATTTAGCAGTAAGCTTAACTCCCGTTGAATGAATGCTTGAGTCCGCATGTAGATTCTTTATCTCCACTTTTATTTTGGTGACCCAAGCACACGTGTAACATGGAGTAAACTGTAACACAAAAATGAAAAATAGCTGCGTTTAATTTATAAGAAAAAAGTCATACTACGAAAATTATAATGCCATGCCCAGAATAAATCAACATGAATACATAAGCACTATGCAGCTATCAAATTCCACATTTACTTCACATTTTCTTAACAAATAAGACATTAAATAAAATCTAATCAGGAATATAGAAGGAAAACTTACAGACGGTGATGTCGTTGACAAACAAAAAGCTGATTACAACAGATGCACCTCTTATTGTGTGACTGACTGCAAACTAAATGAGGTGGCTGATTTCCTGTCCTATTCCTGACCTTCAAAATAAAAGACGCAATGTGCTGTCACAAAATTAACACAAAAAACTCTTTCAACAACAAATTATAGGGCAGAACAGGTGGGCTTCTAATGAGATTCATTTATTTGCAGTGCAGAATGCTGTGTTCCATTATTAGTTGCTGCTTTAAAATGTTTACTTCCATGTTGGAAAAATCAACTGGATTAACCATAATAGAGTTGGGACATGTGTTGGACACATTTTTCAAACATATTTGCCATTTGTTAACAAGTGTAAATTAATCTCAGTGTTTTATATAGAGGCTATAAATTCTATGGGATGGACAGAAAATATCCTCTGATTAATTAATTAATCACAATTAACAAGTAACTTGTCTAATATATTTGCAATAAAAAAGACATGAATCAAATAGAAGTCATCGGACACCATTATATCAAATGTAATAATCAATTGAATAAATTTTACTCTAAGAGCTACATTTAAACATTTTCCTGGCTTCCTGTGGTGGTAAAAGATGTAGCAGAATTTTTAAGTGTTTGGACATTTCACAGAGTTGAATGAATTGGACCCAAATACTGGCAGGTTTAGTTGTACGACAGAGAGGGGAAGCAAAGAGAAGGGTGATGGTGAGCTCGATGTGAGTCCAGGGTTTCCTCTAGGATGTTTTTAAACAGGTTGGCTGACACGATTCTGGCAACACGACTGCAGAATAGCAATGGTTTTAATTTAGGGTTGTCAAAGTTAACACAAGCAAATTCTGTCAATTTTAACATGTTAATTTTACATCATGCAGATTAGTGGAATGTCCTAATTTGACTTAAGTTTACCTAGTTCACAGCAGTGTGTTATGAACTCAACCCACAGGGAGCAGCGAACGACAATGAAAGGTGAAAATTTAAACTTACCTGAATATAAAATCTTGTTAAACTGAGAGTCTTTGAACATGTTTGGTTTAAAACAATACAATATTTTCTGAAAATATGGGCAAAATGCAGTTGCCCAGGTGGCATCAGAAAGGGGCGGGGCACTCAACAAGTAGAAAATAAATATATGCTGTCAGTTGACCCCTGCACAAAGTTGGCTTCTACTTTTATTCATGTCCAGTGAAGTAAGTTTCTGTTAGTTGCTGTTGAATACTAAATGATGTGTATTCTGAAACAAAAAACAAACAGATAATTGGCTGAAAGAGGGGCTTGTCCAGGGAACCATTCCTGCAAGAGCTAGAAATGGTTCCCTCTGTGCATATTTATATAAGCTTAAACTGTTAGGCTATATAGTGTGATTGATCTGATTACATTTTGTAATTGATTGACAACACTACTTTAAATATAACCATTTTAAATTTAAGGTATTTTTCAACAACAACAAAAAAAACATTTATTTACTGTACACAGTGTACAACTGAAATTACAACTGAATTGTAGTAATTTAAAGGTTAATTCATTTAATCTGGGTCCCAGCAGCCAGATTCTTTGTGCTTACATTTTCCTTCCCTCCCTCTTCGTCTCTGCTGCTCTGATATTCCTCACTATGCTCACCTGTGCAGGAAGATGCATCCCCCGCTCTGCCTGGAGAGCGGGGGATGCTCTGCCCTCTGCTGTGCCCATACACAGCAGAGGGCTTGTGGAATGTTGAGGACAGATGTAATTGATATTCCAGAACATAAAGATCAGTGGGACACCTTTGAAAGTCCATTAAGAAGAATCAGTTATGTTTCACACATAAAGTTTTATGCAGATGTTAAGTTTGCTCAGAGAGGTTTAAAGATCATAAGGATCATCTTCTGTGTGGAACCTCAGGGAGCAGATGAGAGACTCCAGCGACATATTGTCTTAGCAAAACTCACGTCTCCAAAAGCAGTAATCTTGGCGACAATTGATGAGTTAAAGTATGTAGGATCAAGAATCAGGTATTACATTTCTCATGATGCAAGTGGTATTACAGACTGTCTGTCATTCTATTTCTCAGTACTGTCTGTCCAGCAAAGAGAGCAGTTGGAGGGTGTCAGGTACTCATCCCGCTTCGCAATCGCACTCTTCTTCTCTCCGGATGTTGTCTTCAGTTTTTCCTGGGCAGCGCGGTACGTCAATGACAGTCACTGCATCCGCTACATCGCTGTGGACAACAAGAAACGCAGCTCAGGTGTCTTCACCCATCTGTTTAACATAAAAAAACACGAAAAAAATCAACTATTGTAAACAAAGTTTTGCATTTGAAAATATAAATTGTTTGTGTAACATCACAACTAAAGTGTAACTGACCTGAAAGCATAACCCTGAACCTGGCAGATTTAAAAACAAAAACAAAAAATCAACTTATCCACACTGTTGCTACATTTATTGACTTTCCAGATTTCTCTGTAGACTTTTGTTAAGAAAAAAACAAAAACAATGACAAATTTTCTGTTGTTGCCGATTTTGGTGGTGAAAACACTCTGCAGCTCAGCTGCAGCCAGACTCTGCTGCAGCTAGGACTACCATAGCCTCTTCTGCTTCCTAAGCACTCCAGTAACATGCTGATTTAAACACCATGCTGTCGCAGCAGCAGATACCCATTCTACTCCACGTCAACATTGCAAATACATTGATTAAAACTGATAACACTTTCAATCAATGCTCACCAGTCACGCTTGGCTTGCTATTCCAACTCCTGACTCCCACCGGGGGGGATTGTGACAGAGTTGTACCAATAGCAAATTTCAACTGCTTAAGAAATTTAAATGAAAATGTTAAAGTTCATACAGTAACATAAGGATAAAACCATATATAATCTATTTGGACGGTTTCAGCACATAAAGATTGATTCAAGGGCTAAAAACAAGAATCCCCACAAGAAATAAAATATTTGTCTCAAATTTTCACATTTATCCATATATTGTCTCAGATGCTCCAGGTCTCGGTCCATCCCTTGTCATCCACACCAGCGTTTCGTTTGGTCTGGAGCACTTGGAGAATGATAAGGATGCCATCCAGCCAATCATCTTGCAGGAGCTCCACAGGCTCCTCCCTGACTTACCTCAGCCAGTCAGCATCAAGTTTCAGAAGTGGAGGTTCTCCCAGGTGAGTCAGGAGTGCATCTCCTCCAGGTGTGGCAAAACTTACTCAACTGTCCATTCCTTGTGCAGGTGCTGACCTCAGTGCCCAATTGTCCAGGTCACATGACTATCTTGGAGCAGCCGCTGCTCATCTGTGGAGGAGATGCTTTCACCCACTCCAACTTTGACGGCTGTGTGGAATCTGCACTGAGTGTGTGCAGAGCACTTCAGCTCTCACTAGATGTCAAGCAGAACATTTCTCTCTAATTTGCACACTTATCTGTATATTAACCTATTGATCCATTGACTGGGGTCATTTACCTAAATGCATCAAGTGATTCAAAGATAAAACCAAAGATGTCTTGGTTTTTCTAAGAATAAATGATTGGGATTAAAAACTTCTCTCCACTCTTCCACACACTGACCTAGTTATGGGGAAATTTTACTGCCACAAATAAAAACCTTGCATTTTCAGTTTGAATTGAAGGCAGGAGCCCATCTGTTTCCTCAGAAAACTTGTAATGCTTGCACTCAAAGATTTGAAGAAGAAATTATCATATTTGAAAGAAAGCAAAAGTTTTGAAACAATTTTCTTTGCATTGTTTGTATCTACATTATTTAGCTGTATCTCGTATTCTGGTGTCGTCCACTTAATGTAATAAAAGTATCTTCAGCTTTGGTTTGGCTTCCAGGATAAATCGTGTCACACTGGTCTGTGTTACAAGTGTCAGGAAGTCATGACATGCTTACAAAGGAATAATAGTTTTTGTCATTTAATGGTTTCCAACTGGGCAAAACTACTGCTGATTCATCTGTTCAAACACTTCCCTGGAAAGTGGCCTCAGAGTAAATGATTTAAACAGAGTAAATGGTTCTGTACATGGTTCTGTTGGTTTACTCTAAATTCTAAAAGTCTGCTGTGGAACAGCAGAACGAACTTCTGTACTGTTTCCTAAAACCTTTGCTTCATTTCTCCTCAGGGTTCTCCTATAGATCTTGAAGTTCTCAGACAGAACCATATTCTGCATGGTTTCATTCTGTTCTCAGAGAACTGGATCAAACCCTACAGAATCTGGTGCATTATGGGAGCAGAAGCACATCTTCAGGGCATGAGCCAGCAGGACAATCAATGTTGGAAATGCTTTAGTTTCACAGCTTGCTTCTAACATCTGACATCTCATTCAGGTTGTCATCCACCTTTTGACTTCATGAAGATCAGTAAGTGTAGTTTTTAAAGAAAGAGAAGCATCATGGCTGTTTATAAATAGTTTATTCACTTTACAGTGTTTTTTTTTCATTATAAAATGGGTAGCGGCAGATAAAAGAGGGGAGGGGTCAGAATAATGTGTGTTCATTTGTGTGTATGGTAACAACTCAGTGTCACAGTAACTCTGCTGATTGACTTCTGACTGAAAAAAATAAACATTTAAAAACATCTTTTGAAGCTGATGATTTCAGAACTCATCAATGTGTTTATGACAGCCATCCTACAGGAACAATCTACAGATGTGATTGAAGGTTTTTATTGTTTGGAACTTAAAATATCCACCGAGTAGGTGAATCCGATGTTCCAATAAAGCTGAACACTGATGTTATGAAATGTACAAGTTCAAGCATCAACATACAAACAAAATTTTGCTGATCAGCTAAACAAAAATTGCTGACTGGACAACCAACGACCACTTCAACCCAAACATCCAAGTGAGCGTTTTGTTGATAGGAATGGAGATTGAAATGGATCCTGAATGGTCAAATCAAACCCTAGTTTTGATTCAAACATGAACAGTGTGATATATGTCTTATAAAACATGATTCTGTCTCCTGGTCTGTCTTATAAAGTCAAATGACCGTTGATTTGAAGTTGATTTGAAGTTCTCCTGGTCTGTCTTATAAAGTCAAATGACCGTTGATTTGAAGCTCATCACTATTCATACAGGGAGTTCTGACAGATGATTCTGCTTCCAACTGAACACCATGCTGGTTCCACTTCTAAACATTTGAGCATCTCAGCTGAGGATCAGCTGTATATGCTAAAGTGTTCTGAAACACTTTAGCATATCAGCACCTTCAGGAAAGGCCATAAATTCATCCACCTGACGCTTGTCAGAAAATGAGCAGCTGGTCAATGTGGTTATTTAGTTCATTCTGCCTTAACTCCTAGTGCCAGGTAAAGTTCAGATTACATAATTTACACATTAAGCAGTATACAGTAAGCCCAAAAGAAAAAAACCTTCATAGAGGCAAATAAGGTGATGAACAAAGACATCCCTTACAAAGTCCAAATCCCCCATTAAGATTATGTTAACCCTACCCCATTAAGATTTACTTTTGGAGGGGAAAAAGACTCCCAAGAATCAATAAGGAACACTTCCTCATTGATACAGGGTTAGAAATGTGGAAGACTGTTGAAAAACGTCAACATCTCAAAAACCTAACAACTCTTGCCCAGTTGTCAGTTCTCTGTATTTTCATAACCCTTCATCTGACATATGGAACCATTACCAACACCAGACAGAAAATATTCAGTGCCTTCCAAAAGTATTGGAACAGTAAGGCAAATTGCTTTGAAAACATTTGGGTTTAACATCAAAACATGAACATGACAAGAATTCAGAAAGTCAAATTTTATTTGCTGTTTTTTACAAGTAAATGTCGTAAGTAAGTTTCTGGGGTTTCTCCCCAAAACAAACATTTCAAGAGGTGACATGCACACTCTCTTTTGGGATAAGGTCAGGTGACTGACTTGGCCAGTCTAAAACCTTCCATTTTTTTCCCTCTGTTGTCTTGGTTTTGCTGGATGTGCGTTTTGGGTCATTGTACTGCAACGTGATAAAATTTCTCCCAATTAGTTTGGATGCATTTCCCTGTAAATTGGCAGACCAAATGTTTCTGTACAGTTCTGAATTAATTCTGCTGTTACCATCATCAATAAAAAAAAAAATGAGCCTGTTCCAGAAGCAGCCATGCACGGCCAAGCCATGGCATTACCACCACCATCCTTCACAGATCATCTTATGTGCTTTGAATTCAAAGCAGTTTTCTTTCTCCAAACTTTGGCCTTTCCATCACTTTGGAAGAAATTAATCTTGGTCCATAAGATTGTGTACCACAAGTTTTCTGGCTCATTTCTGCACTTCTTTGCAAATTGGAATCTGGCCTTCCGGTTCTTTCTATTTATAAGTGGTTTGCATCTTTCAGTACAGTCTACTCTCAGAGTTTTCTTCGAACAGTGGCTTATGATACGTTCAGCCCTGCTCTGAGGGGTCATTGGTGATGTCACTTACTGATGTTTTGGGATTTTTCTTCACAGCTCTCCCAATATTTCTGTAATCAGCTACTGCTGTTTTCCTTAGCCAGCCTGTTTGACGTCTGTTGCTCAGTAGTTTCTTTATTTAGAACATTCCAGTTGTGCTTGTTATGTACATTGTTTGGCCATTGGACCTGATTCATTTCCTTTTTTTTCTCAGCTTCAAAATGGCTTGCTTTTTCTCCCATAAACAGCTGTCTGGTCTTCATGTTGGTTTATCCTCTTCAACAAGAAATGCCTAATAGGTGTAAGCAAAGCCAAAGAGTAGACTAGTCAAGCAGAGCTATTTAATGTTTGAACAATCAACGTTAAAGGCAACACCTGGTCAACACGGTACACCTTTCAGTCACGTGTTCTAATAGTTTGGCTCATTTGAAAAATGAGTGAATTCATACAAAGGGTTGTATGTGTTGAGTTGTTTAACATGTAAAAACCAGGAAATGAAAGGTGACATTCTGAACTCTTGTGTCGTGCTTATGTTTTGATGTTAAACCCAAATGTCTTCATTGTTCAACAAAACAATGCATTTGCCTTTCTGTTCCTTTTGGAGGAAACTGAGAGAGAATGTTCTCCAAGTTTCTACCACTCCAATGTGTGATCAGAGCTTTAACTTTTACCCCATGGACTTGATCTAGATCCAGATTGAGAAGTTTCATGACCAGTGGAACTTCTCAAATTAGACAACTTCAGTTTCCACAGATCTGAACTAAAGGTTGAGAGTCCTTCATTGCCAGATACGCTCCAGCTAAGTCAGTTTCCATGTGGTCCAATTTGAAGACTGTGCATAGCAAATACAGTTACAGCATTGATCCAACATAAGAGGAAAGAGGAAAAACTGACCAGAGTCAGGATCTAAACTGGAACGTCTCCAAGTACTTCCAGAGAAATTTAAACTTGCTGTCTAGACTATATGATCCCAGTTTGAACAAACATTAAACATAAAAAAAATTTAAGTGAAGAACTTTGAAATGCCTTGTTGAAAATGTGCTATATAAATAAAATTACCTTACCTTAAACATCAGAAGCACTTCTGATTTGACAGATGTGGCCCATTAGGAGGCTCTGTCATTGAACCTTCTGAAATGTTTTAGCACCAGAAACTTTAAAGAAAACCAGCTTAGATGTAGTGATACTCCAGGGGGTCAGGGCACAGCCTTCTTAAACAGTTTCAGACCAGTCATTCTAAAGACCTTATGATCTTTCCCAAACTTGGATTGCATTTCCAGACGGCTCTGTAGCTTATATGATAAGTTCATAAAACTAACAGAAAGCTGCCAAACAACCAGAAAAGCTTTTCTAGCTGGATTGAACATGCTCAGAAATATTTACAAGGCTGAAGCATCCAGAACAGGGATGGTTAGAGATGAGCTTGTTTGCTGTTTAGGTTAATGACAGATGGAAGCTACAGGAAAACAGAATACACTTCCTATACCTGGGATTGAACATACTCCAACAGCTGATTGACAAAATGCCAGTTGATGTGGAATAGATTTCATCAGCAGGGTTCGAAACTCCCTCTGAGTGACACATTGCCACAGACATGGAACCCCATAAATTATTACCATTACAGAGTCCTGGGAATCTGACACTTCTGAACTAAGAAATCCAAACACATACTGTGCCAACACAACGGTTTGGATCAATCTCAGCTGGAAATCCACAGCACTATGTCGGGAGGACTTCTTGGGTTAAGAATCCAAAGCTAAGTTTAAAGATTTTCTGCTCTGACTAGTAAAACAATTCTAAAGCAATGGTTAACAATTAGCCAGAAAATCTGCAAACTGCTGTGATCTAGACTGCTTTACATCCTTCAACAGAACCTCCTCAAGTTTCCTACCAGAGCGTTGGGATCAAACTCAACCAGATGCTCTAATTTTAAAACCTCTGGATGCAGATCTGCATCTAGGTTCACATCTGAATCTTTTTTGATCCCGATTGGATTTTGATCAATTTAAAGAAACATTTCAGTAGGAAAGCAGGTGACATAATTTTGGACAATAATTTAATTCTCAGAGAGGAGAACCAAAGCCGCGACTCAGGACAGAAATGGAAACAAAGTTAGAATATTTTTGTTTCCAAAACAAAAATATTCTTCTGGGGAAAAAAAAGAGAGATGAAATAAAAGATTGTAGGTAGGTTAGGTTAGGTTCATCTCAATGAAGAAAACCTCTGACTTTTCGAGATTCAAGTTTCACTCAGTTTCTGATAAAATGTCCCATTCTGTGCCCCAGCCACTTTCAACTGTTCACCCCATCATGATTGTTTGGTTAAAATAAGTTTGGTGTCATTATTTGATCCAAGCTCTTTAAACTCAAAGTCCACAGATCAATTCTGGCCCAGACTTCTGGTCGAATACTGGTCTCCATCCAGCATTTCTGGGCTTGTGTATTTATGTACACCTTTACACTGAATAAGTGCGTGTCTGTGTGTGTGTCAGACTTTTGTGATCTGACTATGGAGATCATCTTCGAGTGGTTCGTTCTCAGGATCTGAGTCTGTAGTGTCCGAATAGCGATAGTGATCCGGTTCGTTGTCGCTGACATCTGGTGTCACTGAGGTCGACATACTGCATGTGTCACAATTGGCTCCTTCCTCCACAGTCTTTGTGAAAAACAGCTTTACCTGAGGAACAGAAATAGATAGGATGTTCTCAATGAGCAGAAAAATCAAATGTTCCTGCACCCAAATGAGCAATATAATTTATTTTAAATTTTTATTTTAGTTTTCCATAAAGAAATCCTGAAAAAGTTAAAGAATGATTATCCAAAAGTGATTCAGAGAACATCTGTGAAAAGTGGACGTTGTTTCAGTCTGAATAAACAATGACTGAAGCATCAATCTGGCTCTACCTTAAAGTTTGGGGAGAAGTTCTTGTTGGCTTTATCCTTATTGGCTTTATCCAACTCATTCTTGTCAAGTGTCAAAACCAAGAAGTCCCTGTCGTTGGCCTCAGTCCCCATCATCAACTCTGGATTCTGAAACATTCCGTCAGAAAGATCTCGAACTGTTGCAAAGCTGCCGTTCTCCAGTCTGTCCGAGGACTCCTCTGGCCCTGGGATGAAGAATGTGTTGATCCAGAAATGGAACATCTTTTCCTATAAGAACAAAGTAAAAGAAATACCAGGGATCAGTTAGCTGAGATGGTTTGTGTTATAAGTTCAGGTGTTCACAGTGGTGAAGATTTAACCTGAGCTTCATCACTAGGAATGCCTGAAGATCCATGTGGAAACTCAAACTCAGATTAAACTGGAAAGACAGGAGTAGTGGAACATCTTGTAGAATGTAAGAACATCTGGAGCCGTAAAAAATGAAAAGAGATTTTTGTTCTACTTTTGGCAATAGAAAATTCTGGATTTACAGAACCTCTGACATTAAACGAAGCCAACAAAAAAACAAACAACTGTTCACCCAACTTATTTTTAAACAACATTCCCAACTCTCACCTATTAAGTTGCAGACTTTTTACATCTGTTCTGATCCAGATTATGTTCTAACTGCAAAACCAAACACTTCCCCAACTCTTCCGGGGGAATCCCAAGGCACTCCAAAAGCACAGTCCCTCAGTGTGTTCTGGAGTAGCAAGATCTATTCTAGACTCAGTCGTGTTGCTAAGAACGTGGGTTGAAAGTGCCCGGAACACCTCACCTGGGAGGCGTCCTCACCAGATGCCTGACCCAATTCAACTGGCTCTTCTCGATGTGAAGAAGCAAAGGCTCTACTCTGAGGCCCTGCTGAAGGACCAAGCTTCTCAGACACCTCTCCCTTAGGCAGAGGTCAGACACACTGTGGAAAAACTTCATTTCAGCCACTCATTCTTTCAATCACTCCCCAAAGCTTGCGACCATAGAAGAGAGAAGGATCAACTGGTTAATCAACAGATCATCTCTTGAGGTGAGGTGCACCTCTTGAAGTACACTCAAGAGATGCTGGCTGGCTCGCTCATCCTGGCTGTAAATTGTTCCAATGAAAACTGGAGACCACAATCTGATGAAGCCAGTAGAACCACATAATATGTGAAAAGCAGAGACACAATCCTAATGCCACCAAAACGTACCTCCTTTTAACACCTTGGCTCCCCCTAGAAATTCTGTACATAAAGGTTGTGAACAGAACTGGTGACCAAGGGCAACCTTGGCAAGTCCAACTCTCACTGGACACAAGCCAAACTTAATGCCAGCAAGGTGGTATTAAGTGGTATAGGGACCTAACCTAACAAAAGGAGTGATACCCATACTCCAGAGAACCTGTACAGAATTCCAGAGGGACCGAGTCGAATGCCTTCTCCTAGTCCACAAAAGACATATGGTTGGGCAAACTCCCATGTGTCCTCCAGAACTCACTAAGGGTGGAGAGCTGGTTCAGTGTTACACAACCAGGACAAAAACCTGGTCATGTAACACTGAAAGGAGTCTTCTAGAATCAGAGATTTGACTAACTGGCAAGCGCTCCTCTATCCTTTTCTAATTCAAAAAGATAAAATTATCTCAGTTTTAAAACCAACAAAGTCGAGAGAGCTTCACCATAACATCCTTACTATCTCCTCTTAACCTTCTTCACCATAAACTCCTGCTCACCTTCTTCATCATCTTGTTCTGCTTGTGAAAGAACTCCACCTTGATGTCTCCGCAGACAGGAAGTGGCTGAGGGAACTCAAACAACATCAGTTTGTCCTCCCTGCGAGTATAAGCAGGGTTGTAGGTGTGAATCTTCACTTTTAGCTGGTAGACCACGAAGTGAGGATCTGAAGACATAAAAACACCTGAGCGTCACTCCCTTCTCCTAGGTCATATAATGAACTGAAATGGAAGTCGAACAACTGAACCCAGAGCAGTTTGGACTATTGTCTTGGTCGGGGTAGAGACATAGAATTGAGACTGTCAGCATACAGGACTAACCTCAGTTTGGGTCTGATTCGAGAACTGAAAAGTGTCTAGAACCACTATTACATTTCTAACATGATTTCAGTATGAACTAAATCAGAGACTGAAACTTGGGCTCTGGACTACAAAAGATTAACAAGGATGTGGATTCTAGAACTTACTGCATGTACCAGCCGTAAACATGGGGATGGTTTCGAACAACATTTTGTGGAAGAGCAGGGCTACAGGTTTGTAGTGCAGCCGGTTCCTGAGCAGAAAGTTGTAGTAGATGACGTAGCGCCGCTGGCTGGGAATGGTCACACCCTGAACACACACAAAGAACCACCATGTCAAGATTGGGTGTATTCACACCAGAAAAGTCATTTGGTCCACTTGTTTCATTCAGACCAAAAGTGGACTTTTTTTTTTTTGTTTGGTGCAGTTTACTTTCACGTTGTACTTTTTGAAAGTGAACTATACTTTATTAACAAAGCCATGTCATTGATGATTGTTGCTAACATTTGATAGAAATGATGAGGGGCGGAACAGAGCACAGACCCAGAAAGAAAGAAAACAAACATGCAAGTCCTGCATGCTGAATTTATGTTGTACGCATTAACATGTGCTGTTATTACAATTGCAATACAATTTTGAATGTCAAGAGCTGGTCATTCAACTCAGGTTTCGCAAAGTGATATTTCTAATTTTGGAACCACGTCAGCAAATGCGTGCTGCTAACTTAATAAGCCATGACACAACATGCTGGCAGCAGCATTGCTAAGCAGAAGACGACAGATCATGTATGGATTTCATTACAATTAGTACATGCAGTAGTCGTGTTAGCAACACTGAAGGGCTCATTTTTACCATGATGCCCAGCAACGGTGTCTCGAGAAGTCCAAAAAGACGTATGTTTCCTGTAGTTGGTTCAAAACGAGACAGGTCTGTATTCACTCCAAAAGCAAACCGTACCAGTGTTAGTTTGAAAGTGGACTCAGACCACTAACTCAAAAAGTGGGTCTCTCTGTTTGGGGAGCACCATGGTCCACTTGAGTATATTTACACCTGCATAAAAGGTTCAAACCAAAGAGGAAACGAACTCTAGTCCATTTAAAGCAGATCAAAGATTGCAGCTCATTTCAACCAGCTGCAACTACAACATAAGGATCATAAAGATCTGGCTGCTCGTTGTTTCTTTCTCCTTATTGTTAAACCTCAAACCTAACATAATCGGCAGCTCCAACTTTATTTGCATTCCGACCTGATTCATGATAAGGAAGATAGATCAGGAGAAGGATCAAGGATATGGTGTAAACTCTATGACCGGAAGGATATTCCTGCTTGTAACATATGGCAAACACACATGTTTTCATCTTTACCTGGTTTTTGCTGTTCCTGACTTACTGACCTTCTTATCTCTTGTCCGGACTTCTCCATAGAAATCTAGGGCCTCCTGAGCTTCCTGGAACTTCCCTCGGTGCAGCAAGTAGGCACAGATCATGACTCCAGTGCGGCCCTTTCCTGCCTTGCAGTGGATGGCAGCCACATGATGCTCATCTTCACTAAGCCACTGATCCAAGTCCTCACAAAATGGCTTGATTAGCTCCAGCTGGGGTGGGTTGTGATCTTCGAATGGATACTGAGCCACTGAAACAGAACTGAGTAGTTAGTAAGGACAAATACAAAAATTGGTCTTCCAGCAGGTCAGAGTGAGGGGGACTGTCTCACCTCTACAGCTGAACTTCGAAGTGTCGTAGTGTCGCTCTGCACACCTAAGGAAATAGGGACGTCCTTCAGGAAACTCAGATATTGTACAATAATAAGATTAAAAATGACAGTAATAAGAAATTATGGATATGTTACACAGTAAGAGAAATTTTAAAAAATGGGTCTTGAGAATAGAATCTGTATGAAATCTCACTTTAAATTTAACTTGTAGATTTCAAAGTGAGAAGGTCATAACAGTAATGGATGGTAGTGAGGAGTATTTTGAATTCAATGAGCTTAGAGTTTTGAAGAACTGTGATTTTGTGGTCAATGGAGAGGGTGTGAGTTAAGGTTGGGCAATATTCAGGATTTCCCAAGCCAATATATGTCAGTCTATCAAATGACATTGGGTGATATATTCACGCAGGTGACTTTTGAACTATTTTTTTTTTGTGTGTTAACAACGCTAACCTAACAATGATTCACCAGCTTAGAACACAAAAGTAAAAAAAAAAAACAAAGTCACCTATTTGGGATTGCTTTGGCTTTAAATAGGATGAAGAGGTAAACCACAGGCTGTGGACAGTCCATAACTGCAATTGCGCAAGCAAGCTCTGAAAATGTTTTTCACTAGCAGAAATACAAAACACAGTTCAATAAGAACATTACCACCCCATATGGACACAGGGCACCTTAGTCGTAACTATCTCTCAAAGAAAAATGCATAGAAGACATTTCCAATTGATGTCCCAATATAGACGTCTGTGGGAAGCAACTCGTTGAGAGGAGCTAACATCAGCTTGCTTGCCTAACTACAAATTTGTGGCTCGTGAGACCACAAAGTCCTGAGTGCACCTTCTGAACTCGTCTTCAGATTCACCGGTAAAATTGTTAACCATCTACACAGGCTGCATACTGCTAAATTCAAAGTAGGATTTTATGACATGCTTGTTTCTTTCATAAAAGCATTTCTAAAATTTATCGAGAAGAAATTGCAGACTTTTCCTTTTTCTCCTTGTTTGAATTCTGCATAGTTTTTGGATGTTTACATCATTTATTTTGAATCCATCAAATCACTCAAAAACTGTGGCAGAGATTTGTTTTTCTTCTTTTAATTTTAGTTTGTGTTTAATTCACCATTTCTGAGGTCATACAAATCAATAAGGACAATTAAACTAGGTAAAGACAAGTCACTCCTCACTGTATTTCAATAAATGTATTTTCTGAAAATAAGGTAGTGTCTTTCTTTTCCAGGTTTGGTAAATAAATTGCCACTTCATTTGGAGGCACTTTGGAGGGAAAAAAAATGGAACAGCAGCAGATGATGGTGTGCTGTGCCTTTTGGCTTCAATCAAGAATTATCATTAGTGGAATAAAAAGTAATTCAGAGAAAAAAATTGATGGTCGATAACTTTCTCCAATCGTCCAACTTTAGTACGCAGTTGGGCAAGCAGCTGAGTTTTGTATGAGCTGGAGTTTATTTAGACTTTTTAATTAACACCTCCATAATTCCCTGAGGAGGAAAAATCTAGAGCAAGAAATCTTGACCTCTAAATGTCTTTACCAGAAATGCTTCTAAATCTGAAGGGTTCAAAAGTTGAACCAGGCTAACAAGAGGAAAGTGGTACTTACAAGTTATAGATCTTATAGTGATTCTTGTGCTTGGAATCCAAGAACCTAAAAATAAAAATAAGTCAATTAGGTATCATAGATCAGTTTGCGTTTCCTCAGAGTGGTTTCTTCTCTCTCAAAGTGAATGTAATCTGTTGCAGTGGTGATGTTCATGCCTTTGTAGATCACACACCTGTGTCCACATCTGTATCTCTCCACACCACCAGAAGTGAAGGTCCTACACACTTAGGGCAGTGGTCTGAAACTCTCTCTTTTTTTTAACTGAACTGAAACACACCAAATTCCACAGCACATCTACATGATAATGTTGTCAAAGTCAAGCTGGCATAACTGATCCACTTTTCTCTACCTCCTTATTTGTTTTCAATTATAACTTTTTCCTACTACAACTAGTTGTTGTCTAGTTGTGGTAGTGCTGACAATTAGTGGAAAAGCAATGCATCTATGACAGCTGTCACACAGAGACAGTAAGGGTAACTGTTTTCTGTTCTTTCTTAATATTACCTTATATATAAGTTTGAATAGTTTTGATTTTTATCTTTAAATTTGTTTTCATTAATCTGACCAATTTAGTTAGCCATTTGTAGTGCACCCTTTTAGTTGACTTTAATTGTCAGTTCTTTGTATTTTTTGTTAAATGCAATAAATTTTCTTTTCACATTTCACCAATCAGTGCAAAGTTTTATCTTAAAAAGAGAAACAAAGAGGGAAGTAGGTCAGTTATGCTAGCTCGACTTTGACGACTTTAACATTTAGATGTGCTGCAGAATTTAGTATTCTTGGTTCAGTAAAAAGAAAGATAAAGCGACCCTCACATTAACTGACCATGGAGCCCAAGAGGGGATATGGGGAATGTTTTTTCTTTTGCGTCCCTTCGCAAAAACTTTTGTTTTTAACTGACAGATCATCGGTAGAGCAGGTGTATAAATTAGCTCATCAATCACTGTTAGTGCTACGATTTAGCTTGAAAAATAGATTGGAAATTAAATGGTTAGTTAATAAAATACTTAAGTCTTAAGCTAAATATTTAGCAAGTAAAACAAATATTTAATTTGGTACCAACTACTTAGTTTTGAAAACTACATATTTAGCTCCAAATGAAATATTTATTTGGTATTCTGACACTTAGAAATGCATGAGTAAACATGACTGAAAAATTGACACATTTTTCTTTTTTAACTCCGGCTAAATAAATCAAATTATTGCTGTTATTCTTTTACTATGTAACTCTACGTCATAACGGACAGCATCTTCTGCTTTTTCTGTGGGAAGTGTCTCCAATTTTTTTGATGTTGAATCCCGATACACTCTGGAGCTGTGATCAGTCAGTTGCTATGGCAATGGGTCTGTGTGCAGCACAGCCCCATTACCAATGATAAAAATGAATGAGTGGTTCTGAGTTGTTCTTCAATGGTTTTCTACATTATTTCCCCTTTTCTCTTGCTCACTGCACTGAATTAACAATACCTACATATCCAGGTTTAATTTTGTTGAAGGAATTGTAATACCACGCCAGCGTGGTTCAGGATGGCAAGTAAAATAATTCTTTTGTTCTCCACTGTTGTGCACATACGCAAAATTTCAAGATGAAAGCAATAACATGGAACGTGTCTATACCTGACACGCTCCATGTTATTGCACTTTAGAAACCACTATGATTGTTATAAGCATTTGATTTTAAGATTGGTAATCTCTCCTCTTTACTTCTTCTTCAGTGGTATTGTTCGTTAAATTGTGCCCCTTAGATCCTCTCCTTTTGTGATGTCTTGTTGGTGTTGGTTGTATTTTTATCTAAATACATCTAGGTTATTTTTAGATTAAGTACATTTTTGTTCTCATTGCTTTTATAACATATAAATCCATCCCATAATGTGAATATTTTAGTGAAGGTATGACTGTAAACATTATATCATGGTCACATTATATCATGGTCATTATATCATTGTCACATGAGCCAACTAACATGTGAAACATTTAAACCCTCCCAGCTTTACAGTTACTGTGTAAATCATGGAAGATACAAGGCTCTAAAGTTCTTATTTATGATAGTTTTTTGAGAAAGTTGCTAACGAGGCAGATGTCTGTATCTCGGCCCTAAAGCAAACCCACAACACATCAGTTATATTTCTTCATAAAGATATTCTATTTGTGGCCCAGCTGTGTTCTTGTTCTGTCTGCGACTCACCGAACGACATCATCGATATTGTTCCTGTAGACGCCCTCAAGTCGCTCAGCGGGAAAACCCATGGCAATGATGTTGGGATAGATATCTGATTGGTAAGTTCAGGAAAAGAACCTGTGGAACTGCTCCGAGAAAAGTTTCTAAATCGGCAACATAAATAGTTTACAACTCATTCTCTTAACAACTCAAATGACTCACAGTGTTGGTCTCACATTTGTATTATATAAACCATGACAAACTCAGTTCCGCCCATTTAAGCGCAATAATTTTTTTAAATCAATATCCAAGGCGTAGGAGAGCCAGTCCCTGCCGGTGTGGCTCTAAGGACTATTGACATTCAGATCCTCTGGTTGTAAGAGCGGAGGTGGGTGGGTGTGCTCATGCCACCCCACAAGATGCCGGTTGCCCATATCAGAAAAAAGGTGTCCCAATCCGATTATGTGATTGGAAATCAGGCCAATCACATGCTTTCAAACTGATCGGGATCAGGTGTTACATCCCAATCAGAGATCAGATATATATGCATATTGATCTTAAACACAAATGGGAATTAATAAGAGTAGCTAGATTATGTGGTGGTACAGAATCAGAATGTCTCAAAACAACACGTGTAACTCATTGCAGCAGTGACGGCTGTAAAGCAAAGCAGAACACAACATCAGCTTGGGAGCACTGTTGCCAACTTAACCACAAAATAACGGGGAATTTTTCAAATCCCTGGTTAATTTTTTTTTTCCTCCAAAAAAGCGACTAGTGACACATCTAGCTCACATCCTCCCTCCTCCAAAGCCGTTTCTGGCTCATCAGTCAGTAGTGGAGGAAACTCCGTCCCGTTTCCTCATTCCAATGGAATTACGCACACACAGGGCTGCCGGTGACCTTGCTCTGGATGAAATATTATGTAAATACTGTTTTTTTTTTTTTTTTTTTTATTGCCCAATGTCTTTTGAACTGAAACATCTGAAGATACTTGTATTTGATTTACACTGCCTATGTTCTGTTAAATGATAAATAAAAAATAAGTGACAACCTGGATCTGTTTCTTCATTCTTTTAAATGTAGTTTTGAAGTATTGGATCGGGTCCTGATATCAGCTAATACTCAAAATCACAGAACTCTGAGGAAAAAAAAAAAACCTAAAGTGAAGCCTCATTTAGGACTGCAGAGAACACTGTTTTTAAAAGGAATCTTCACACTATTCTGTAAGAAGCAACTATAAACCAATTAACTTCTTATCTATTATGACCAGGCCTGTAGTGTGACAGTTACATGAGCTTAATGTACAGCTTTCCCCCTGCACTCTGAGCAGAGCAACCCAACACCAAAAGAACAGGTTCAATTCCTTAAACTATACTGCTTCCATCAATTTCCTTATAGTGCCTTCCCAGGTAGTTCTGAGAACTGATCAGAATTTATAATCAGCTCTCAGTAAGATTTTACAGAATTAGACCAAACCAGACATAGTACCTGATGCAACCTCTGAAGAAGCAAACCATCAGTACATTTCTTCTTGTTCTGTCTGGAATAATTACAGTTTTGCTGGAGTTTACCACCAACAAACACATCATCTGTGGAATCACATTTAAATTTGCTTAAATCCTAACACAGGAAAAATTTGGGATTATTTATCCAACTTCTGAATCCATTCAGATCTTCTTAATTCTGCAGCACATAGCACCACCTTCAGTCAATTTTTATCAACTGCCTTTCTGACACTGCTCAGTCAGACTAGATGGTGGCCCCCAGATACACAAGGTCATTTTAAAACCAAACCAACATCTGAGTACTGATTGTATGTTTGGGTCCAGATCAGGTTTATACTCTGCTCCATACCAGATCACCGTTTGCTTCAGCCATTCTGAAGGCAGAGTGAGGAAACATTTTAAAACCAAATGAGGAAAACCTTCTGTTCTATTGAATCCCCTGCCAAGAAACTCATCCTGCTGTCCTGGAAAAGGACGCCCAACTTTTAAAGCCTGGATCGCAATATTGACTGATACAGTACATTCTCAATAACAAACTCGGAGATTTAAAAAAAAAACTGGAAACCAGTGAAAAATCTGGTTGCAAGAGGTTCTGCAATCACTTATGGAAAAGAAAGACAAAAAAATGTATAGTACAAGCTGTAGTCTTACTGTACCTAGGTAACACTCACTAGGGGAGTTACATAAGGGAAGTGGGAGATGTTATCCTTCAATGCCCTTTTCTATGTGTTTTGTTTGGTTGTTTTTCTTTGCCTTCTTATATTGTGTTTAAGAAGGCAACACAATAGAGCTTGTAGTTTACCCTCAATGTCGTTGTTGTTGTTTATAGTCTATTTGTGGTGACTCCCACAAATAGACGATTATGTTTGTTATTTATTTATTAATTTCTCTCTTGTTACTTCTTGGCTTTTCCTTGAGCAGCAACAGCCTCCATGGCTTTACGCACAGTCTCCTTGTGCAATGTCAAATGAAGCAATTCTATCTTGATCTCTGCTCAAAGGAAGCCTTGCAATAAAAATACTTGAAACAAAAATATTGTAAACTAGACCAGAACCCAATTTACCTGAGCCAGAGTTTCCTGAGCTGCAACATGTCCCAAGTGACCAGAAAGCTACGGCTTGTCAGCATCTGTGCAGGCCAAACTGCTTCAACGACTGGAATTGCACGTCCACTTATTCAACAGATCAGACAAACAAGAGAAATACACAAGTGCAAACTGAGTTATAAACTGCTTTCTTATTTTTTTTTTAATTTCCTGAATGTGATTCAGGCTGAATCATCAAATGGAATTTCTGCATCTGCAGACCAAACTTCATCAGAATCTGTAAGTAGGAATTTTTCTGCCATAATGAGAGCAAACATTTCCTTTCTGAAAGCAGGATCTTGTCTCTTTTGTTCTCAAAACTTTTAATACTTGTGCTTACATTTTCAGTTTCAAAGCAGGATTTTATGTCTTTCTTCTCAAACTTTAGAGACCAATTAACCTGAGAGTTATGTTTCTGGACAGTGGAAGGAAACTGGAGTACCGAGAGAGAACTCACATATGCACAGGCAGAACATGCTAACTCCATGCAGAAAGACCCGGGGCCAAGAATTGAACTCAGGGCCTTTGTGCAACAAGGCAACAGTGCTACCAACTGTGTCACTGTGCAGAACAAGAGACATAAAATCCTGCTTTCATACTGAAAATGTGTGCTCTCAAGTTATGGCAGAAATCCCTATAAGCCTTGCTGGTTCAGATCCACAAACAATCCACACATAACATCCCGCAATATCCCGGTATTACAGGATATTTCCCTTCTCTAACACACCATCAGTGTGACCAATGTAAAACAGAACTGTGAGAATGTAATCCTGTCTGCAGATTATATCCTAAAGCACAAGAGTCCATCTGACTCATTACACATTCCTATCCTGAGTTCTCACAGTATTTCACCAACTCATATAATCAAGACCAGACTATGGAGCCTTGTTATTTCTGTCTGAAGATCTCACCTCAAACTCCACCAGGAGCTGACATCTCCACTGATTCTATCGTGGATTTACTGCCTCATGATGTAAATTAAGGAAGAGGATGCTGCTGCATCATAAGATCTGTCTGAGTGATCACCTGACCTGACGAGCAATGCTGAAATGAAGGTTAGACTCTGAAACAGAACTCAGAAATCTGTCTGCTTAGTTCTTCACATGCATTTTTTCCAATAAACCATATAAACTGTGTTATTCAACAGGTGAGTTCAAACCTTTAATGAAATAGTCAAAAAAATAATGCTTGAAGGTGGAATGTCATTAAGACTCCTCTTGAATCTGCATTAAAGGGAAATTGCATTTGCTGTTTTCTGCTGTGACTAAAGCATGAAGCTTTGCATAAACCTTTACCTGCAGAACATCCAGGGAGAAAATAATCAATTTAAGTCCACCAAAAGCTGTGCTCCTCCAGCCTAATGAACCTGTCACCTTAACCCAATGGAATCAGAGGACAACCAGCTTAAGTCCCACACTCATCTCTGGAACTTCAAGCTGTTTTCATTATATTTGGGCACAACCGGGAAGGACATCCCTCCCAGCTGGAACCCAAAGAGGCTTTGCTGAATTAGAAAAAAGAACGTTTTCCTGCTACCAATCTGTGATTTCTCACAATAACCCTGCAGCTATAAATAGTCTATAAATACAGGATATATTTGCAGTTGTAACACTACAACTGTGAGTCTGCAGTTGTAATGTAAAATGTGCGGTTTTAATGCAATTATGCAGGTGAAAGATACAAGTGAGGTCCAGGTCAAACCCATCCTCCTGATAACGCCGCTTGTTCCTGCTAACAATCTCCTTGATTAGATTAGCAGCCATAGTTCCAGAGGTCCGTCAACCAAGCACCAGGTCACGGCTGGGAACCCCCGATCCCCGCTCTGACGGCTTAGGACAGAAGAGCTAACGGCGACAGCTAGCTGGGAGCTAGCTCCTCGCTAGCCCTCCAAGCTCCACAGAAATGATAAAGTAAGACCAGAAATCCTCCGAAAAATATTCTCACAGCATTCAAAGGCCTGAGTATCTCTCCGGTTCCGCAGCAGCAACCGGATGCTAACCGTCATGCGTGTGGACACCCAGCTCCCGGCCGTCTGCGCTGCTTTCTGGGCCAGCTCTGGGGCTGCTCAGGGGCTGCTCCCGCTGTGGGCCCGGATGTTCAGGTACCCCCGTACCGACACAGAACTACCACGTCGCTCGCCAGCGCAGACCATAACCTCCGGACAAATCAAAGGGAACTATTCCCGGCCTCGGAGAACTGTAAAGACGCAGTGTTTAAATGCAGCAACACCGAGAGTAAAACAATCTCCGAGCAGCGACCACCGAGCGTCAAGTCCGCGGCAGTATGGAGGACATTCAGTGGCTTTCAAAATAAGGGATCGATCACAAGAATTTGACTCTTCCAATGTAATTTCTAAACTGCGTAAAATGTCCACCAACGTAAATCATTAATAAAATGGCCTTTTTGACTCCTTGTATTTTCTTAAGGATATTTGAGGAATTAAAACCAAGAGGTTTAGACTATTTCCTATTTTCTATATAAACTTCGGTTACGTCATGCCACATGCTTTTATTTTATTTTAACATATTAGACCAACATCCTGTTGCCGCCTTAATAATAGAAAATCAGTGGTTCTCAGTTATTGTGTACCATGTAATATCCTCTCTATCATTGTTGCTTTTCACAAATGTTGAAGCAGTGGTACCCAAAGTCGGCCTTCAAGGGCTGGCATTCTGCAGGTTTCAGTTCTCTCCCTGGTTTAACGCACCTGGATTCAATTATGGCTCTTTTGAAGGCCTAAGAAGAACATTGATAAGCTGAAAAGGTTACTAACACGAGGGAGAGAACTAAAACATGCAGGATGCCAGCCCTCGAGGACCGACTTTGGGCACTACTGTGTCAAAGGATCTCAGCCTTTTAGTACATCCTGGTCTGAGCCTTCTTGAAGAGCTGTTTTGTGTTGTTTGTCCAGTTCAGTTTATTGTCCAGCCACTGGCCAAAACATTTCTAGGTCTGCACGATCTCCACCTCTTCTCCTCCTATCAGAACTGATCATGGACTGCCTCTTTCCCTCTTGAAGTCAATAATCACTTCCTTTGTCTTGGAAGCTGGAGGCTGTTTCTATTGCACCAGACAACAAAGTCCCTCACCAGGCTCCTGTACTCCTTTTTGTTGTCTTTGATGCCCCCCATGATGGCAGTGTCATCAACCTACTTCAGGAAGTTGCACCAAAAGTCTGAGTGGTATAGAGTAAAGAGGACGGGTGTCAGCACCGTCCCTCACAGGGATCCAGCGTTGCTGACTATAGTTTCAGACATTATGTTATTCATCCTGACGAACTGTGATTTGTCAGTTAATAAATAAACAAGCAAATAAATAAATACATAAAGGAAATTAAACCCAGCCTGGGACCTCTACTTCATTTAACAACGATTATTTTAATGATGATTTTTCTGCTGTTGTCCACTGTTTGAGTAAACAGGGCAACTTCTCCCGGTTTTAGCTTTTTCCTCATCCTCGTGTGGTTTTAAGAGATGAGATCAATTGACCTTTGCTAGCCTTTACTTTGTGTGAGGTCTGGGCGTGCGCTTTTAAGATGATTTTGTGTGTGTGAGATTTCACTTCTCCAAAACTGGCAGATGTCCAACCATGACATCTGCCGCACTCCTCCTGAGGGTCACACTAAGACCCTGAGAGAGTAACGTCTGCCAACTCATTTTGTGGAAACAGCATGTGTGTGCACATTGGTGCAACATTGCATTCTCTTTAGCTTTCTCTGTTCTTTATGTACTGAAGACTGAAATTAAAGGTGCCATTTCAAATGAAGTTTTGAATGCACTTCTGAACTGGCAGGCCCCAAAACGTCCTGTTCATAGCTCTTCAACATGCAGTCAGCTCCCGTTCAGCAAATGTATTTCATTCAGTGTCCATGAGCCGATACTCAGAAAGGATTTCTGACATTCATTAACTTAAAATATTGAACATTGCTTTATAAACATTGCTTTATAAAGTTTGGTCCATTGTGTGGAGTGATGTACGTTTAGCGTCCCGGTCCACACTCCACTCCAGTAGATGGCGGTAATGAACCTCAATACTTTGCTTGCCAACCGCCATAAAAAATTAAGAAGAAGAAGAAGATCCTGCACCGTGTTTTCAGACATACGGAAGCCGGTCCTATTGGGATAAGGTGAGTTCTTTACTGATGATATCAGCTTTGTCAGGTTTTGTGTTCCCCTGGGTCAAGCGGAACTACTGTTGGTCCATTATGGGGATTGGTCCATAGTTCCCTACTCATTGTTGCCGGTGAGAGCCATTAAGCGAAGGTCAACCCTTGCTAATACGAGTTAGCTTCAGGTCACTTCCAGTTTCGTTATACCTGGAGGCCATTACGGCGTAGAGCTGACTGCATTTAAGCTGGTAAAACTTCCTTTGTGATCACGCACTTGTCATCATGCCAGATTCCTTTTAAGCTTGTGTCAATTTAATGTTGTAATGTGTATTACCACAGAAACCTGATCTTCAAGCCGAGACCACCACCAGATCAGAATGTCCGTTAACGATCTGTTTTTAATTCAGAAACCGCTCCAGATCTTGAACATAAACTTTCAGACTTAACACTTGTTAATTTTGAGATTGAGAGCTTTCATCTCAGACCGGACCTCAGAGATTAGTTTAAAAATCTCAAATTAAAAGTTTCAACTGTTAATCAGGGGCATCTGCTTTATTCCACAAAACATTTCCACAGGTTCTCCTGTAGCAGGGGCCACGAATCTGTCATAACAATTCATAGAGAGAGCAGCCACTGCCTCATGCAATGCCTGGAAGGACCTATTGTTCTACCGTCAATTTCGAACGTCTCTTTTTTTCTTCATTTGTATTCCGTCACCATTCATGCGTCTCGTTTACCCCCACACAATTGCTAACAAAAAGTTCGACAAGATCTCCAGAAGGGAGCTGTTACTTTTAAGGGAAATCGGAGTCACCATGGCGACATAATTCGCGACAACGATGCCCCTGATCCCATAGAAATCACTGGAGTGAGGTTAAAAACAAACAGTTTTTGAGGAATTTCTGTCTGGTCAATGATTCAAGTAGAAATGCCATTAAACTCTCACTTTGTATATACTGTGTTCTGTTCAGAGGTAAATTTTATGGATTGTTAATGCGTAAAGGTCATAAAGGTCAGCCAATTGAGCCTGTCCCCACTGACCAATGTTCATTTTTCAGTGAATATAAAACAAATAAAAATATTCTGTAACCGCAAGTTATTTCTACTAATATAAACATTTTTAGGTATACTTTAACCTAAATGAAAGAAATGAGAAAATCCATGAATTATTTACACAATAGCACTTTATAATAATCTCCCTCCAGTTTTGTTCAACCCTGTAACAGCATATCAATCCCTTTGTTTTCTAAATAATGGTTCAGTCCAATTTTCTAAGCACCCTGGAAGTGAAATCACTTAAGTCTTTAAATGTTAGCATAGTTTCTTATTTATATTTGATTATTTTTATCCATAAATTGTCATCGTCAAGCTTAACCTTTCAACAATGTTACACATGTAAATGATATTTAGGAAGAAATAAGAAATTGCCTTTGAAACTTATATTAATTTCTTGTTTTCATCATCTCCTATGTTGCTCCATGCCAGAGCTGATGTGAACTTATGGCAATGTTTAGTGTAAATTTTCCACCCCGTCACATTCAACCTTGTTACAAAAACTGTTTTTTTGTTTTTTTTTTAACAAGGTTGAATGTTGGACTGTTGTTAAGCCAGCCAGAATGTTGAACCCTGTTACAGTCTGGTCAACTTTTACACTGGGTTAAACCCCGATACTTGATACATTGTTATAATTTTTTTAAAATAACATCAAATATTAAATAACATATTTGTTGGGCTATATGCAAAGTTTAAAGACAAATTTAAAGTCAAAAACATAAAAAAACCTGACTTAATATTTATCTTAAAGTGCATTTTCATGATTTATGAAAAACGCTTTTAAATCAATTTGCCGTCTTCTACTTATGATTCACAATCAAATAAAATATATTTCCAATTAGTTATTTTAATCAAGGGACAGGAGCTCTCAAAGGAACTGGAAGATTTATTTTAATTATGTTATAGTGTTATACTCATAGAGGAATCAAATTGTCCTGTTATGAGGTTGAATTTAAAGCAACCTAAGTAACAAAGAAATTTATAATAACGTTTGGGATTTTATGCTTAAAGTGGGGAGATATATTTACCTGGAGGTTCAAAAAGTCCTTCAATAGATGCAGTTTTAAAAAACTGCATCTAATTTTTTTTATCATTGTGTAAGGTTTTATAAGGTTTGTGTAACCTGAGACCCTCAAATGTACCAAATTCAGAGAATCACCCATCCAGCTTCACTGCCACTAGCATAGTGCATCAGCCTTCTCTCTAACATTTAACTTTTTATTGAAAATTTTTACATTTATTTACATATACAATGAACTTGAACACATCACATCCACCTCTACCAAAAATAAAAATAAACCAAAACTGTTGCTCGGGAGCTTGTACTCATTATTACCTTATTGTCTTTCGTTTTCATAGGCCTTTATCCACTTTTGCCGCTCTCTGTTGTCCTGAATATAGTCCATTTTGTCCATTTTTCTTCCATTTGTGTTTGTTGCAGTCTCAATCTGTGTGTCAGTTTTTCTATGATATAAATTTCTTCCACTATTCCAGTCCATTGTTCTTGGCACCGGGGATCCTCTTTCCCCCACTTCCTCGTGATCGCTTTCTCACCCGCTATTAACAGAATCTTAATCAGGTACCCTAATCTTGGTGTTATATAATACCATGCTACTCATAGGGATATCATATCCCAGTATACTCTTCACAGATACATAAACATTTTTCCAGAATGTAACAATTTTTGGACAGTTCCAAAATATGTGCGAGTGATCCGCATTCATCATTCCACATTTTCTCCAGCACCCTGCGCTTGAATCACTATATTTATTCTTGATTTTAGGCGTAGCCTTCTGTCTAAAATGAGCATTTGATCTACTTCTTTATTTGTTAGCTATGTTTAGCACACTGAATGGAGCAAGTCAAAGAAAGACATCATGCATTTATGCTAACATTGGCATTTTGGCTAATTTTAGGTCATAGGTTTAACATATTGAATGGAGTAGGTCCATGTACAACTAAGTAACATTGCTTAGTCAGGTGTGTGTGTGTTTCAGAGAGTGACCATGGTTCTGAAAGATGTTTCAGCTGATAACATTGCCCGTCCTTTGGGGAGGAACGAGGTAATTGGTCTGCTTTTCCGACTCACCATATTTGGAGCTGTAACCTACTTCACCATCAAGTGGATGGTGGACACTATTGACCCAACTCGAAAGCAGAAGGTGGAGGCTCAGAAGCAGGTGAGGGTGTAGTAGCCTTGTTATTCACGGCTTTGTGCCTGTTCATGAATTTTCTGAATTGTCGCCAACAGGCTGAGAAATTGATGCGTCAGATCGGAGTGAAGAATGTCAAGCTGTCGGAGTATGAGATGAGTATTGCTGCTCATCTGGTAGACCCATTGAGCATGCAGGTAATTTCTCCTCTTGAGAGTTGATGATGGAGTGTCGAGACTGTGTCTGATCTCTGACCTCTGACAGATCACCTGGAGAGATATCGCTGGTCTGGACGAGGTCATCACTGAGCTGAAGGAGACTGTTATCCTCCCTGTTCAGAAGAGACACCTGTTCCTAAACTCCAAACTGCTGCAGCCTCCCAAAGGTCAGAGCTCATTCACCTGCTTTCTGTGTCATGTGACTGCAGCTGTGAGGTAGGTTTAAGATCACGTTGAACCTGAGAAAGAGTAGTGAGTTCAGAGACCAGAATTTCTAAAGACATTCTGGTCCAAACAGCATGTTTGGTTTCAGCATTTCTGACTGAATAGGTCTGCAGTAAAATGATCAAAAGATGTTACAACCCCTAGAATTTAGTGATAATGGAGGTTCCCTCTAAACGCGTCTTCAGTTTGTATTGTGACATTTTCTGGATATGGAATCATGGGCTAGAGCACTCTGGATCTGAGGTGGTGATTGTGATCTTTGGCTCTGTCTGTTCTTGTTGTCATATTTGCTGTAAAAAAGTTTTGCTGGTTCTTGCTGTATGTTCTCCTTTGGTTCTTGGCATCTGATCTGTCAGTTCCTTGTGGCTGTTCAGTTATTTCTGTTAATATTTGTTGGTTTTTCCCATATATTCGTTGTTGGTTATTTTTATCTAAGATGTCAGTCTTAGATAACTTTTACAAAAAATGCTTTTCCATATTTGTGAAAACTGTCCCCATGTCATGACAGTATAATATCAGACAGATAATCTTTGAAAAGATCAATCTCCTCCACCTCCTCCCTGCGCTGCTGTTACAGTCTGATGAAATGCACTGCTCCTGGACAGAAATAACCAATCCCAGGCAGGAGGAGCCAGCATTAGTCTCAACCAGCCCCCTTTTTGAAGGACAATTTTGTTTACTGAACTTCATAATTCATTTTTTTTATTATTTGAATATTGAACATATCTTCCAGTTCCAATGTTAAATGTTGAGTGGAATTTAAAGTTTGTTGATCTTTGAGAATGTTTTACTGCATTGTTATGCCATTGGCATCATATTATTTGAAAATGATCTCAAAACAACAATATTATTATTCATCACAATAATTACTGGGACAATTTATTGTCCAGCAAAATTTGTTGCTGTGACAGGCCTGCTCATAATTTACGGTCAGGAAATTGTGACAGTTTTAACAAATATGAAAAAAACCCAAAAAACTTTATTATAATTTTTTTTATTAGCATATTGCAAAGGAAATGTTAATTCCTTTGGGCAGCTGTATAGAAGTCAGTTTAAAGTAGCCAAATCTTTAATATCAACCTTTTTGAATGTTATTGCTTGATGGCTGACTTTTTATGTTTGCTTTAAGAAGAAGATCAAATATTGCATACAGTCAGTGCTCTTTAAAAATGAAAACATAAAACCTCTTTGAGATTCAAATCATCCAAACAAGAGTTTAATTTAATTTAACTAAACATTTTTCTAACTCAATAGTTCCCATTGTTTGTCTGTGGACAGCTGGGACATTTTAAAGACTCTTGGCAGGATGCTTAGATAGTACTTAACGACATCAGCTGAATGAGTTCAAATCAAACAGACCGCTGGTCAAAAACTGCTGATCCCTTGGAAGAACTCATCATGAGTTTGGAAGTTATTTATGATCTAAATAAGATTTATTATGAAACTAGAAAAGTAAAAGTCAGTGTTGGCCTTATCCTGTCATCATCTTAACAGGGATGCTGCTTTATGGCCCCCCCGGCTGTGGAAAAACACTGATTGCCAAGGCAACAGCAAAGGAGACGGGGTTTCGCTTTGTCAACCTGCAGCCAAGCACACTAACGGACAAGTGGTACGGGGAATCGCAGAAACTAGCTGCTGCTGTATTCTCATTGGCTGTTAAACTGCAGCCTTCTATAATCTTCATTGACGAGATTGGTGAGAAATGTGCACATTTCCGACGACAGATAGTTGTAGTCTGTTTGCGAATTAAGCACCTGCATGTTTTAGTATCTGCCTGGCTCCAGTACATATCACTGCTTTTGAATTTAGACTCGTTCCTGAGGAGTCGCTCAAGCTCAGACCACGAGGCTACAGCCATGATGAAAGCACAGTTTATGAGTCTGTGGGATGGACTCGACACAGACCATCATTGCCAGGTGCGTGTGCAACCACAGATACACACACAAGCAGGTGGATATGGTCTTATAGTTTTCTCCATGTCAGGTGATCATAATGGGCGCGACCAACCGCCCTCAGGACCTGGACTCTGCCATTTTGCGGCGGATGCCAACCAGGTTTCACATCAACCTGCCTGTATGTACAGTCATAGTATTTACAAGTTCTGCCAGAGATCCTGTTGTAGACGATGCTAACACTGTTTGTTTCTGCAGAGCGATAGGCAGCGAGAGGAGATCCTTCGTCTGATTCTGAAGAATGAAGAAGTAAGTTCAGCTCGGGAAAACAAACTTGCCATTTGTTTTCATTAAAATGATCAATTTTGAAAATACCACCTCTAAACATCCAGTCTGCTCTGGACGAAAGGCGGGGTCATCTAAAGAGCTAAATATTTTAAACTTGACTCGCACCTCAGGCATGTGCGGGGGGGGGGGGGGGGATGAGGGAGGGCTGTAGGCCCTTCATCCTCTAAGCTTTAAGTGCACTTTTTTGAGTTTTTTTTTTTTTTCTATTTGTGCATCAGGAGGTCTGCTTGTGCTCCTCAACAATAGTACATATAACAGTAAATATAACAATTTAGCTAAATAAATTGGTTTGGCTTCCCTTGGTCTAATAATAGCTGAGCATTCTGTTGTTGTGAGCCCATGATGAAGAGGAAAGGGGCGGAACTGAAGCCTCTAGCTATTAAATTATGAGCAAGTTATTTTGTTGTTGTTTTTTTTCGTTACTAAAAAAGAAAGTTGTTTCTGCCACCTGTTGGTGGCTCACACATCAGGCATGAGGTATGGCTCACACCTGAGCTATGAAGTGGCAGAGACAACTTTCTACATTGCTGCAATATTTCTTCCAAATAAGAATAAAGATTAATTCAGAACAGACTGATCTGACAGATCATCTGATAGTTTATTATCACCTGCAGGTGGATGACTCTGTTGACCTTAAACTTGTTGCCAAGGAGACAGAAGGTTTTTCAGGAAGTGACCTCAGAGAAACGTGTCGTGATGCGGCACTGCTCTGCGTCCGAGACTTTGTCCACCACCAGAGCGCCAGGTAAGCTGCAGAATCGCCTATTCAATCACATTTCGAGTGTCCCAGATACGCCTGGTGTTGTCTCAGATGTTTTTTTTTTGTTTTTTTTGCCGTTTCTCAGCTTGGAGGAAGGTGGCACTATACGTCCCATTGGTTTGACTGACCTGCAGACCTCAGTCAACAAGATGAAGCGCTCAAAGGCAGCAAGCATTCATGGTGTTCTGGTGCACGCCACTCTGGACTAACTGCTTGGGTCATATGAACCTCCAATGCCTCAGCTGGTGTGGAAATGCATTGAGCATGTGCTTTCTGACATCAGTTTCCTGTGTCCTCCATGTTTGGGTGCCCAACAGGAACCTGGTGTTCCTGATGGGAGGAGTTTATAGTTCCACCACAGTTCTCTGTGAAGCTACCTAAGGATGTGCCACCTCACCAAAGTTCTTATAATCTTCCCGCTGTTGTCACCCTGGCCTGAAATCGCTGAGATGTTCTGAATTTGAAAATAGTCTCAAAGCTAACAAATTTTAATCATTAGACAAAACCCATAAATTTAATAAAACAATGAAATTGCTGATAAATTGGTCAGGAGCAGCACTCTGTAATGACACACAGCAAGCAGTTATCAACATAAAGTCATAATTGATTAATACCTTTATTGATCTTTTATTCTATAGATTTTTGTGACTTTTATCATTTTCTGAGGGATGGTTGTGTATTTATTATTTATATCTAACCATGGTGGGGTATTGTGTTCTGTTCAGCTCTGATTGTAAGCAATCTGAAGTGTTTTTTAAGCAGTAGAAAAATAAAAACCAAAATAATATTTATTTTAACGCATTTCTATGGATGGAGCTAATTTTGTCACTTCACTGTTTGGTTATTGAACATTTTGATTGGTCCAGTCCAGGTTTGAAGAGCCTCAGTGTTGTAGTTTTTAAACTAGAGTCCATTAAAGATGCGAAAGAGAGTGGAAAAATTAGGTGGAATCACCCTGAGCCTTTTCCCGGACCTTCAGCTTCGTGCTGCGCTGCCACTTCAGCCTATGAGTTGTTGGTAAGAACTAGCAGAATGATGTAGAATTTTTCATTGTTTCATGAGGTTTTGGGGGGACCAATAAGGATTGTTAAATTGTGTGGCAGTTTGGAGTATGACAGAGCCCAACAGGACTGTAACTATATTTTAAAATCTTTATTAATAACTCTTTCAGATGGGGCTCAATACCCCGTCCCCTCCATGGAGTGTCTCCCTGCTCCAGACAAGCCAGGTCTGTGGGGACGTGATTACTTTGGAGTAAAGCGGAGCTGCCAAAGTAGAACCTGGGAAAAGGGGAAATAGCCACATGACTGCTTCAGTAAATGAGCATAAATATTAAATCTGAAAATCTTGCTTTATTAAAGCTTTAATTCAGAACTAAAAGCACCCTGAAAACTTATTTGGCACATAAACCAATTTTTTTCATCCACAAGGTATTTTCTAAACCCCGAGTAGTCACCATTTCAAAGCTGTTAAAGCTTCAGTATGTACATTTTATAAAAAATATTTTTTAAATATTAGTTAAAACTGTCACTATGTTGCATTGGTATGGTATGAGGCAGATAAACTGTGGGAAAAAAAGTGCTCCTCTGCCTTCTCCCAGTGCTAACTAGAAGCAGCCAATCAGAGCCAGGAGGAAGGTCTTAGTGCTAGCCATCACACTCATGTAAATGCTGTTCATACAGAGATCCGTCTTTACATATTATGCTCATATTATGTTGTCAATAGCAGCAGTTTTAATATATATATATATATATATAAACATTTTAAATAAAAGATACATATTGCTTCCTTAAATAAAACCTGAGTCAGCAAGAAATTTACTTAAAGCTTCAGATGGAATCCCAGATTAAAGAGTCAGTTCAAAAATTAGAGTAAGGCGTTGCTGCAATATTCTTTGTCTTAATCTAAAAACAATTTCAGTAAATTTCATTAGTTGAGTGGAACACAGAAATTTTTCCACTTGATTTCATTCATATTTTTGTATGCAGAGGCTGGAAATTATACAGAAACTGTTTGCTATTGAAAAGAGCTGGTAGATATCTGGATGCCCTTTAACAATACAACACAGTTTATGAACAGAAAATGTTTCAATGGAGTGTCTCACCTCTACTAAGAGGGAATAATCACTCCAGTCAGTTTTTGCAACACTTAATCAAGAAAGTTCAGACCTGGAAGAGCAGTTTTGCAGCTACAGTATCTGATTGGCTGATGCCTAAGTGAGTTTGAGGCTTTGTCACCAGGTGGATTAAGATACAAAAAGATTATGAAAGGGTCCAAGCTGTCAAAGCTCAGTGTTGGGTCTCCGGCTGTCGGGCTTCCTCTCACACTCTTTGTTGAAGTCACAGCCATCTAGCAGATTGCGGTATGCTGCACGAACATCCCTATAGAGTGGTGCATCCTCAGTCTGAAAGTTTGGAAAGTGTAGTGGAGTCTCATTAATGAGCAGCTGTAGTCGGGGGCCACGTTGACAGTCATAGAGAACGAAGAGCAGGTTGGCAGCGTATGGAACGATGCGACTGGTCCGGAAACTTCTTCCTACAGAGAAATGTGCAGTTATTGTTCTGAACAACAGGAGATGTTCATTTGTTCAAAGTGAGACTTTTGTTTTTCCAAAAATGGGAACCTTTCCTGGCATGTAGAAAGAAATACATATTTTAAATGTGATAAATTTCAGACTGCATACCATGCTGTGAGTGGTAGTTGCTAGCAGTGGGCAGAGTCTGGTCTTTATACAGTCCAAGTAGGGAAATGAGGGGGAGGAGCGTCTCAGCATGTCCCACTAAGACAGAGGCTGGTTCTGGACCTGCCTCGGTGGATCTGGAATCAGCCAGGGTTCAGTCAATAAACAACAGGGAATCAATAAGGGGGTTCCTAGAGCTTAGTTAGGGAACACCCCACCTGCGAGGACGACCAGCTTTATCTAGGGTCCTGAAGATGTGATGGAAGAGTGGACAGCTGGACAGACTGCTTATTAAGTGACCATGAGAGCGCTTCCAGAATTGCTTCAGATCAAAACCGTACTCCAACACCTGTAGAAAAATGATAAGGCAGAAACAGCATCAAAACTCCACCTGCAAAAAAGAACTATAAAAAAATCATTGATCAATTTAATCTATTCTGGTCTTTGTTCAAGACCAGAACAGCTTTAACTTTAAATTTGACCTTGAAAGTTTAAGGTGTGACATCTTATAAGACAAGATGCGCATCCTCTGTCAATGTTTCTTTTAAAGAAGAAAATCTCCATAATATTTTGCTGAGGTTGGTTTCTGCTACCTAGACAGACGTTACTGAAGGCAGACCTTCCACCTTCTTCACTCACACCTGAAATGATTCAAACTTTATTTTTGATAATCAAGCATTTAAACCAAAATAAATTGAGGTTCACTGTGAGTTTATTGAAAAATAATACATTTCCTTGCATTTTTTTTGGCTTTACATCAATTTTGTAAATATCTTTCAGAAAATATTTCTCCCATACCTTTGCATCACTCTCATCAAACAGTAAGCACCACGGCGAGTGGATGGATTTGATGGACAGTTCGTAGGAACAGATGAAAAATGCTGCTTCCACTAAGTCTAGAATAGCCCCAAAGGGGAAGAAAAGGTCAAAGGGAGCATTTCCTTTCTAACATTACAATCTGATAGTGACTAAACATTCAGAATGAGAAAAAGGTCTGCAAAGTTGGTAAAAAAGAAAGAAAAAAAGAAATGCTGTAATATTCTTACAACTTCCAAGTACTATATTACATCTGAAACCTGAGAGAAAGCCTCTAAACTCCTACCTGGGGTGAGTAGGTGAAGAGAAAGGCCGAGTTTCTCAGCCAACCTCCTCCTCACTGCCTGCATTTCCTCGCCATGTTTGAACTTCTCAACTTCCAGCAGTGCAGTGTGGTTGTTCTCCACGCCTTCCACATAACCACGGCAACGCTCAAAGAAGCGCATAAGTTCATCATCCACCTCATGGTTGTATCCTTGAGCACTGTCTATAGGAGCAGAGGTCAGAGATCAACATTTTAGGTAAAAGGGTTGTCAGGTGTTCTGACTATTTGTGCTACCTATCAATCCATCCTACCTTGTGGAAGTTTCGTTTAATCTTTTAGTTGAAGATTAAGGTAAGCTTTAATTAATTAATTTTAAACCTAGTTTTCTTTTAGCTGCTGTATTACTTCATGTTTTAAGTTTACATGACAGGCAGCTTGTAACCACATTTGTAAATGGCTTTATTTTTCATCCACAATGTTGTTACTATACTGTATATTGTAAGCAGGAAAGTCATTGCTTGCCGTCAACCATGTGAATTAGGACAAAACACATTGGGGTTACATCAGCTTTGTGAGACATTTTGTCCCTATTTTATTGAAATGTGCTGAGTAGAGCATGTTGGTGGCAATATTATTTGATATTGAAGCCATTTATGTCTATGATGTAATATTAGTATATATTAAGCATAGGCTCTCGTTTCAGGTACACAGTAAACTGCACAGTTCAGTGGACATATTTTGGCTGCACTTCATTTGATAAAAACTGGCAATGCGCAAAAAACATTTTGCAGGAATCTGCATTTGTATATGTCTGTTTGAAAAAAAACTTAAGTTTCCCCTGTCTGATACTGTTTCATTATTACAAACACTTACAATTAGAAATATATTACAGTGGTATGACATTGACTATCTCTGTATTTTTTAATATATTTTTAAAATGGTAGGATATTCTGATGCAGGGTCTTAATGCACCAATATGTTCTGCTGTTTTTCTACCTCTCTACCTCTTTGTAGAAGAGGTAGAATTTTTGATGAAAGTTTTAGTGCATCAACATGTGCTTCTTCTGTATTTTATAACAATATTAAAATGAAGGAATCTGTGCTACCCACGTATTTACCAGGTAGGATATCTGGATGGAGTTTTGGTAGATGCAATGTGTATTTTATGAAGGTAGGATTCTAAAATGAGGTTTTAGTGCATTTAAATGTTACATATTAAAACAGGCACGCTATTAGTGCATTTACGCAAGCAGGTATTTTAAAGAGATTCAGGTGGTTTGAGAAAAGTTTTCGTCATTCACATATTTTTATGCTACTTATCACTGCTAAGCACCACTTAAATACTGTCACTTAAATAATGATTTTGGATTATTATATTTAACATTGACACTGACTGATAAGGTCTTTGGTATGTAAACATGACGATAGCGGTTTTTGAAAGGTCTGTCTCTCTGCCGGTTACGGTGCTGATGGTTTTCTGTTGTAGTGCTGATCTGATGAGGTAGCACAGATGGTCAGAACAGCAGAATGTCTTTTGCAGTGATGACCGTCACCATGGCAACCCCAGTGTTGCTGCAGACCCTCCTGGAATGCCTTCACGCTGCTCACACAGCGATGCTTAGAGCTGGTCACAAAGTGGATTCTCCTCTTCCTCACGTTTTCTTCAGACAGCAGAGATGGTAACAAAGTGGCCAGCCGCTGGGCCAGGAACTGGAGATCTTCCCTGCCCTTCCTCACCAGCCGACCTGATTAAGAGGCATAAGAGGATACATTTTTCTGGAATATTTTAAAATACCAGATGCAAATTATTCTTTTTTTGAAATAGACCTGATTTTTAAATCCTGTGTAATGTAAATATTGTTGTCCACTTCTTTTATTACCTTAAATTCAGTTTCAGAATTTTACTTGGAAAAAAATTTCCTGAAAAAGTTGCCAGGAAAAAATCTGTCAATACTGGACGGTAGGTGTGGACTGACCGTCCAGTATTTTCATCCAGACATGTATGGATAATGGATGGATCATGTATGGATAATGTATGGATAATGTATGGATAATGTATGGATAATGTATGGATAATGTATGGATCATGGATGGATAATGTATGGATAATGTATGGATAATGGATGGATAATGTATGGATAATGTATGGATCATGTATGGATCATGGATGGATAATGTATGGATAATGTATGGATCATGGATGGATAATGTATGGATAATGTATGGATAATGTATGGATAATGGATGGATAATGTATGGATCATGTATGGATCATGGATGGATAATGTATGGATAATGGATGGATAATGTATGGATAATGTATGGATCATGTATGGATCATGTATGGATAATGGATGGATAATGTATGGATAATGTATGGATCATGTATGGATCATGGATGGATAATGTATGGATAATGTATGGATAATGGATGGATAATGTATGGATAATGTATGGATAATGTATGGATAATGTATGGATCATGTATGGATAATGGATGGATAATGTATGGATAATGTATGGATAATGGATGGATAATGTATGGATCATGTATGGATCATGTATGGATCATGGATGGATAATGTATGGATAATGTATGGATAATGGATGGATAATGTATGGATCATGTATGGATCATGGATGGATAATGTATGGATCATGTATGGATCATGTATGGATAATGTATGGATAATGGATGGATCATGTATGGATCATGGATGGATAATGTATGGATAATGTATGGATAATGGATGGATCATGGATGGATCATGGATGGATAATGGATGGATAATGGATGGATAATGGATGGATAATGGATGGATACTTACCGTCCATGTCCTCGGTGTACCAGGGTTCCCAGCGGTTCCGGAGCTCCTCCAGCCAGAGCGTGGAGCTCTGTGAGGTTCTGGAAGCTTCGTTCTGGAGCAGCTCGCTCAGTCGGTGAATTCTACGGATGTTCTTGACGGTTGGAAACCGGCTGCCGTGTCTAATGACGGCGGTAACGTGGAATGGAGTGCAAAACTCACCTGGCGGGGGTCTGAGGACTGAGGTGTTCACAGTTAAAGGGTCTCGGAGTAGGTTCGGTTTCACCTCCTCATAGCGGGTCTTAGTTCCGAAGTAAGTGGCAATACTGGGAACATCCGGTTTTTCCGCGGTAGAGCAGAACACACAGGTCGGAATCAGGCGGAGAGCCGCCAGCCACAGGAGTCCGTGAGTTCCGACACGGAACATATCAGCTGATACTTTTGTTTGCCGTGTTTATGTTCCCAGATATGCAACAGGACCTTTTGGATGCCTTTAAGGACCCGTTCTTTAGACGAATCAACCGAATCGAACCAGGAAGTCAGCGAGGGAACCGCAGCCATACATTTGAATCCGCCCTCAGTTTTCCCTCTTCATCTTTCTTGTTCTTTTCTATTTTGTCGGATCGTAAGCAACGTTGAGTTGCGTACCTCCACCTACTGTACATGAGTGTGTAGCAACGCTGCTTTACATCTATTCAATTCTATTTTCTCATTTTGTATTCTGAAGATAAATAAATGTGTATTTAATCTGTAAATGTCCACTATTTCCCAGTATTCTTCATTCCTGTCCTTCCAACCTTTCTTCTCAATGTTTTACAATTCTTCAATGCAATGTTCTAGATTTTCTATCCAGCCACACCCTTCATATTTATGATAGACAGCTATGACCTACTCTGAATCTTATTTCTTTCCTTCTGTTATTCAGTACTTTTTTAAAAATGAATATTGACTTTTGTATTTTATATACACTCCTTTTATTATTTTCATTCCACCTTTTTTGCCACATTTCTATTTGTTTTACTCTTAACTGATTTTACTTCCCTTTTTCCAATAGGAATTGTAATCGTTGCCCCCTTTTTGCTCATTTGTCTGCTTTTTTTAAACTTTATTTTTATTTATTTATTTATTTTATTTTTAACAACACATGTCCACAGTTGCATTCGACTGTCTCTTACTGACATATATATTCTGCATTATAACTTAACAAAAGAAGATGAGACATCAAATGATCCAACATAGGCAATAAGGAATACATAACAGAGTCCAAACATCAGACAAGTAACAGCAAATAAATAAATAAATAAAAATAAAAAAATACAAAAAATAAAAAATACAAGACACACAATTAAATCCCCTCTGACATAAGATGGTCCTCACATTCTTAAACACCATGGTATTTTAACTGACCCATGGGTACATACAAGTGCCAAAGGGCAGTCCTGTATGGGTGTCATTGAGTAAGACAGGGCTCCACCTTATATCAAAAACTGTTTTTTGAAGCCTTAAGGAATATGTGATTCCTTCCATCAGATAAATGTCCCAGATTTTTTGTATCCATGTGTTATATGTAGGAGGCCCTGGTTTCAGTCACCTGATAGTTATACATTTCAAGGCTGCTGTGAGCAAGATACTTAGAAGATATCTATCACCCTTCCTGTCTATTCCATCGGGTATTACTCCCAGAACTGCCACCAAGGGAGTTTTTGGAACATTTCTCCTGAAAATAACACTGAGCGCTTCAAAAATGTCCTTCCAGAAACCACTTAGTTTAGGACAAGACCAAAAGATATGCATATGATTTGCATTCTGCATCCCACAGTTTCTCCAGCATGAACTGGTATGCGTTGGGCCCATTTTACTGGTTATTGCTGGCGTTCTGAAAAACCGGACTACTACTTTCCATTTGAATTCTCTCCATGTATTAGAATTTGTTGTTAAATGTGCTTCAGTACATATTTCTTCCCATGTGAGCCCAACTATTGACTCCTGTAGTTCAGTCTCCCAATTATGCTTTATGTTTGTGGAATCATGCACATTCATGGAGACATAAACAGGTCATATATTTTACTAATTACTTTATTATTTTCCTTTCCTCTTTGTATGTCCATTAGGAAATTTTCTATAGGAGTAGATTTGTGAAGTTTAGTCCAATTGTGTGTCGTCACAAAGGTTCTAAGTTGTAAATATCTATAAAAGTCCGTTTTAGGGAGACCAAATTCTTTCTTCATCTGTTCAAAGGTTTTGAAATGTCCATCATTAATTAATTGATGAATATGAGACAGCCCATGATTAGACCAGTTTTTGAAACCAGAATCTAAGTTGTTTGGTGCAAATGTCTTCATAGATCCTATACATGATAAAAGTGAAATCTGTTTGAATAACTTAAAATCCGATTGTATTTTGTTCCAAATTTTGAGGGTGTTTTTTTGTCCAGATTGTCATTTTCTTTACAGGAGCATCTAAGAAAGGTAATGCTTGCAGTGGTACTGAGCACATGCTTTCCTCTATTCCCAGCCATCGAGTATCTGCACTATTCTGTAACCAAACCAATAAGGGTTTGAGTTGTGCAGCCCAGTAATAATATTTTAAGTTTGGGAGTTTTCAGTCTGATTCTAGGACGCTTTCTTTGCCAAATGAATCCAGTTATCATTTTATCTAAGGTGTCAAAGGTAGATTTGAGAATTTCCACAGGTAACATCTGGAATAAATAGAGTAGTCTTGGTAAGACATTCATATGAATACTTTCAACACGGTCCAGATAATTTTTAATCACACGTAGGAGCTTGCTATAGTTTGCCTCATAAAGGTCACATAGAGATGGAGGTATTTGAATACCCAGATATTTGATACCATTCTTGGGCCACTTGAAGCCACTCTGTACTTTTACGGAGTCTGAAATTGTGCCATTTACGTCCATAGCTTCCGTTTTTTCGATATTGATTTTATAGCCTGAGTAAAATCCAAATTGGTTGATGAGCTCTTTTAAGTGGGGGATTGTTGATTTAGGTTCCGTCAAGTACAATAATACATCATCTGCATATAATGAGATTTTGTGTATTTACTTGCTAATTTCTATTCCTTTAATATTAGCATAATCTCTAATGATTTGGGCTAACAGTTCAATACTAATAGCAAACAGAAGGGGTGAGAGCGAGCACCCTTGTCTACACCCCCGACCTAGTGCAAATCTATCAGACCTAAAGCCATTAACTTTAACTGCTGCCTGAGGGGAGGAGTAAAGTGTTTGCACCCAGTCAACAAAATGTGGACCAAATCCAAAACGTTTCAGAGTATGAATTAGATATTTCCATGACACTCTCTCAAACGCCTTTTGGGCATCTAAGGATATGATTGCTGATTCGATCTTTCTTTCTTTTTGAACGCTTGTTAGGTTTAGTAAGCGTCTTATGTTATGAGCATAGTACCTGCCTACAATAAATTTTGTCTGATCAGGATGTATGATTTGGGTGATGAATTTGTTAAGTCGCCTTGCTAGGATTGCTGTGAGTATGCGTAAATCTGTGTTCAGCAATGATATAGGTCTATATGATTGGCAGTCTGTGGGATCCTTGCCCTCTTTGTGAATTACTACTATAGTGGCTTCTGTCCAAGACGGTGCCATAGTTTTGGATTTTAAAGCATGATGATATGCTTTTAATAGCAAGGGAGCCAGGAGATCTATAAAAGTTTTATAAAAGTCATTGACAAATCCATCTGGACCTGGACTTTTGTTGTCCTTGAGTGATTTAATTATCTGCTTAATCTCCCATTCCTCAATCGGTTGATCCAATTCCAAAGCCCCCTCATCCGTTAAGTGCTTCAATTTTATCCTATTTAAAAAATCTGTGAGCTCTTGGTCATTATTACAGGTATCAGTGTTCGTATATAATAATTTGTAAAATTTTGCAAAGGCCTCCGCTATTTTGTCAGGTCTTGTCTCAACAGACTCTTGGGTTTTTATTTTATGAACCATGTTGGAGGACTGTTGCTTCCTCAGTCTAAATGCCTATAAGACTGAGGAATACTAGCCTTCTGGCCGTATTCATAATATTTTTGGTTAGTGAACCTCAAGTTACCCTCTACTTTATCTGACAATACACTGTTTAGTTGTCTGCGGGTTGCATTTAATTCCTTCATGATTTTAGCTGAAGCGTTTCTTTTATGTTTGAACTCTAATTTTTTGATTTTCTCTTCCAAATCTTTTTGTTTAGCATCCTTCTGTTTTTTCCTCGCAGATGTGAAGGAAATTATGCGGCCCCGAAGGAATGTTTTGGCACAATCCCATATTATCAGAGGTGTTGTTTCTGTAGATATATTAGTTTCCAGATATGTCTTCAGCTCCTCTCTAATAAATGCGATGAATACTTTATCATTAAGCACGGATGTATTGAGCCTATGGAAGTAAATATGTGCCATCAGGATTTGAATAAAAAATGCCTCTGAATTTTCAACGTAAAAAAATTCAGTGATACAAAATTCGCTGTTAAAAATTCAACGTCTAAAAATTCGCTGTAAAAAAATTCAACGTCTAAAAATTCGCTGTTAAAAATTCAACGTCTAAAAATTCGCTGTAAAAAATTCAACGTCTAAAAATTCGCTGTAAAAAATTCAACGTCTAAAAATTCGCTGTAAAAAATTCAGCGTCTAAAAATTCGCTGTAAAAAATTCAACGTCTAAAAATTCGCTGTAAAAAATTCAGCGTCTAAAAATTCGCTGTAAAAAATTCAACGTCTAAAAATTCGCTGTCTCAAATTCAATGTCTAAAAATTCGCTGTTAAAAATGACAAGGTTACTTCAGGTCACAGACATGCGCAATGGACGTCAGAGTCCAACACCCAGCCAATCACAAGACGCCACGTCATAGAGAAGAAATACCAGCATCACGGAGGCTGGCGACTATGGAGGCGAACGCTAACCCAAAGGTGAGTTTAATGCTTTCATATTTCTGTAGTACATTTCATTTTGCGCCTGAGGTTTGATACATTATCTTAAAGCTCGATTTAAAACACGGGTTTGGTCCGTTGTTAATCTTAAAGCATGTAGCGCAGGCATATAACGTCTCGCTACCTCCTAGCATCCAGCCCTTCCTAGCCTCCAGCCCCTCCCCGCTGTCCCTCACCCAACTTCCCCCGTTTTATTTAAAAAAGAAAGAAACTTGGATCTTTAAAGAGAACTGATGGGTAGCGACTTTCTGGGTTGTTTGTATCTTGTCTTGGGTGAAAACTAAGAAGTGACTGAAACACTGTTTGGGCCATTTACATTATATTCTTCAGGCAGTGATGGTGAGTGGTTGATAGCTGGTGCTAATGTCATAGGTGTCAAACTCCAGTACTCCAGGGCCGCTGTCTTGCAGTTTTTAGATGTGCCACACTACAAAACGCTGGAATGAAATGGTTTAATTACCTCCTCCTTGTGAAGATCAGGTCTCCAGAGCCTTGCTAATGATCTAATTATTATATCCAGGTGTGGTGCAGCAGAGGCTCATCTAAAAGTTGCAGGGCAGCGGCCCTCCAGGACTGGACTTTGACACACCAGGCCTATGTATGTCCATTTAGGACACAAATAGTGATAGTCATAAGCATTGACTTCAGCTACACAGAAATTGTCTTCCAAAGGAATTTGGCATGTTTTAACGCTTACTTTGTATTAAACACGTTTTTAAAAAATTATTTTTTTACCCTGACCTTACTTTGGTATTTGTTTTTGATGCACTAGCTCTTCAATTACCATATGAAATTTAAACTTTTTCCTGTAACTACATTAACTTATGTTTTTTTCTCTTAGACTGGTATAACATATGCGATGCTTCAAAGGCCATTTCTCGCTGTCCAGACCATCTCCTCCAAAAACCTGCAACGGAGAACCCCTGGCTGTTGAAGATGGACTTAAGAGATAGAAAAAGACATGGCTCTGCATACTCATATAATCATGTATATTATTTGTACTCTCAATTCCTCTAGTTTTGTCAAAATCATATATCTGATTTTGACAAAACTAGAGGAATTAGAATAACAATGTTCAGAGTAGATACTTCATTTGTCCGAGTCCGTACTGTTTGTACAGGCAGTTTTAAATATGAAACTGAAATTGTTTTTATGCAAAATTTTATTGAATGTACTTGCATGAGTTCATCTATGCTTGAAGTATTACAAAATAAATTACCTAAGACAAACTAACTTTCTGATTCTTATGATGCCAGAAATTTAAAGTACTACAACAATGGACAAATGTACCTATTAGCTTCCTTTTGAGTTAAGAAAAAAACAATCAAATTATAAATTTTAAACACTTTATTTCTGTAACAACTTCCATAAAGCACTAAAATTCACATTTATGGTAACATAATCAGCATTTTCCTTTACATTTTATAAATGTGAAGATTTCCGCTCTTCAAAATAAGTCATGCTTTGAATTTAATCACAGACAAAATCCTGATTATGATTAGTTACCTATATACAGTCAGATGTTAAGCACAATTTATACAATTATTATACACAGAATTTAACTTGATTGAACATAATTACAAAAAGGTAACGTGAAAATTAAATTCAAAGCATGATTCATTTTGAAGAGCGGAAGTCTTATTTTGAAGACAACTTTCACATAGTAAAAAACTGCTCACAAAACTGAACTGCAGCAATATAAATGTCACATTCAGAAGACGGTGATGTGGCTTTTGGGTTTACTGCATTTCTTTAGGCTGCCATTTGTTCATCAGTCAGTTGCAAATTAGTTTGGTACTGTGACGTTTGACTCGTGAAGAGGAAACCCGCTGTCCTTCCGTACAATTTCTGGAATTTGTACACCCTGGAAAACACAAAGATTTGCCAATTAATACAACAAAAATGACAAATTTTAGCATAGCTCAAACATTCTTTGTCACCAAAAATATACTGTGGAGATACAAAATAGTGGGAATTTTAATTGCACCCGAGTCTTCTATAGACTAATATTGACAACTCGGGTGCAATTAATAAAATTCTGTCAAAATTTTATGTAAATACAATATTGCATATAATAAAACAAAAACTTTTATCACCTCCTCTGTAAATTTCAAAAATATTTCTCCTTAGACAGGGACATTTTTTGTGTGTAGCATATTTAATATACAAAACATTTTAAAGTGCTTTACATGACAAAACAGACGCAATTATTATATTTAATCTAAAATTAGTTAGCTGACATACTTAGAAGCATGTTTTCTTCAAAATGAGTTAAAATGAACCGATAAAACAAAGGGGATTGTTTATAGTGTTACTAGGTAACAGGACAACGTTTTGTAGCAATTAATATTCTATATCAATACTCGTCAGATAAGAAAAGCAGTATTTTGGATGATGTTATAATGACAATAAATGTATTGCTTCATTCATAAGTGAATTCTTCCGTACTTTACAAAAAGGATGGCAATCTTACTGTGCTCTTCTCCCATTAAAATTGTAGAAACTATATCAAACACAAGTAAATCTACAGTTTGGTAGGTAACTAGTATTTTTTATAATGTCATAATGACAATAAATTCATTAATTCATTCATAAATGAAGTCACATTAACAGTACAGTAGATGAACAGAATGGGGTTGTGGGTATAGTTAATGTCGGAAGTGTTCACAGCCCTTCTTTGAAGCACACAAGGCAGCCATATTAACTTATTACATTAGTTAATATGTAATAACTAATGTTGCTTTCATTCATCCTCATTGACACTGCTCAGCCTGGGATGCGTGTCTTCTATCTAAAGCCTGTATCTTTGCTAAGCCATGGTGGAGAGCGGTAGCATCTCCTGAAAAATTTGGACTTTACTAAGACCGCCTGTCTCAGTCTCACCCAAGACAAGATACAAACAACCCAGAAAGTCGCCACCCATCAGTTCTCTTTAAAGATCCAAGTTTCTTTCTTTTTTAAATAAAACGGGGAAGTTGGGTGAGGGACAGCGGGGAGGGGCTGGAGGCTAGGAAGGGCTGGATGCTAGGAGGTAGCGAGACGTTATATGCCTGCGCTACATGCTTTAAGATTAACAACGGACCAAACCCGTGTTTTAAATCGAGCTTTAAGATAATGTATCAAACCTCAGGCGCAAAATGAAATGTACTACAGAAATATGAAAGCATTAAACTCACCTTTCGCCTCCATAGTCGCCAGCCTCCGTGATGCTGGTATTTCTTCTCTATGACGTGGCGTCTTGTGATTGGCTGGGTGTTGGACTCTGACGTCCATTGCGCATGTCTGTGACCTGAAGTAACCTTGTCATTTCTAACAGCGAATTTTTAGACGTTGAATTTGAGACAGCGAATTTTTAGACGTTGATTTTTTTTATAGCGAATTTTTAGACGCTGAATTTTTTACAGCGAATTTTTAGACGCTGAATTTTTTACAGCGAATTTTTAGACGTTGAATTTTTAACAGCAAATTTTTAGACGTTGAATTTTTTACAGCGAATTTTTAGACGCTGAATTTTTTACAGCGAATTTTTAGACGTTGAATTTTTTACAGCGAATTTTTAGACGTTGAATTTTTAACAGCAAATTTTTAGACGTTGAATTTTTTACAGCGAATTTTTAGATGTTGAATTTTTTTTACAGCGAATTTTTAGACGTTGAATTTTTAACAGCGAATTTTTTTATCACTGAATTTTTTTACGTTGAAAATTCAGAGGCATTTTTTATTAAAATCCTGATGGCACATATTTACTTCCATATGAGCCTCCATTGTTTAGATGTTGGCCTATGTCCCATTTTAATAAGACAGGTGCATGGTCAGAAATAGTAATAGGTAATATTTCTATATCTACTATTCCATATAGTTCTGACTTTGGGGTAAAGCAATAGTCGATCCTCGAGTAGGATGCATGACTGCTTGAGTCTTTAGTTCTGGGAAATCTGCTTCTCCATACGTCTGCAATACCTGTCTCTATAATCTGATATTTAAGCATCCTACTCATTGTAGAGAGTGGGGTTTTTGGAGTGGGTAATCTGTCCAATATTTGTGACATAGTACAGTTGAAGTCCCCGCCCAACAACAACAGCCCAGTACTGTGCTGCAATATTACCTTAAACAGTGACTTTATGAAGTCAGGCTCATCCGTGTTGTCTGCTTTTTCATTGCCTTTCATACCTTGATGTACCCAACAGAACCAAACATCAGTGCCACCCCTGTGTAATCTAAATAAACTGTGCCAAATTTCTAATATTAGATCTTTCCTATTATTTCCTTTTCTCTGAAAGGTATGTTGTGAAAATGAAAAAGAATTCATAAGGGTCACCTTGTGAAACCAGGTCTCAGCATGAATGAATCTGATAAGCATTACTCTCCTCATCAACTTCAATCCAACTAAAATGATGAGATAGCAAACTGAACACTTTGAAAAGCTGGTGCCGACTTTGTGGAGACTGTCTGCCTCCACAAAGATGAACATCTTGTTTAAAAATGTTGGAAAATGGATTGATTGAATCACAAGCAACAAAACAGCAAGTACAGGGAGATGATCCAGGTCTGAAAACCAAAAAGGAGAGTCTAAACTACAGTTTTTTCAAAACTGTTTTGAACAAGGGTCTGAACCCAGAAAAAACAGGCCTTGAGGTTTCTAAATGTAGCAGCAGAGGCTCTCCCTTCTCAGATGCACATAAAAAGGAGGCTCTGCCACATGGCATCAAGCCAGACAGAGCCTCAGCGCGAGTCCCTGCACCAAGACAAAAAGGATAACACACTTTTTCGTGAATGAATGAGAAGTTAAATTCTCCCTGCAACCAGAACAGTAACATACTTGGCCCCCACAAAACAAAGGTAAATCACACACACATAGATGAAGAGCCTGTCTCTGCTCAGAACTCTGATTAGTACCACAGACAGAGGAAAAGGTGTTACATGTGTCAAAACTCAAGGCCCACGGGTCAAATGCAGCCCACCAGCAGTTTTGTGTTGCCTTCTGGACTGTAGAAATACAGTTTTTGATACAGTGATGGTTTGTTTAACTGACATTTTGCCAATCAGCAGTTTTGAATGTATTTTGCCATATTGGATCAAGATGAATGAATGTATAATATTTGATTTCAGGAGGTGGTCATCAAATGCAAAGACGGCCATTTAATCATATTTAACAACTTTATAATGGACTTTATCAATACTTTCTGCCATAAACAGTTTTTTAATAAAATTTTGATCATGGATTGCGTCAAAATGAAAAAAAAAAACGTCATCTTTGCTCAAGATGTTGACAAAAAGAACAGGTTCGGAAACACACGCTTTCAAGTGAAATTTCAGGTGAACTTAATGTGACCTCTAAACTGCTGTGTGCACATGACCAACTTTTCATCGTTTTAGTTGGACATTATGCAACTGAAACAGCTGCACATGGAGCTTAAAATCAATTAACACCCGATGTTTGATCCCTGACCAATGATTTGTTTGGTTCACTCAGAATTGAACTCTCCCCATTAAGTTCTTCACATTTTCATCATGACATCATGAGACTACTGTGTAACATTACCGGATTCAGTGAGAATGTAAGAGTCAGAAAGGGATTGAAGTTAAGGCACATCCTTCACCTCTAGATAATGGGATTACAAATAGTTTAACTATAGATTCTGCTCTTCAGTAGGTCCAATATTCAAATGAATTTATTATTGTTTTTTTTTTAAATAAATTTGAGATTAATAATTTTATTAACTGTTACTGATTAATTTTGACACAAATATTAATTATGTAGCTTATCTAGTGCTACAGTTTAAAATCCATGAGGCTTTATCAGTTGGCATTTCTACTTCTCTGCCTGCTGGTGCAACTCAAGCATTGTGTTAGGTGTAGTGAGACATCTTCATTAATTCACTGCAAATAATACTAATTTAGAATAAACTAGTCAACCAGAGTAATGAAAACATCAATACACTGCTCCAGTATTTCACATTTAAAACATAAAATAGAAAAACAAAACTTTTCAAACCTTAGCTGTTTACATCCTGTTATTGTCTTTTGTTTCAGAGGTAACATCATGTATATAAATTTATTAAGTTGTTTAAAGATCTGCTAACTTGCAAAAATATCACCTGACAACCAACACAGTATCAGCAATAGCATTTATCAATCCCAAGCAACCAATACATCGAAAGTGCTTCCATCATTATTGTACAGTTTATGATGTAACATCTGTTTTACGATGAAAATATTTTTGTCTTTAAAACTGGTTGTTATGACAACAAAGATAATCAACAGTTACATGAAGGACAAGATTTATTTGTGTTTTATTGGAGCTCTTTATTTCTTCCTGGAAGATCATGTCTGTGGTGCTTGCACACTTTTGGCAAGACCACACCTCCTAATCATCTGTTGTACACTCTGTGACATCATCGTAAGGCTGTGTAAATGTGCTCTGCTCCCCCCACCAACATTCAAGGTTAATTTCTAAGCAAAAACAGAACCAACATGGAGAAGGGAAGGGTAGGGCACAACTAGAGTAAAAGGTGTTGTTACAGTGGCAGGACAAATTAGCAGATTCACAGTTTGAATTGGGCTGACATAGCGTGTAGTTGCTGGTGCTCAGTGCAAGTTAAACTAAAGGCAGTGCTGAAGATGGAAACTGAGGGGCTGCAGAGCACATCAATCTGAGGAGGGGAGTGGATTCTTTAAAAGCACTTTCGGTGGACAATGGAGGGTCCAGCCTCATCGTACTCCTGTTTACTGATCCACATCTGCTGAAATGTAGAGAGGGAGGCCAGAATAGAACCGCCAATCCACACAGAGTACTTCCTCTCTGGGGGAGCGATGATCTGAGGGACAGAGTTAAATGTTAAGTATCTTCAAACGTAAATGATATCTCAACATATGTTCTATCAATAGGACAAATAACTTTTTGAAATACATGTGAAGTTCCATTGGGTATAATTATTTAGACTATTCTGTTTACCAAGAAGTTCCATGTTTTCTTTTTAACAACTACACAAAGATAACTGACTTTTGTTGGAAGGAAGTTATATATCCGTTCTCATTCTGTCACATTAAAAGCCTTGACTCATCCTGGAATCAGAAATTGATTATGAACACAGAGCTGACCTTAATCTTCATAGTGCTGGGAGCCAGCGCTGTGATCTCCTTCTGCATCCGATCAGCTATTCCTGGGTACATGGTGGTGCCTCCTGACAGCACATTGTTGGCGTACAAGTCTTTACGGATGTCAATGTCACATTTCATGATGCTGTTGTAGGTTGTCTCATGGATTCCAGCTGACTCCATGCCTACAGGAAGATTGAAACACCAATATGTGGCTGTGTGCTAATGAATAATTTAAAAAAACAGCCGTTTTGTTAAAGCTATGACTTTTTTGATTATCAGTTAACTAGACAACTAGTTAACTCACATGACCATGTTTTTATGTTGATATGAAAACATGAGCATGTGACTGACCAATGAACGATGGCTGGAAGAGTGTCTCTGGGCAGCGGAACCTCTCATTGCCAATGGTGATCACTTGACCATCAGGAAGCTCGTAGCTTTTTTCAAGAGAAGACGAAGTGGCTGCTGTTGCCATCTCATTCTCAAAATCCAAGGCCACGTAGCACAGCTTCTCCTTAATGTCACGCACAATCTCTCTCTCAGCTGCAGGACAAATGGACATGGTGAACCAGACATATACATGTGATGGGGTATCATGAAAATTGAAATGGATAAAGGCCCCTTCAATGATACCTGTGGTGACAAAACTGTAGCCTCGCTCGGTTAGGATCTTCATGAGGTAGTCTGTAAGGTCGCGGCCTGCCAGATCCAATCTCATGATTGCATGTGGTAGGGCATAGCCCTCATAGATTGGGACGTTGTGGGTGACTCCATCACCAGAGTCCAACACAATACCTGAACGAACGACAGAAAGGAGGCCACACTCAGATGGCTTCAGCCTTTGCTCTGTATCCACCATATTTTATACTGGTCTTAAGGAAGAAGGGAAGAGTGCACGATCCAACCTGTGGTGCGTCCAGAGGCGTACAGCGACAGGACTGCCTGGATGGCCACGTACATGGCAGGAACATTAAAAGTCTCAAACATGATCTGAACACAGATATGACATTTACATTAGTAGGGACACAGTGCCATAAGATTTTCTTAATTTATTCTTCAACTTTAATTCAGAACAAGAGTTAAGTTACATAGCATCAGATTTCTTTTATCTAATCATATCAATTTCTGAGCTCCATGCTGCAACACATTCCAGTTGTACATCTGGAGTTGTGCACCAGTGATGAACCATTCTGCACATCACTGGTTATACTCAAGAAATGTTTTATGAAATGTAATTCATTTGCAGCAGGGAGTCCTGGCAATTGCGGCCAGCATGTGAGAGGAACGAATGCTGCAGGAGGAGATGAAACTGTGTTTAGAGAACTGAGAGTTGCTATCACAGATGTAAAATAAAGTGACAGCAGCAGGAATATGTGATTAAACACTTCACAAGTTGTAAATTCAGATTACAAGCAAATCAGCTTCAGAACACTTCAGCCTTCTGGAGTAACTATCACTGTGAACAGATATGACAGATTAACTGGAACCTCCTATAGAATCTATAGGTGTCACAGGTACTAGAGTGTCTCTAGTTTGGATTGTATTTATGTAATTTTTTTTGTACTTTGTACACAAACTACCTGAGTCATTTTCTCTCGGTTGGCTTTGGGGTTGAGCGGTGCCTCGGTCAGCAGGGTGGGATGTTCTTCAGGGGCAACTCGCAGCTCGTTGTAGAAAGAGTGATGCCAGATCTGGCCAATCAGAGAGCAGGAGCAGGTTAGGAGGTGCTGTGTGTGTACTTGTCTAGCTATCCTATTTAGGACCTTTTCTGTATTTACTAACTTCTGAAGACCATGTACCTCATAGGGACCAAAGTCCAGTTCTAGTATTAGAACTGACCTCCTTGTTTAGGGGTCAGGGGTAAGGTTTAGAAGTAAGGCACAAATTAGGTTTTGATTAAGGTTAGGGTTAAGAACAGACTGTAATGGTTAGGGTTAGGGAAAATGTCTGGGTTATGCATAAAAGTAGACACTAAAATGAATGGAAGTCAATACAGTCTTAAAATTGGTAAAAATACAAACTTGTATGTGTGTGCACACGTGTGCATGTGTGTGTGTGTGTGTGTGTGTGTGTGCGTGTATGTATGTGTGTGTCAGACCTTCTCCATATCATCCCAGTTGGTTATGATTCCATGTTCAATAGGATACTTCAGGGTGAGGATTCCTCTCTTGCTCTGAGCCTCATCTCCCACATAGCTGTCCTTCTGTCCCATCCCCACCATCACTCCCTGACAGACGTTTACACAGACTGTCATTTTACACCTTTCTCATTGTCTGTGATTGAGCTAAGCATTAATCATTGAACAGTCACCTGGTGCCTGGGCCGACCCACAATGGAGGGGAAGACGGCTCTGGGAGCGTCATCTCCAGCAAAACCCGCCTTACACAGACCGGATCCATTATCACAGACCAGAGCGGTGCTCTCCTCATCGTCACACATGGCTGCGAGGGGTACTGTGGACAAGCTGGAAACCTAACAGAACGACTCGCACTGATGAAGAGAGATGTGAGAAATAGATATGCTTTTACAGTTCAGAAAAATCAGCAATATTAATCAATTTGAGTTTTATTTGCTCATCAAATAAAACTCACTCAAAACCAATTTTATATATACACATATATAAAATTGCTGTTAGATTTCTCAGCTGCTTTATTACCCCAATATAATGCTCGTTCAAACTTCTTTTAATTTTACACATTTTCTTATAAATAATTTCAAATTCAATCTGATTTTTATTAGTTTTATTTAAAAACAGGCTTGTTGTTTTCAAATAATTTCTCATGTTGAAGTTGTCTTCTGAGAACTTTCACACTGTATTTTCAAAAAATAAAAACTGTCACATTGCTCAATGACAATGTTCAGTAATAGTTAATAAATATTAATTAATAAATATTAATGTAAAATTAGCTTAAAGGGAGATTTGGGGACACTCAGTCATCTGTCAGTCATCTGTCAAAGATGAAACAGTAAAAATGAGCCCAGAAACAGAAACTGAAACTTTACCATCCAGTTCAACCAAATTTATTCTAAAATCACTTTTTTACATTAAAAACAGCTAAGCGGAAGATAACCTGAATGAAATTTCTGAAAGTTCTGCAGCATCCCCAAAACCGGAGCTGGTAGGTAGTTACATGACCTTCTACTCAGAGAAGATTTCCTATTTCGGTCATGAGTGGACTCCTGCCTGTATTTGGTATGCTCTCTCTCTCTGTGTTAACTCTGCCTTGCCCTGCCCCACTCCACTCCATCTGTCCTTCCTCATCTCTCTTCATGTTCCTTTCCCCTCACAGCACTTTGCTCCATATTTAGTCATGAACTCCAGGAACTGAATATTTCTGCTGTTTCTGGCTGTAGGACAGGCCTCTCTGTGTTAACATTGCTCTGAGTTCTGCCTGACACTCCTCTCTGTAGCTCCTGTTTTTCTCCTCAGTTAAATTGTTTCTCCATCTTTCTGTAAAATGTAAATTCCTTGTGCAGCAGCTGCTTCTGCTGATACGTTAGAACTTCACAGAATCTGGAACATTACATTCTGCAGCCGAAGGTGCTAAGATGCTTTGGGATGAATGTTTGCTTTGTCAGTCAGTTACAACAGACATTTAGGTTTTCTGTTATATTGGCTGCAGAGACTGTTTTAGCTTAATAAGCTTTACCAGTGTTTCTCAGCTTCATCCTTGTTAATGAATTGTAACTTCAAAGTGAAATCATCAGAAGCACACAAATAAGAAAGAGTTCTTAGATCCAAAATCAACAGCGAACACAGAAAAAAATAAAATAAAATAAAGAACTTTTGCTTAAGTCCAGTTTTTGTCCATGTCTGGTTGTGAGTTTAAATGCTCAGCTGAATGTACAGAAATTTCTTTTTATCAAAGAAAGATTATTATACAAACAATGTTTTTCTGCTATCTTCACTTTCAATTCTGATGAATGCTTTTTTTCTCTCTCTTCTTTTTTTTATTTAAAAAAAATAATCAAACTCAGAGGTTACATAAATTTAATTATAATTAAAATTTCTTTTCTACTCACTTAACCCCCCTAATGTTCGATCACCCCAAACTCAAGTCCAAAAGCAGGCTTGGTAAATATTTTTAGTTGTAGTACAAATAAAACTCTAAACAAATAAAATTTCCAAACAACGGAATGACTAAATGTTCCAGACATGTATATATTTATAATATTGTCTGGAAACAAGTATCTGAAGATGATGGAAAAGAAATTCTGATCAGATTGCAGCTGGATGGCAGACCCACCTTGGTTTAGATTTCGCTGGTTCTGGTACTGGTCTCATCTGAAAAGTTATTTTTTCTATCCACTATAAGTTGTTGGACTGAGTCCTTAACCAAATCTGGAAAGCTAGGTTTAGTAAGAAGCCAATCAGAAACCTGAACAGTGACTGGAAAGCTTGAGATTGGGAATTTCAGAGTTGCTGATAACAGAGACATAGAGCTCCCAGAGTTGAGAATGATAGAGCCGAAATCAGAAGAATTTTGCTGATTGACTGATTTTCTAATATAATGCTTCACAATAACCAACTAAGGAGACCAACGACTTTTCAATAAAAAACACAGGGAAATGCCACTATGCTACATGGTATTAAAGCCTTGTCTAGACTTTAAGGTTGACCTTAGACTTAAACATTCCCATGTCAGAGGTGGAGACGGGCCCAGTCACCCAGTCCGAGGGACATTGAATAAAAGGATGGATAGAAAGGTTTAAAAGTGCATTTATATAATGTGGGGCAAGGCCATTAAGAGCTTTAAAAACAAACACTATTTTATGGAGTTATGTGGTTAGACATGCTGAAACTACAAACTCCAAAATACAATGGATATTTTACATATTTATTTTAATGTGATAATGAAAAGTACTGTGGAATGACTCAAAGATGCCCTCTGCTGGTGGATATTTTAATGCAACATAAGATAGCTTTTACATTTATTTTTTCTGATTTGATTTAGAGTTGAAAGATATCAAATGGGCTTAGATGTTAGGATATTTCTGTGTTTGAGTCTCTGTCTCTGTGTTTGAGACAGAGGCTATCAATAATTTAGTCTCTTCTGAACATTACAGAGTTTAAACTCTGTAATGTTGGCCAATCAGAAATGGCCAATCAGACAGCTGCTGGCAAATATGATGACCAGAAGCCATCATATTTGGTTTATTAAATCAATTTACAGTATTTTTATAAACCAATTTTTATGTTCTGAAAATCTGCTGCAGAAACCAGGCTTTTCAGACATCATTTGGCTCTTGGTCAGAGTCAGAGCTTGGGACACGGAGAGGTAAAGGAGCAACATTCTGACAATTTTTTTAACATAAGAAACTTCCAATGAGATAATGGACAGCACTTCACAAGAAAAAAACATTCTTAGGTATAGAGAACATGATCCTCTCTTTTCAGGAGGAGAGAGGGCAACCAAAAGCAGAGAAAACATGGGTAACAGATGTTTCATTGACAGGAAAGTACGTAAACAAGAAGAACCTTTTCACTAATGGAAGAGAGCATCCAGGTCATAACTGAAGGAGAAAAGATGGTTTAGCAGATGCAACAACAGAGAAACATGGATAAATATGTTCACTGAGAAGAGCAGGAAACACAGGAGAGAAGAGAAGAGGCGAAACAGCAGTGGCAAGAAGGAAATGGTGGCAGAAGCCAAAATAAATCATTCAGGAAAATACTCATGGTCACAGAACAGAGTGCAGCTGCTGAGGTCTTACCGTGGCAGCGCAGGTCCTGCTTGGATGATGTGGGACAGAAAAGTGAGAGTCTAAAGAGCTGCTTTCCAGTTTATCAAGCCTCCACCTCCTCCATCCATCCTCAGTCCAAACAAGGCCGGGGCCTCCTCCTCATCCTCCTTTTGGCTTTCTCCTCAGCTCCTTTCCTTATAGGGCAGGACCCAAGGAAATGACCAATCAGACAGCTGATGGCATCTGTGGACTTTCTCTCATCATTCACTGCATTCCTGTAGGAGGCAGACACAACTGAGCAGGAAGACTAGAGTGTAAGGAAGAGTACTTTCATATTTTGATAGTAGATATAGATTAAAATACTCTGCTACTTTAGATCACTCTATTATTCTGAACTGGGCTATGGTACTCTAACACTTACCCTTCAATGATCTCAGTGATTATATTACTGTGATCCTTAGGGGCGATTGTGTGGGTACAGAATTTGGTCAAGTTTTGGGATCAATTCCAGCTTTCCTTGTCACATGTTTTCCCTTGAAAATATGCTTAAAGTCTTTCTTTATCATTAAATTAGTAAATACTGTTGTCTGAACTTAATTCTCAGTGTCCTGAATCCATTTTTCAAAAATAGTTTCTCTGTTGGCAGTAACCATTCACCTGTTTGGATATGTGCAGCAGCTGTTGTGAATCCAGCCTAAGTTAGTTTGTGCAGATCCATGAAGGGTTAAAAAGTTTGTTATTGTTAGCCTAACTTAGGTTCTGGTGTTATGGATTAACTGGTGGCTAAATTAACTTGTGGTATGAGCTGGGAGAGGCAAATATTTCAAACCAGGAAATAAACAATGCTCTAAACTAAAAGAACTACAAAACTTTGCAAAATGGTATCTGTTTCTGAAAGACACCATTAAGATTTCAAGAGTAGCTCATTAGAAAGACTTTTATTGAGCTAATATTGTATCTTGCCATTTTAAACCATAATTTGCAAAATTGCTAAAGCTTGTAAATGCAGAATTTATCCTGATTTTATGTGTTGTTTCAGTCTGAAAATCATCAAAGGAAGATTAAAATAGATCTTAAGATGCCATAAAACAGATCTCAAAGCAAAAATTAAATCCTGGAAGCCAACATAAATGTTGAAGACCCATGGGAAATATAATAAAAATGTTTAAAAAGATCAACTGGCTATGTTGTTTTTCATATCACCCTCATATTTTATATCTCAATTAGATATCCACTGAAACAATAGCGAAAAATCTTTTTTTTTATATCTTACAGTTTAGTTTCTAAACTATGGCCCTAAACTATCAACCGCCATGTCGGAGAACTGGCAACACATTGAAACCTCTTATTTATCCCTGTGACAGAAATGTTGCTATCTCTTCATCCAATCCTGACATTTTTCATAAACAACATTTCTGATCTCAGATTGTCTCATCTATCTAGAGTGAGTCCAGTGACTCCATCAGTTTGCCATGCAGTCTTTTAATGTTTTGAACCTGTGTCTCTTTCTTAAGGCTTATGGACCATCCCCAGTCATCAGTTTATCTGACTTTCTGTCTTTGATTGTTTTGGTCCATGTATTGTTAAAACAGTAAATGCTTCCCTGATATCTGAATGTTTTTCTATTACTTTGAAACATGCTGTGGTCCATCCGCTCATTAAAAAGAGCAACCTTGATTTAAATGTGTGTGTGCGTGTTTTTCTTATTTTGTAATGAGTGTGTGTAAGTGGGGTGTCCTGTGTCTTTTATTCCATGCCCTTCTTTGACCCAATCTCCAGTTGCTGAGCGTTAGGGTCTTAAAGTCCCCTTTGTTTGTTTTGTTGGACTCAGTGAATTTTAAAGTTAACAGAATACATTACTGTGAGGAAAATAAACATTTCTGTTTGAAACTCGAACTGTCTCTTGTCCACAAAGCTGCCAAACTAGTTATCCTTCTAGTTGGTGTGTTTGAAATTGGAGGTTGCTAATTCTGTCAGGTCACTACAATGGAATGAGAACTTCAACTTGGAACAACACCACAATTTACAGTTGTGAAACCCCAAGTCTGTTCCACTGCATCAGCAGCTGTGATCTGTGTTTTTTACTGGACATTTGGTGGTTGTTTGAAGCATGAATCCTGCCTGAACACAAACATCAGAGACAGAAAGGAGGAACTCCACCTGCTGCAGATGGATTCATATGCAACTTTATTCCCACCCTCTCCCCAAGAACACACACAAACACAGATCCCCACCCACAGCATTCCCCTCCCATTCTGGCTTACGTACACACACGCACATCCACGCACACACACGGACACACACACATTGACTAAACCTCTGACCAAAGATGGGCAAACAGCTGGACTGCTCAAAGTTTCTGAAACTGTTTCTGACTGGCTGTTGTACATCAACATAGAGTGGCTCAGGAATGTGTGTGTGTGTGTGTGTGTATTTCGTCGTTTTTCTGTTTATGGCATCAGGACTGAAAGCTACATCAGCAGCTAATCTGAGAACTTGTTGGTGTCTGAATTAACCAAAAACTGTGAGAAAATCTCTGAATAAAGCAGCTATTTGTTTATAACCTTTCTGGATGATTGATGTTCTTGTGAAAAGGAAGTTATCACCGAAACTTTTGCCCAAATGTTTGTAATGTAATGACTGTTCCTCTCTTTGGCATACCTATCACACTTCAGTGTTTCAGAACATCAGATTTAATTATTGGTAAAAGACAGGACAACACAAAATGTAGTTTTTAAATAAAGAAGTTTATCATTAATTTAAGACACAAAAAAGTCCAAACCTTTAAAAAGGGTCTGCCCTTGATAAAACATAACTGTGGTTCATCACACCTTTCTCTAACCACACACAGTCCTGATTTCTGCTCAACCTGTTCTCAGTCAATACATATGTTAGCCGCCAACTTTGAATGGCCTGAAGTTTATGTGGAAATTTTGTTATCTCTGTGTTTAAAGCTGTGATACACAGAAAAGATAAGACGCAAACATTGAGCTTCCTTTTGCATCTAACAAGAAGGTTTATTTTTCTTTCATATAATGAAGATACTCCATATTCAATACTTCATACTACAATACTTCATGAGTAGCTACAACAGATAACCCTTAGATTTAGTGCATCACAAATGACCATATTATCTCTCTAAATTTAATGAGAATTCTTTTAACACAGTATTGTGAATTTTATTCACATATGGTTTTTAATTCTATAAAACACATTTTATTTTTAGTTAGTGCTTTAACTGAAATACCTTGTCACATTTTCTAAGACCTTTTGTATTTTTAAATATCAGAATAGAAGTATGTGAATTTATACATAACTTTTTAAATTGCTTTTACAACTTTTATTCTGAAAAAATAAAATATACTTTAATATTTAAGCAATTTATCCTTTCACTATATTCTTTGTTTTAACAGAATATTCTCTTACACAGAAACTACACTAACTACAAAACTGTAAAAGGTGTAAATGTTTCATGTTTCACGTAGGCAGCTGGTTTTATCAATAACCACTTAAAAAATACAATTTTATAAATAGACACCAAAGTAATATCTTGTGTGTGATAACCATTTCGAAATACGTAAAATTCAAAGTAAATCCAGTCCAGATAGCAAAATGTAAATGAATCAATGTTGAAATATATTTAGGCAGAAATATTGAATCAGTATTGAAATGATATTGACAGTTGTTGGTGACTTACATGTTGAATCAACATCAGGCTTTTAATCATAACTGAACTGACACTATCTCAATGTTGATTCAACCATCATCTGAATGTGGATACATGCACATTTGTGTTGATTTTACATTGAATCAATGCTGGGAATGTAACAGTCCTAGGTCTGATGAGACAGGTGACAGAAAATAACTGAGGAACTCCGGGTTAACTCAAGTTTGACTCTGATTGGCATCAAGTTTGGTTCCTTGAGATGCCTTCTGGACAGGAGCAAATGAAAAACATCACTGGGTAACTTGTGTTACATTGTAACACGTTGTAACACATGTGTGACAACACTAAATGATTTATGACAATAGGGGAAAAATATCTTTAGAGGAGTTATGACAAATCAAGAAGATTTATGACAAAACAAGAGAAGTTATGACAAAACAAGAGAATTTATGACAAAACAAGAGGATTTATGACAAAACAAGAGAAGTTATGACAAAACAAGAGGATTTATGACAAAACATAAATCCAAAACATAAATCCTCTTGACAAAACAAGAGGATTTCTGACAAAACAAGAGCAGTTATTACAAAACAAAACAAAAGGAATTATGACAAAACAAGAGGATTTATGACAAAACAAGAGGATTTATGACAAAACAAGAGGAGTTATGACAAAAAAAGATTTGACAAAACAAGATTTATGACAAAACAAGAGGATTTATGACAAAACGAGGATTTATGACAAAACAAGAGGATTATAACAAATCAAGAGGAGTTATGACAAAACAAGAGGAGTTATGACAAAACAAGAGGATTTATGACAAAACAAGATTTATGACAAAACAAGATTTATGACAAAACAAGAGGATTTATGACAAACAAGAGGAGTGAAGACAAAACAAGAGGATTTATGACAAAACAAAAGGATTTATGACAAAACAAGAGAAGTTATGACAAAACAAGAGGATTTATGACAAAACATAAATCCAAAACATAAATCCTCTTGACAAAACAAGAGGATTTCTGACAAAACAAGAGCAGTTATTACAAAACAAAACAAAAGGAATTATGACAAAACAAGAGGATTTATGACAAAACAAGAGGAGTTATGACAAAACAAGATTTGACAAAACAAGATTTATGACAAAACAAGAGGATTTATGACAAAACGAGGATTTATGACAAAACAAGAGGATTATAACAAATCAAGAGGAGTTATGACAAAACAAGAGGATTTATGACAAAACAAGATTTATGACAAAACAAGAAGATTTATGACAAAACAAGAGGATTTATGACAAAACAAGAGGATTTATGACAAAACAAGATGAGTTATGACAAAACAAGAGGATTTATGACAAACAAGAAGATTTATGACAAAACAAGAGAAGTTATGACAAAAAGAGGAGTTATGACAAAACAAGAGGATTTATGACAAAACAAGAGGATTTATGACAAAACAAGAGGATTTATGACAAAACAAGATGAGTTATGACAAAACAAGAGGATTTATGACAAAACAAGATTTATGACAAAACAAGAAGATTTATGACAAAACAAGAGGATTTATGACAAAACAAGAGGATTTATGACAAAACAAGATGAGTTATGACAAAACAAGAGGAGTTATGACAAAACAAGAAGATTTATGACAAAACAAGAGAAGTTATGACAAAACAAGAGGAGTTATGACAAAACAAGAGGATTTATGACAAAACAAGAGGATTTATGACAAAACAAGAGGAGTTATGACAAAACAAGAAGATTTATGACAAAACAAGAGGAGTTATGACAAAACAAGAGGATTTATGACAAAACAAGAGGAGTTATGACAAAACAAGAGGAGTTATGACAAAACAAGAAGATTTATGACAAAACAAGAGGACTAATGACAAAACAAGATGAGTTATGACAAAACAAGAGGATTTATGACAAAACAAGAGGAGTTATGACAAAACAAGAGGATTTATGACAAAACAAGATTTATGACAAAACAAGAGTTATGACAAAACAAGAGGATTTATGACAAAACAAGAGGAGTTATGACAAAACAAGAGGAGTTATGACAAAACAAGAGGATTTATGACAAAACAAGATTTATGACAAAACAAGAGGGCTTATGACAAAACAAGATGAGATATGACAAAACAAGATGATTTATGACAAAACAAGAGGATTTATGACAAAACAAGATTTATGACAAAACAAGATGAGTTATGACAAAACAAGAGGAGTTATGACAAAACAAGAGGATTTATGACAAAACAAGATGATTTATGACAAAACAAGAGGATTTATGACAAAACAAGGAGTTATGACAAAACAAGATGAGTTATGACAAAACAAGAGGATTTATGACAAAACAAGAGGAGTTATGACAAAACAAGAGGATTTATGACAAAACAAGATTTATGACAAAACAAGATGAGTTATGACAAAAGAAGATTTATGACAAAACAAGATGAGTTATGACAAACAAGAGGAGATATGACAAAACAAGATGATTTATGACAAAACAAGAGGATTTATGACAAAACAAGATTTATGACAAAACAAGATGAGTTATGACAAAACAAGAGGAGATATGACAAACAAGAGGAATTATGACAAAACAAGATGATTTATGACAAAACAAGAGGATTTATGACAAAACAAGAGGAGTTATGACAAAACAAGATGAGTTATGACAAAACAAGAGGATTTATGACAAAACAAGAGTTATGACAAAACAAGAGGATTTATGACAAAACAAGATTTATGACAAACAAGATGAGTTATGACAAAAGAAGAGGATTTATGACAAAAAAAGAGGATTTATGACAAAACATGAGTTATGACAAAACAAGGATTTATGACAAAACAAGAGGAGTTATGACAAAACAAGGATTTATGACAAAACAAGATTTATGACAAAACAAGATGAGTTATGACAAAACAAGATGAGATATGACAAAACAAGATGATTTATGACAAAACAAGAGGATTTATGACAAAACAAGAGGAGTTATGACAAAACAAGATGAGTTATGACAAAACAAGAGGATTTATGACAAAACAAGAGTTATGACAAACAAGAGATTTATGACAAAACAAGATTTATGACAAAACAAGATGAGTTATGACAAAACAAGAGGATTTATGACAAAACAAGATGAGTTATGACAAAACAAGAGGATTTATGACAAAACAAGAGGAGTTATGACAAAACAAGAGGATTTATGACAAAACAAGATTTATGACAAAACAAGATGAGTTATGACAAAACAAGAGGAGATATGACAAAACAAGATGATTTATGACAAAACAAGAGGAGTTATGACAAAAGAAGAGGAGTTATGACAAAACAAGAGGATTTATGACAAAACTAAATTAAAGATCTATAACAAAAAGAATAAATGACAAAACAGAAATAACTTATGACAAAACAAATGATTTATGAGAAAACAAAAAGATGGACTGATGACAAAACAAAAATGATTGTTGACAAAACAAAATTAAGGATTGATTGAATGTTTTTGTCCTTTAAAGGATTTAATGTTTACTCATTCAGGGTCTCCAATCAGTCCTTTATGGTTATTTTTCATCACTACCTCCCCGAGTCAGGACAGGGTGATTGCCTGCTGCCTTCAGTGGATGTGGCGGCCGATTTTGAAAAGAGGAGTTATGAGGCACTTCTGGCCTGAAGGACCAGGAGAGTTAACAGTTTTTACGATGTAAAGAACTTTGAACTGCCTTAATGCTGAAATGTGGAATACAAATAAACTTGATTGATTAATCAGCCTGCCCTTCAGTTAAACCTTTACAATCTTACATATTATAAATAAAGTCTTTAACTTGCCTCTGCTATTGTGTGTAATTCTGTGGGTCAAAAAATGATCTACACACATTACCCATTTGACACACTAAAAATCATGACAGATTTTTAGTGTGTCAAGTATAAGCTGATGTCATCGAATGGACCAAACACACAGCTTGTTCTCCATTCTCTACCTGCATATCTAAGCATAACTTTGATTTCATATTAAAGGTTATTTGGTCCCAACCAGCTGATTTCTGATTCTTGGACTTAGATAAAAACGATCAAATTTAATGTTTTATGCAAGGTAAACCTCTTAAATATATTGTATATCCCAACAATGTTTTTTACGAATGTCATGCACATATAGTTGTGTGGTTCTGTGAATGAAGGCATATTGGAAGATTAAATAGTTGGAGGTCCTAACCATTGCTGCAAAAAGTGTAACACTGAAAAAGAGCTTGAGGACTTTCTGAAGCTGAGTGATGAACTGAAGAGTCATTTCATTTCCTGCTTCTCACAGCCAGCCGGAAAACTGCTGCTCTTCTCTCCCGATATGGACTTGCTACGTGTTCAAACAGACACACATTTTATACACCAGTCCATTGAAATGACATCATTGGTTTATGCAATGTACACAGTGATTCCCATTTGGGGACATTTCTAGACCTTCCTTCTGCCAGACAGAGACATAGCTCTGACTGTTTCATTTGGAATAATTTTATATATTCCAAGAGGGTTGTCACAGACAGGCAACTAACCAAAGATGTACCTTGTTTCTCGCCTTATGACTATGCTATTTAAAACACCTTATTTAATTAGGTTGATTATTTATATTTTATATATATATTATCATATATATTTTATCACCTGTCTCAATAGTTCTATTTTAAGATTTGTAATATGAGGCATTCTTTTTTTCAGGCATTTTGCAGTCACTTGGTCATTCACAGATGTCTTGTAATTGTCTTTTCTTTTCATGCTCTGTCTTTGGGACATAATAATGTGATTGAATAATTTGCAAATATTTTAGTTTAGAGGAATGCTATGATGTATTTTCCAGGCAGATAGTCATTTTATAGCACAATCGAATGAGGATGCGCAATATGGCACAAAATTCATATTGCAGATTATCCCACCCACAACCAGGGTATCACTGTATGCTTTTAAAAAAATAAATAAAAATACAATAGAAATGAAAAGACAGCACATACTATTTAGAGGCTTGCAAAAGTATTCACACCTCTTAATATTGCCCATATTTTGTTATATTACATCCATAAACAAAATTTATGGAATTCAATGTGAAAGACCAACACAAAGTGGCAATTGTGAAGTAAACAGAAAATTATATATGATTCAAGAATTTTTTTAAATAAACTGAAATATGTAGTGTGCAAAAGTATTCAGGCCCTCTGAGTGCCGAGTACTTTATGGAACCACCTTTTGCTCCAATTCCATATGTTCAAGGCTGAACAAGATTCTCATGTTCTCCATGTTCAAGGTTGAACATGGAGAACATGAGAATCTTCAAATTTTCCTTTTAGCACTTCTGTCCCTGAGCTGTTGTGATCTTCTCAGTTGCAACTCTCATTTAATACAATTTTTTCCATGTGGTTCTAGTTTCAAATCATTACAGTTGTTCTTTTTTAGCATTCTGAGGTGAGGTTTAGACACTAAATAAGGTTGAATATAGAATACAGATAAAAAAACTAAATGTATGTCTGCACTCACTCAAACTCTGTACAGAGGCATGAAAGAATTGTTCATTATGCTGAATAATAATGGGAGTTATTTATTTAAAACTTTCTTAACCAATCAATCGACTTTAATTAAAGCTAGTAATAAGTTACACCAGGATCAAAGCAGTCTGTAGATTATCTTAGGTCGAACTTCCTCCTTAGAGTTATTGATGGAACTTAATCACACACCCCTCCAGTGAACATGGGGAGCATGTCCATCCAGTGGCACCGTCAGTTCTCCTCATGAGGAGGTGCGACTTCTTTGGTGGGCCTTCCTGAGCAGGTAGACCAGACCTTGTGTAACAAACGGCCACAACATGAACAGTAGGACTGTCTGACACGACACATCAAATGGCCACCATGTCTCCTCCTGGGAAAAGCAAAAACAACAAGTCACTGCAGATCACCAAGCAGTGTTTTCTATTGGACACAGGCAGCAGAAGCAACTGTAAATGCTTCGAAGAAAAACCAGAACGATATTCAACAGAACTTACATTTTCATTTGTTGTGCCAGAAGTAACAGCTATGATTTTTTTATTTTTATGGGCTAAGAATAACTATAATAATTTCTAGCAGCAACCACTAATAGAACTCAGCCATTTATTTGAAATGTTGACATTTGTATGTTTATTGATTGTAACAGAATTGGTTGCATTTTTAAGTTTGTTTGTCTGCAGGCAGCAGGCTTTCTGACTCAGTTAAATCAAGACAAAAGCAAACCTTCAGAAGTAGGTTTTATGGACCAGTACCATCCAATGTCTCCAATCAGAACATTAACTCCTCACCTGCTGTGAAGCTGCATCTGCACACTGCAGGCATGGTCTCCAGTCTGAGCCCTTAGTGGGTCACACACACAAACCAACAGCCACTTCAGAACATTGAAGAAGCATTTGTCAAAATGCATGCAACATCAAACGGAATGAAATGAAGCCTTTGACATGAATCTGCATCAGCACACAAACTTACATGGGTGGCAGCAAGCCTCTCCACCACCTCCAGTCTGTCCATCACACTCCTCATGTCTTCTCTGAGCCTCCGTAGAGCCAGGATTATCTGTTGCTGCAGATGTGTCTCATGCATCCTCTCTGCTCCACCCTCTGAGCCGTCCCCACCTCCGCGTCCTGCCCCCCCAACACCACCAGGGGCCATCTGCCTGGGGCTTCCCTGTGGAACACCACCTGTGGATCATACAAGGTTAGATGAATATTGATATAGCAACCACACACAATAATATAACCTTGTCATTTAAGCAACACTGCTGGTTTGTAAACTGAGCCCCAGACAACCTCATTTGGTAATCATGTTTTGGGGAGTGCAGCAGAAAAGCCTGGAGTGTGTAACAAAATACTTGGCAACATGATGAAAGAATCTCCAGTGAAAATACTGAAGCAACAGCTCAAGACTTCAACCATGAAGGGGAAGTTGAGGCTGAAGAGGGTCTTCAGAGTGGATGATGTCCCTCAGCATACCACAAGGTCAGTCACAAAGAGACTGAGGGACAACAAAGTCCATGTTTCAGAGAGTCCACCACAGAGTTCTGGTCTCAGTGCTAGAGAACTATAAGGGCCGGGCTGAATTGGTGTGGGATTTTAAATAATTTCAATGGTTTATTTGTCTTATGTCCATTTTGATTTTTTGCCCAGCTCTTTCTTGCTAATAAGATCTAAAGGGTTTTAATCTGGTTAAATAAAGGAAATTAAACAATGTTGTCAACAAACCAGTCAAAATTAATGGTGATACAGAAAAAAATCAAAGCAGATGACATGCTCACAAATGAACCATTTGCTCACTGTGGAACATTTAACCAAGCAGAGAGAAAACACATTTGGAAATCACTGACTGGCTGTAGGTGATAGCGGTAGAATCTGGAGCTGCTGCCCAAACTAACAACTGGCTGTAGAAAAAAGTTCTTAAATGTATCACATAATAATTAGTATTATCAAACAGTGACAGCTTACGTTCTCTCCAGCCATGGTAGGAACCTCCCCGCCCGCTGTGCCAACCTCTCCGGGGCTGACCTGCACATTTCCCGTCTTCTGCTCCTTCTCCACCTTGACCGGCGCCGGCCTGCCTTCCCTCCAGGTGAATTCCCTGACCAGGAGAGGACTGTGGGTAAATACTACTGTTGTGAAAGCCGTTTGACTTGACAACTGGAATCTGCAATAAATAGAAAACGTTTATATTTTACTTCATGAATATCGTATCTTTATGTACATTTTAATTGTTGGGACATGTCTCACTGTCCTGTGGAGCTGATGATGTACCACCATACCTTGATGTTGCTCAGTTGTTCTACTGAATCCACAGAGTCACAGAAGATTTCACTCTCGGAGTCGCTGGTCAAGACCAAACCCTCAGATGTCCCAGAGTCTGTAACAGTTCAACTCAGTTCATTTAGATAAACTAATGTCCTTTCAAGGCACCTTGAAAGACAAACAGATTTCTTGTGTATGTAGAAACATATAATCAAATAAATTCAGTCAAATCCTCCTGAGCACACATGTCATAACAGTGAAAAGGAATAACTTTCTTTTAATGGTATTGCGCAGGAGTCTTCAACTCCAGACCTCAAGCTCCAGTGTCCTGCAGCTTTTAGATGAGTCATATAATCAGGTCATAAGCAGGACTCTTGACTGACCATTGACAAGATTCACCTGCCAGCCTACCCAGTGGGCTTGTCAGCAATTTGTCAATGTATTTATAAAGCACTGTCAAGTTAAAACAGCAAATGGTACACTTTTGAATGTATTCACCATCTCCACCCAACTGCCACGCACCTCGCAATGAATCAAGCACACCCATCCCTTTCACCTCTCAAGCTCAGCAGCCAAATCTATAAAGTAACTTGGCACAGCTGCGCTCACAATGATCTCTCTTCAGAAAAAGAACGTCAACTGAAAGCTGCCTCAAAGACACCACTGGTAGGAATGGACATTACAGTTTACATCATTCAAATTGCATTTAGAAGGCCAAAATAGATTTGTTTCCTGCATGTGTTTGAAAACAAATTAATTGCACGGTTTGGCATATTGTTTAATTTTTCACTAGTAAATGATTAAATCATTACTTGAGAAACTAGTTCATTAGTTAAAGTTAAAATTAACTCATTGTGATCTGTAATTAATATTTCTATCTATTTGTAGGTTTTCAACCTACTCTTTGGCTACTCTTTGACTTTGTGTTCACATGAGTAGATACTCATGTGAACACGTTTGCTTATATGCTGTCAATGAGATTCATCTAAAGACAAGATAAATAAAAGATGTCACTGATATGAGTTGTTCCTATATCTCTTTGGAGGAAGCAAGCTGAGATGACGTAAGAGAGCAAAAAAACTTGACAAGCACTTTAAAAACACCTGTCAGCTTGTCCCAAAGTAAACTTCCCTTACCTGGAGGAATTGAACCTCTAACAAAGTTGTCAGGGTTTATCATTACAAATATGCTGCAGTCATGGAGGTGATAAAACTGTGATCAACATGTTCATCTGTATGAAAGTTTTTGGCATCATTACATCATATGTTTAGTGGTCAAATCAAAGATTAATGCGTCAAGACCAAAACAATAAATATGAGCTGTGGCTACATAATGGCGGTTTCTGTGTAAAGCAGTAAAATGGTCCTGCTACCAACAGAGTTTAGCTTCCACAGTTTGGCTTAGTTTTTAATGTGTGTCCTGTGTTGTTCATGTGAAATTTGCTAAACTGACAGCTTTTGATGAAACATTTTTTCTATTAATGATATCTTAATGTGAACAAGAATATTTCCACAAAAATCAAGCTGTCTTTAAAGGACATCTAACGTTTGTTCACTCGGAAGTGTGTGTGACAATTAATTCAACACCAAAAAGGGGACAGATAGAAACATGACAGCTTGGAGACGACATTCCCATTATGCCTTAGTCCTGCTGTACCTTTAGGAACACTGTTGGTAAGCAGATGGGCTTCTTCAGCTTTGTTCAGCTCTGACTCTGGATCAGAATTCTCTAAATACTTCTGAGGTGGCTCCTGCTCCTCACCTTGAAGCTTCACATCTGCTGAACCGTCAACCTGCTGCCTGCCTTTAGTACCTGAATGAGATGCAAACATTTAGAAAACAATGGCAGAAGATATGTGGTCATGTACAGCTGGGTAGAGTTCTCAAACTTTTCACTGAGAATATACATGTCGGAGAGCTAGGACCAGTCATCTTATTGTTCCAATCATCTCTAACAATTGCATAACAAGAGATATAGCTGGTACATAAAACCAACAACTGTTCGATAGAGAGAATTCATTCCTCCTGTGCTTGCGTTCAGGTCTAGAAGATGAGCATCTCACCAAAATTCTTCTCAAAACCCAAAGTATACACTTCTCAAAGTTGAAGTGTATACCAACACACCTTCAACGTGTGTGAGCAGTGAAGCTGGAGGCAGCGGCATGTCATCAATGACCCTGTAGAGAGGCTCGAAGTGGTGGAAGAACGACGCTGTTCTCTCATCCATTGGCATGGTGTGGATGACCTGCACATATCCAGGACATACTTTGCTCAGGGTCTCCTGCTCTCCTCAAAACACATCAAGTCATGCATTTCAAAACTAATAGAAAAAATTCACAATGGTTGTGTCAGAATTGACAGCTACTATAAAAAGAATGAAATAAAATGTGAGCATTCGTTTCTTTTTAGAAAGCAGTGTGAAATATCGGCATGATGGAATCTGGAGGAATTTTGTTTAAAAGGACAAGAGAGCCTATCTAAGGCAACACATGCGTCATCACTATAGAACATCATAAAAGAGGCGTCCAGCAATGCAACTCTAGAGAAGGACCAGCTTCAGAGAGGTGGACAGGAAATTATAGCTGAGAGCTGTGGAACTTGACATGGGAAAATGCTGATTGTACCTCTCGTGCCACTTTCTTCATCTCTTCCACATATGCTGCCATGGCGGTCTCCTGGCTCATCTCCCCCAGGCGGCTCCACGCATCCCTGAAACAAGCCCACAGGAGGAACTGTTCAAAAACACTAGTGAACTCTTCATTACCAGAATCCCACAGCCGAAATATTGGACAAATTTTGTTGGGTGAACTGGCGTTGAAGAACCTGAAGGACCCAGGAGAAGCCGTCTGTTGAAAAGCTGCCACCCTCCAGCAATGCATTGGTAATTATGAGCAAGAATTTATGTGTATGTACGATAAGATAAATAGATAAACCATGATACTATCCTACCATGTATTGGACCCAAGCAGTCGTTTGGTATTGTTCTTTGATTTAATTCAAACACCAGAGATGCTAATGGAATTTTCCAAAGTATTCTGGATAAAACGGTACACTGACCACTTGTACCGACCCACTGGGTCCCAGAAACCAGGCCGAGGCACTGTACAAGGTCCACATACTGCCTGCTTGTACAGACTGTAGAAACGCAGCATCACTTCATAAGAAGGTCTGTAGGAACCTGCAGATCAACAGAGTCATCATATACAATAACATAATGGAAATGCATAAAGGAAAACAAACTGTATTTTCATTGTAAAATTAATTCACCATTTGAAGCTACAATTTTAATTCAGTTCATTTACACAGCAGTAATCCTTCCAATGTCATAGTTCCTATTCATATCAAGGTTTCCTTCGGTGTATTATTCTCATATTATGTACTTGTATTATGTACGCTTAACTGTCTAGTCTATTAATACAGGGGGGATGCATTTACATTTCTGAGCCTGCTAATATTTATATCCACTGTCTATTGTCCTGTTGATATGAAACTTATAGTGGCAACTCAGAGAACAAGTGTCATTATGTAGAAAAGGTGAAATCCTTCTTAACTCTTTATTTCTCCATGTTATTTTTTGGCAATAGAGATTTTGTTCCTGCCAAAATTTGCATGTCCTCTCTATTTTCATCAAATAATAATGAATTGATATCAAACTCATAACAGTATTTCATAGAACTACTCTGGTTACGTAGAAAAAGTTATTTCACTCTTAACTCTTTATTTCTCCAAGTTAGCAGGGGGGTGCATATTATGGCAAAGCTTATTTTTAGCCTACCAAAATTTGCATGTCCTCTATTTTCGTCAAATATCCTGTGAAATATCACAATATCAATGTGAAACTCATAACAGTAGTTCATAGAACAAATGTGATTATGTAGAAAAGGTGGACTCCATCTTTATTTCACCAAGTTAGCAGGGGGATGCATTTTACAGCAAAGCTTATTATTAGCCTGCCTAAATCTCCACGTCTTATTTATTGTTCTTTATATCTGAAATGTATGTATTACTTATAATTAACAGGTAAGAAGGTTAGTCATATTGTTTATATAATTAAAAATGACATGTTAAACATTTGGATGTAGTGTTGTTATAATAAATCATACTGAATGATGTTTACAAAATTGTCTGTATTGTAATTGTAAATGGTTCCTGTCACAATAACAGATTTTGCTGGGCGATTGTCTCAAAAAATTATTACGATGAACAAAAATGTTGTTTGAAGACCTTTTTACATTGATTTAATGGAAATTACGTAATAATACATGTGATTATGTAGAAAAGGTGGACTCCATCTTTTCCTGCCAAAGATAGATACACTTTACTTTCAAAAGAACACTTATCACTGGAACTGATACACAAAATAAATAAAACAACCAAAAACAAAAATAAAATAGATTCTCAGTCTCCATTAACAAAAAATGTACTTGAATAAAAAACTAAACAATAGAAAAGCCAAAGTGGAAATAAATACTGAATTCAACCAAAAGAGTGCAGATTAAGCAGTCTGTATAGTATATTTCCCTTCAGTAATCATTAGATTTTAATAGAGAAGAATCCGACTGCCTGATGCAAAAGTTCAAACTACAGGATTTTTTACCCCGAACGACAATCTTAGAACGTTCTTCGTTCGATTGTCACTTGTGTTGTGTGTTACGGTAGATCGTCGTGGCCGCTCCGATCTAAATCAAAGATTTATCCAGACTGGGAGAGTGACGCAGCCTGTTGAATGTGACCGGTAGCCAATCAGAAAGCGCAGATTCTCCTTGTGCTTTCTGAGGGGAAACACGGAGGGAATCCCGAACAGCTGTCACGATGCAACCCGAACTCCAGCAGACATCGGAAACAACATGAATGTTTATTCAACAGTTCGTGCAAAGAAAATATAAATAACTAGAGGAGGAGTTGGAGCGAAATTACTTAACTAGAAAACCCGGTAACTTTTCAGCTGTTCTTCGTTATCGTGACCTAAATAGGTTATAATGATTTTCATTCAGTCAGGATTGACAGTAGCCACATGCATTGCAGGTAGATTGTAGTAAGAAATTGATTAATGCCTGGTTTCAAAGTTAGTGAACTGGACTTATAATTTTGTGTCCATTGTTGGACACAACACGGTTCGATCGAACCGTTATAGCTAGGATTCTGTCGGCTAATGTGTCTCTCAGGTTTTGATAATGGGCCGACAATCGGCGACATAATATCGTGCAGCGCGCGCTGGGCATTACATTAAGCAAATAAGGAAGGGAGGGTCAGTGGAGAGCACCGGAGTTAAGCCTTTTTTCATTCAGTGTCATCAACAGTAAGAGAAAAAGGCAGGAAGAAACGATATAGCCGATAATTGAAATGAGGTCGATAGTTTTAATGGTGCGATTAACTGATTTATCGTTTATCGCGACAGGCTTAAGTTCCCTTTCTTACAAATTTGAATGTATTGGGAGCATCATAAACGAGCCTATGAATGAATTTCTATCTCTTTAGGCGGCTAGCCTTGGCCAGCCGCCTAAACAAAACAAAAAAATATATATTATATATATAAATAAACTTTTCAAATGCTATCACTTTTGCAGGTATCAGAGTGTGCTGTTTGTCAGTCTGCAGGACATAAAATAAAGGACACCAGTGAGCATACCCCAATAAAGTATTGGTAATGAAACAATTAAGGGACTATTGTATGTTACTCTATGCTGACATCCGTAACATAAGGCTGAATTAAATGTTTAGATCAAATCTGTTATTATATAAGTTTTTTCCTGTCTTTCCATACAGGTTTCACAGCCATTCGAACTTATTGGGATGGACCTAATAGGAAAACTGAAAAACACAGAAAGTGGAAATCAGTACATCTGTGTCATAAAATACTATTACACAAAATGGACACAGGAATACCCGATCACCTCTAAATCTGCAGAAGAGGTCACTTAACAAATTCTTAAATTTGTTTTTCAATTTGAAGCCCCCAAAAGAATTTTGACAGACCTAGGAACAGAGTTTGTCAATTCGGTAAAGTTGTATTTCATAAAAAATGTTTTTAATATAGCATGCAGTTTTCATAACAATTATGAATTTGTTATGTTTGTGACAGATGAATAAGAATGTCTGTGACAAACTGGGCATTAAAAGGAGTCTCTGTGCACCCTACCATCCACAGACATGGTTTGGAAGAGAATGAATGGCACTGTTCAAATCTGTTACTCATCTACAAGAAAAGTCCCAATTTCACAAGTTAAATCATATTATAATGTCAACATCAAAATGTTTTTGTTTAGGTCTCTGTGCAAACTTGTGGGGTCCAAACCAGAAACTTGAATATCTTGACGTGGTCATGTTTGGAATAAGGACCCCAAAAAAAAAAAACATACAAAGTTTTTACCTTATGTCTTATATTGGTACGTGAAGCTCGATATCCGTTTGAGATGTCTGAGAAATATGAGGCTTGAAACATTAAAAAGTAAAATTTCAGCTGTGTTACAATGACATAACAATTACACATGTACTTCAAGTTTGACGTTAATGTGTGTTATAGATTGACAACACTGGTTATGGAGGAAGAGACTGTGACAGAATTCATAAAGCATTTGGATGTCATTTGGAGGCAAACATGACCAGGCCAACAACAACAGAAAAAAGGTTGGGCTCAGCCAGCAGAAACTTGTCATTCAGTGTAGGAGAGTTGGTTTTAAGGCAAAATGTGAGGAGTCAGCAAAGAAAAGGAGGTAAATTGGAGCCCAACTTTCTTGGACCATTCAAAATATCAGCCCTCCAGGAAAAGAGTGCTGACCTTATCTCAGAAAATGAAGCAATGTTTAAAAATATCAGGATTGACCATCTCAAACACTTTAAACCAGACAATCCATGGATTCCACATAAAATAACCACCAAAAAACAAAATCTGACATCTGTCCTCCACTCCCTCCAACCTACTCTGCTCCAGCCCCTCCAATCACCTTGACTCCAACTGGTCCAACCACCTCTCCATGTTTTCAATAGGTATTTAATCAGTGTTAGAACGTGTTTTGATCTTCTCAAATGTTTATGTGAAATAAATAATTATGAAATCTCCCTTGGCATCATATTTTACATGTGCTTTTGTATTTATGTCTTATATTTTTATTTATGAAATATTTTGTAATCTTAAACAAGGTGTGGGGAGGAACACATAAAGACACATATGTCCTCTTGTCAAAGATAGGACCATACAAATGATTTTGCTTGGACTTTGCCAGAATTTGTCCTGGACAGGAGCTGGAGAGTGAGGTACTTTAATTTCAATAAAGCTTTGGATGGATGGATGGATTTCAAAAGCACTTACAATAAACTTTTAGAGAAGCTCAACATTAAACTTGCTCTTTTTTAAAAAAAAAATTACTCTTTTCAGGTTATTAATGCCATTATTATGCCGTTATTCATGTCATGGTTAACAATTACAATAGGAATCATCAGGAACAAGCCACAGTAATTGACAGCTTTGAGAGGACACGGATTTGGCTCAAAAGAAGTTCAAGATTAAAGGTTTGTGTGGAAAACTTTTTAAATTTTAAATTACATTTGATGTTATATTAGCTTGTGGTTAATAAAGTTATAATACATCTTTCAACTTTTCCATGTTTTTTTTTTCTAAGATTGATAGACTCCAACATTATATTCTATTCACATATTCATATTTGAAATGTGAATATATATATATATATATTTTTTTTTTCACATTTAATCCTCTCAACAAAGAAAGAAAGAAAGTTTGAAGGTGGATATGTGAAACTGTCCCACATGCCATCCAGCAAGATGTGGTTTCATGTGGTGTGTTTGCTCTGAAACTAATTAATGCCTGGTTTCAAAGTTAGTGAACTGGACTTATAATTTTGTGTCCATTGTTGGACACAACACAGTTCGATCGAACCGTTATAGCTAGGATTCTGTAGGCTCGATCGAACCGTTATAGCTAGGATTCTGTCGGCTAATGTGTCTATATATAAATATATATATATATATATATATATATATATATATATATATATAAAAGAGAGAGAGGGACTGCACATTTCTGGACTGGATTGAGATGTCTGATGGTGTTCCTGGGATTTGTTGTACCCACTGCTCCAGTTTGGGGGTGACTGCCCTGAGGGCCACAATGACCACAGGCACCACTGTGGTCTTCACCTTCCAGGCCCTCTCCAGTTCCTCCCTGAGGCCCTGGTATTTCTCCAGTTTTTCGTGCTCCTTTTTCCTGATGTTGCATTTGCTTGGTATTGACACATCTAATACAATGGCTTTCCTCTGTTGTTTATCCACTACGACAATGTCTGGTTAGTTCGCCCTTACCATTTTGTCTGTCTGGATCTGAAAGTCCCACAGGATCTTAGCTCTGGCATTCTCCACCAACTTTAATCTCTGGGTTTCCAGTCCACATTCTGTACACTATGCCTGCCACTTGGTTATGTCATTCCATGGACGCTTTTCCTGCCAGCATCTTGCACCCTGCTGTTATGTGCTGTACTGTCTCAGAGGCCTCCTTCCACAACCTACATCTTGGGTCTTGTCTGGTGTGGTAGATCTGGAACTCTATTGCTCTGGTGTTTAGGGCCTGTTCCTGGGCAGCCAGGATGAGGGCCTCTGTGCTGTCCTTGAGTCCAGCTTTTTTCAGCCATGGGTAGGATTTACTGATATCAGCCACTTCGGTTATTTGCTGGTGGTACTTCCCACGTAAGGGCTTGTCCTTACGTGGGATGTTGGTATCTCTGGCACCTCTCTGGCACCTCAGCCTCCATTCCCTGTTGTCTGAGACATTCACTGAGCACATTGTCTGTTGAGGCTTTGTCCCTGATGTATCTATGGATTTTGGATGTTTCGTCCTGGACAGTGGTTGGTTCTCACACTCACTAGTCCTCTGCCTCCTTCCTTACGGCTCATGTACAGTCTCAGGGTGCTGGATTTGGGATGGAACCCTCCATGCATGGTTAGCAGTTTTCGAGTCTTAACATCTGTGGCTTTTATCTCCTCCTTTGGCCAGCTAATTATTCTTGCAGGGTATCTGATTACTGGCAAGGCATAGCTGTTTATCGCACGGATTTTGTTCTTGCCATTGAGCTGGCTTCTCATGCCTTGCCTTATTCGTTGGAGGTATTTAGCTGTGGCTCCCTTCCTTGTGACCTCATCGAGGTGTCCATTTGCTTGTGGTATACCTAGGTACTTCTAACTGTCCTTTATTTCTGCTATTGTTCCTTCTGGGAGGGAAAGCCCTTCTGTGTGGATGACCTTCCCCCTCTTTGTGACCAGCCGACCACACTTCTTTCGTCCGAATGACATCCCAATGTCCGTGCTGTAGATCCTGGTGGTGTGGATCAGTGAGTCGATATCTCGCTGGCGTACAGCTTGATGTCATCCATGTAGAGAAGGTGACTGATGTTGGCCCCATTTTTGAGTCGGTATCCGTAACCAGTCTTGTTGATAATTTGGTTGAGGGGGTTCAGGCTTATGCAGAACAGCAGCGGGGACAGAGCATCTCCTGGGTATATGCCACATTTGATGGACACTTGTGCAAGTGGTTTGCAGTTGGCTTCAAGGGTGGTTTTCCACAGCCTCATCGAGTTTGCAATGAAGGCTCTCAGAGTCCTGTTGATGTTGTACATCTTTAAGCATTCAATGATCCAAGTATGAGGCATTGAGTCATAGGCTTTCTTGTAATCAATCCAAGCCATGCACAGGTTGGTGTGTCGGGTTTTGCAGTCTCGGGCAACTGTGTGGTCTACGAGGAGTTGGTGTTTGGCTCCTCTGCTATTTACACTGATGCATTTCTGTGCCGTGCTCATGTGTTTATCCATGTGTTTGCTTATCTTGGCCGCTATGATGCCAGACATGAGCTTCCAGGTTGTGGAGAGGCAGGTCAGTAGTTGGGTGGGACTGGACCCTTTGATGGGTCCTTCTGGATTAGGATTGTCCACCTTTCAGCTAACCATTCAGGGTGAGTTCCACTTTGCAGCAGCTGGTTCATTTGGGCTGCCAGTCACTCATAGAGGGCAGTGAGTTTCTTTAGCCAGTAGGCATGGATCATGTCAGGCCCTGGTGCTGTCCAGTTTTTCATACCTGAGACTCTTTCTTGGACATCTGTCACAATGATGGTTACCGGGGCTTGCTCAGGGAGATTGCTATGGTCCTCTCGTAGAGAGATCAACCACTGTGCATTGCTGTTGTGGGACGCCTCCCTTTCCCATATGCCTTTCCAGTATTTTTCAGTCTCCAGCCTTAGTGGGTCTGCTCTGTTGTTATTACCCTGCCATTGCTAGTGCACCTTAGCTGGTTGAGTGGAGAAGAGCCGGTTAATCCTTCTGGCTTCATTCTTTCTTGTGTATCTCTTTAGGCGGCTGGCCAAGGCTCAGAGCCTCTGTTTGGCAGTTTCGAGTGCTTCAAGTATGGGCATCTGGATGTCCTTTGGTCTTTTCATTGTACCCCTGTGGAGCTCTGAAATTTGGCTCACTTCCCTCCTTGTTACCTTGATTTTAGCCTCTAACTGTCTTTTTCATGGTGGGTATTGGGTCTCATTCATGGTTGCTCTTATAGCCAAGCATATCAAGAATCACTGATGCTGAGTTGTAGATCAGCTCATTGGTCTCTGTTATGGTGTTGGTAGGGATCGTTCTCAATGCTGCATTCACATTTTCAATGAGAAATTCTGATGGTACTTCACTCAGTCGTTGTAATTGGCGCCGAGGAGGTCTGGTTGAAAAGTGGTAACTCAGAGAAAATGGCTTTTCTGAAAGCCATTTTTATACTTTCAGTCACTTAAGTTGGAGAAAATCATAAAAAAAGTAAACACTGAGTGATACTTTCTTCTACCAGAAATACCTTAAATACATGTGTTTCAGTTCATAATTAGACATAAACAATGTGAGCCTGCCTAATATGCCAACTTGATGTGCAGTTTCTATCACTTGTAACTGTGTATGAGATCAGACATCAAAAAGGATGATTAGATGACTGAGATATACACATAGGATTATTGTTGTTCAACTTTCAAAAGAATATTTTCTAAAAATAATTTTTTTAAAAAGCAAAAAAATAAATTACCATTAAGTTTATTTTAGAACATGGATTTGAAGTTGCAGTTTGCTTTTCTGTAGTCAGTGGAGAACCTTTGCAGACACTGTAGCAGTGAGGACACAGAAGATGATATGTGGTTAAGACAACAATGTAATGGAGTGAAAAATCAATTCAAGCAAACCATATACCATCCTTAAAATAGTTGCAAAGTAATTAGATTTACAAAAATAAATCATAATAAAATAAACACCCAAGGCAGGTAAGTGGAAAGTTGTTTACGTTTTTTTTAGTACAGTACAGTTGTAAATTCATTCTAAATTACAACTGCTTATGGTACTAGAATTTTTTTTTTTACCTCCATACATGTAAGGAACATGCTGTCATATCCTCAAATATTGAGCTACCAAACATATATTGATGATTAAGAAGGAGCTTTATGTTGACCAAACCCAATATCACCTTTAGTCAACAGATAAAGAACTAAAAACATTCTTTAGTTGAATATTTTTATGTTATTCGAACATTTAGATATTTTTTATTTACGGATTGCATGTGACAGATGCGACAGGTGGTACCACCAAGACTGCATGAAGTTCCCACAAACCGACAGATTACTATTGTGCAATGTGTTTATAGATTTTATGTTTACACCAATCTACTTCTTTAATGACTATAGTTCAGTGCATTTGCAGTTTTTACATGTGACATTTTTTTGTTGACATAATTAGTTTTCCAAAAATTACTGTTGTGAATGTTCTTTTGTGGAAGTAAATAAAAAAGAAATTTAATTTTTCTGTTAAATCAAAACAAAAATTGTTTGAACACCTTGCATTTAGCAAGGTTGCATTGTCAGATTTATTTCCTTCAGTATTATTACAAAAGCAAGAATAAAAACACTAACCATCAATCATAAGTAATACATACATTTCAGATATAAAGGACAATAAATAAGGCATGGAGATTTGCTGTAAAATGCATCTCCCTGTTAACTTGGACAAATAAAGATGGAGTCCACCTTTTCTACATAATCACATTTGTTCTATGAACTACTGTTTCACATTGATACGATAATATTTGACGAAAGTGGAGAGGACATGCAAATTTTGGCAGAAACAAAATCCATATTGCCAAAAAATGCATCCCCCTGCTAACATGGAGAAATAAAGAGTTAAGAAGGATTTCACCTTTTCTACGTAATGACACTTGTTCTCTGAGTTACCACTAAAAGTTTCATATCAACAGGACAATAGACAGTGGATGTAAATATTATCAGGCTCAGAAATGTAAATGTATCCCCCCTGTATTAATAGACTAGACAGTTAAGCGTGATATCAAATGTTCTACATAATGGGCCTCACTCAGTTTTGTAGCTTTAAGCTGTTATGTGTTCAAGAAAAATCGGGGAATTTCAAAGCAGCTGCGGAGAACATGTTCATAAGACACTGAAAAACCTTCGACTCATGTCTTAATGAAGGTGTAAAACTTTTATTTATTTAAATTAATTTGCGAAATAAAACCCACTGTTCAGGGCTCGGTTAAGAAACGTGATAGTGTTACAAACATCTTTAAAAGTTTCCTCTTCGGTCAGATTTCCGTGTCCTCGGGTATATGCGAGTTTAGAGCGATGCGCGTTCCCGCGACAGGGGACGCGTTTCTCGGCATAACACCTGGCTGAGCAAGTTTTCTGAGGTAAACATTGCATATAAAGAAATCTATAATCCAGCCAATCAAATAATATTAACAGGCTCAAACATTCAAATTTCACAATTCGGGGTATGAAATATTTAGTTTGATTTCTAGTGTTATTCTCAACCCCCAAATATGCTGTTTTTCTCTCCTAAAGTTTGGAAATTGTTACTTGTGTTTTACAATTACAAATGATCAATTCAGGACTATATTATCTGATAAGATTGAACTCCTGAAACACCAGGAGGGAAAGCCGTACCGTTTTTGGGGAGTTTGTGGATGACATCCACGGCAGCCTGAAAGCGCCTCTGATGATCCACTGCAGGCTCTGCCATGGCCAAGACTGGCATGATCCCAGCTCAGGCTAACAGACAGAGCTGCAGACAGACAGACAGACAGGACAACAGCATCTCACACTGATACCTGGACACACCACAGAGAACTCACTGTGGGCAGTATCATGTTACTGAGTATCTGAGCAACACTGACCGCATACAGTCCAATCAGCTGGGACCTTTCAGCTGGGACTCTCCCTGTCCGGTCTGGTGCAGCTTAGCGTCGTTAGCTTTCACTTTGTCCTGTCTCTGGAGCTGTCCTTCTGGTCTCCTGCTGGTCTCATTTCCCCCGCCAGCAGCCGCCTGGCCTCCGCAGAGACACACAGATGTCTTCAGCTTAGAAAAGTGTCAGAGTTTCAATGTTGGTCCTGGAGACAGACTTGCTGAGATCAGGTTAACGTTAACGTCACACAATACTTCCGTGTCAGATCACGTGACAAGCGCACCACCGACACAACCAAGGTCACGTTGATCTTTAAAGCTACAGTGAGCAGAAATGATGTGCGGATTGCTGCTTTGATTCTTTCATGTCACACTTGCTGGAATTGACTTCACTACGCAGTCCAACGCTCCTAAGAAAGGTTGAGGTTATTAAAGGCATAATGGAGAAGCACTGTTGTGATGACGTGCTGAAGGTGGAGTGTCTGAACGAGTAGGAGCTTCTTTGAGACAGAGGTCCAGTTTCAAGGCGTCAATCAAAATTCTTTTCAGATAACTGATAAACAGCAATTTTACGAGACAGAGAGAATATTAGAAAGAAGTACATCCCCTCCTTTTCTTTCTTTAATCGAAAACTTCTGTTTGACTATAGAAATTATTTTTCGGCTGCACTTCTCCTATTCAGACTGAGGGAGGGATAGTCACAGCAGTTCGCCACCAGTGGGCGTATCGAACACAGTGAGCACTCCTCACCAGCAAACCAACTGAAATTCAGCGCAGTAACGGCTGATCCGTGGAGGCGCTCACTGTTGCTCTTGTCTGTTAACAGTTGTCAGCAATAAAAGAACCCTCGAAACTACACAGATTAATTCATATTTGTAGCTACTGAAGATAACATTTTTGCTTAGCCGCAATAAAACAGCACTATGTGCCTGAAAAATACCCAGCACTGCCCCCTTAAGGCGAAATCCACAGGTAGAAAATAGAAATTCTTTTCAGTTCTTGACCCGTAAACCTAAATGGGAACAACTGGAAACAAAATAATTTTCTGAAGGAAAGACCCATTCTCAAGAGAATGTTTTTAATTTTTTAATGAATGACCAATGAGGATTCAGCCAGTTATTTTCTGTTACCAGTGTACCATGACATGCTTCCACGAAAATCCCTAACTCCAATTTATTTCAGTAATTTCATTTATTCCTAATATCATACCTGTATGTTTCTGTATGTATTTTCTACATACAGCATTTGCTGTATTGTAATAACAATAGGATCCATCCAACCAAGTAGCTGGGGAGAATGTGAGTGATGGGGATCCAATACCAGTCAGGCTTAATCATTGTATTTAATCATAATAACAAGAGGCCTGTTAATAAATATAACAAATAAAGTAAGAAATGAATCAATCTTCTCTGGTTTCCCCCACAGTGTTTTCATGGAATCTTTGATCTAATGGTAAATGACAGATTATTTCAGGGTGCTCTCTCCTCTCCTCCCCCATAACGTCGGGAAATAAAGAGCAACTGTTTCAAAATTCTCATAAAATGTTATGTGTGATAGGATGTAGTATAGTATAAATTTCCTTAATCCAGTAATCTGTCATATTATCCATTAAAATGGGATTTACCAGAAAGACTCATCTTTTCAAGAAGTCTTAATTTTTGTGCCCTGCTGTCAGCCAGTTTCTATCCTCTGATATCAGCAATAAAAAATGATCAATACACATAACGTGTTGGAAACCTGTGTTTGGTGACTGACTTTTATTTGTCAGGCTTAAGTGACAAAAGTTGGAAAAAGACCGATACTCTTGGTGATTAAAATAACACAGAAGATCCTGTTTATTTATTTTTCACAATTTTGTTATTTCTTCTTTTTTAAACAGCTGCCGATTAAACTGAATGTTACAACCTCGACATGATTAAATGAGTTGTTTTTACAGAGAAATTGATCAGAAGCATCATGAAAATGGTAAGATCTGTCTCTCTGGCTGCTATGCTCGTTCCCAACACAGGGAACAGAATTTCACACTCCTGGAAATAACTTTATGCTCAGAAAGAAAACTGGACAGCTTCATCCGCGTATTATACTCCTCCCGTTTTATTTTGAAAATCTGCTGAGGAGGACTTCGTCGGCTCTGACGTCAGATGGACGCCAGTGACATCATTTTGAAGAAGTGGGGCTCTCAGACCCCTGAGCAGGTTAAAATGCTGAGGATCGGCCAGCAGAGCACCGACTGACCGTCCACCACCCTGCGGCTCACATAGACGGAGCGGCCGGAGCTTCTGCGCATCATGCTGGGCGCCAAACACAAGAAGAACCGGGCCGGGACGTCCGAACCCAAGGCCATCGACCCCCTGAGGAATCTGGGTGAGTGTTTCTCTTATTCGGCCCAGATAATCTGAGGGCGTTTGGCAGAACCTGGAACCGTCATGTCGCCTCTTTCGTATGAGACGAAAGGATCAATCAGTGCGCTGCAGTCATCCTGAAGGCTGCAGAGTCTCTGCAGGGAAACGGAGCAATGATCCGTTCAAAGCGAACTGGAGCAGAAGGGATTACTGAGGCTCTGAATCCACAAACACTGCAGGACTGGAGACAGCTGGAGCTTTCAAACAACAGCAGCATGTTTTTAGTCATTTCATATTAATTACTAAATATTTCTAAAATGTTGTAGGCCTACATGAATATTAACTTAGTTGCTGTTTTTAACTACAGCTTAATAAGAATTAGCACTGAAAAAAAGTCTATGTAATTGTCTTTATGGCCATGTTTGGACATTTCAGTTACATTCAATTCAGTTTATTTATATAACGCTAATTCACAATAAATGTCCTCTGAAGGCATTTTATAAAAATATTTAAATTCAACAATACATTCATTCCAACTGTTCCTTTATTAAATTGCACATTACACTGGATTCATTATTGAAAGTAGATTAAAACGCTTCTATCTAAAGGTAACCCAGCAGATTGCATGGAGTCATTCACTCCTCCAGGACCAGCATGAGTTACTAAAACTGTCAGACTCACTTTGATCCCAGAAGTGGAAATAGCTACACAATGAAGCTTTCCTAATCTCCTGTCAGATCTTTGAATATATTTCCTTTTGACAAATCTTTCCTATTTGAGGCATGATTCCTCTGTTGTTCTCCACTCTGCTGGATCTTTGCTTCTTTGAACTCGTTTTAATGCTGTGAGCGAAAAGGTTTGTTGGCAGAATTTGTACTGCCAGGTTTGAAGCGGTCTTTAAATGAAACATACAATAATAATGATAATAATAATGTGACGGTACATTGCAGGCTTAATGCCTACATTTCATTTAACCATTTAAATATATTCAGAGGAGCTTCATCTGCATATGAAGTTAAATTAATTTTCCAGTGTGGAATGAACTGCACTGATTTTAACTTGTGTGTCTGAGTCTGATATTATTTGGCTGCTGCTGAAGGTTCAGCAAACTTCATGCAGTCTTCAGCTTCAGAGGAAGCATTGATCTTCAGCTCTGATCAGTGAAGTCATGATTAATCTTCTTATTGGTTTGAACACTTTCAGACTAAACCACTGATATGCATAATTGTGGTGAGTGGACATTAAATCTCATACATGCGTAACTGCAGTCTGTGTGGGTACTGCACAGGATCTTTTAACATGTTGCTGTTAAAAGATCCTGTGCATCTGAGTTCTTTCCTTCTAATCTGTTCCAAGATTGGCAGAGTAGTAATAATCCTTCGGACTGGCAGCAGAGAATTAGGTCCTGGATCAGTCCTGAATCCTGGCACCAGAATTAGAGCTGTATTTACTCACAGGCTGGAATGATGGGACCCTGACCAGAGAATTAAGACTTAAATCCCATTGTCTGCTGTTGCACCCTCTCCTCTGTTCTTACCATTATGCATTTTTCCTAGGATAATCAATAGTATTACCTAGAAAAATACAGAGTAAGATCTGCACAATATTGTATTAGAGTTATTATTGCAAGTGGGATCATGTCTTCTCATTCTCCTCGTTGATAATATCGAGGATGCTCCGATAGCAGTTTTCTGGCCAATCAAAAAACCTGACGTGCCAATTCAGTTTTTGGAGAATACTCATTTTCTTTTCTGAAATGTTGCTGGGTTACCAACAGTGGAGTGACTATTGTGAACTGCAAATATGCAGACATGACCTGGTGGGTGTGTTAGTCAGACTCTCTCAAAGCAGAGCACTAGAGGACTGTGGCTGACTTTCAGATCTTTGCTGAGGATGATAAGATTGGTGTAAGTGGATCACATGTCTCCCAAAATTAAGAAAATCTGCATCGAATTACCATCTGTCCAATGTATCGTTGCACCTCTAAATAATATATCAGTGGTGATGGTGGAGGGAGGCTGTGTGCCTTTCTTGAAGCTGAGTAGGACCAGAATACATTGAACTATATATTATAATGGCTTGTGATGGTAAAATATTTACAAATAGAAAATATTGCATTATTTTATCTTGATGATGGGCACAAATGAGGTAAGGCAGAGGCTTCGAGTAAATTTGAAGATTTTTTTTTCACAATACTTTATATTGGATATTTTTAATACCATACCATACCATACCATACCATACCATACCATACCATACCATACCATACCATACCATACCATACCATACCATACCATACCATACCATACCATACCATACTAACTTTATTTATAAAGCACTTTAAAACAACCACAGCTGATACAAAGTGCTGTACATAAAATAGATAAAAACAAATAAAAACTCTTACAGTTTAAAACAAACAAACATACAATGTGAAACTAGATCTCGCTGGAGTTGAAGGCCAAGTAAAATAGATGGGTTTTAAGACGAGCTTTAAAAGTGGACAGTGAAGGGGCCTCTCTGACTCTCTCAAAGCAGAGCACTAGTTATAATTACTAACTGGCACAGAATCCAGAACAATATCAATTAAGTAGACATACTTTAAATAAAATAAATTTACATTGACATAACACAACAAGAAAAAGACAAAAAGCATGGTGTAGGAATAATCATTAAGGATTAAATACAATTATATAGGAATCAGAGATGCAGTGAGGGTCAGATTGTGTCACTATTGTTCATAAATACTGTCAAGCCCAGTTCAATTACAGGAAGATTAGTCAATCCTATGCAGGTAAGTTTTGCATATGTCTTAAAAATTGTTGCCATATTTTATAAAATGTCTTACTTCCAATAGCTTATTTTCTCTAAGATCACACAGCTATAGATTTCACAAAGTCATGTTTTAATTGGAAGTGGGGCATCGGGTTTCCATTTTGTGTAATACATTTCTTAGCAACTGCCAAAATATGGTTGTTACAACCTTCTTTAACAGCTATGGAAAATTTTACTTTACAGTTTACTATTGTTAGAGGTTATTAAAGTTACACTGTTCAGGTTTGTTAATTACTTACTATCTGTTTTGCATGGTCAGATCAGATGTAGGAAGTGCCTTGCAAAGTAACAGAGGATAGCAGTCTGCAGCTATCAACAAGACTTCTCATGAGATTCACTACCTTACACTCTCTGGCAATAACCAGATGTCCACACCAAACTCATGTTGCGTGCCATCATATATCTTTCTTTCTGTGTCCTTGTTCTTCCCAGGGATTCAGGATGATGAAGATGTGAAGCAGATGTTGCAGGGTTGCAGCATGGTGAAAGTCCGATCAGCTCGTTGGCAGAAACAACGAACCTTGAAGCTTCTGGATGATGGTGTGACTATCTGGTGTCAATCCCAGAAGACATCCAGCCGGGCCAAAGAGCAACAATCCTGTGAGTTAGCTTCTCTTTACGCATCTAGACAAAATTCTTACAGGAAGGTACATGACATGCTGTAAGAAAGACACAGAAAGCCCTGAGCTATTTTCATAATCTGAAGAATATTTTTTCAGTACAGTCAGTCTAGATCCATTATGACAGCAAACACAGTGTTTCACTGTTAACTCTGCAGCAGGATTGATTCATTTCATTCAACAACAGTGTAGAAAAAAAGGCTTTCATTTTCAGCATTAAATCTACAACTGACGAGTTTGTTACGGTAGCTACATTTTAGAACTCATACAGTCACTACAAAGAAAACAGGAATGTCTAACATGGAAATGCCAATGTTCCTTCTTTTGACCAGGGCAACAGAAGACAGCAGACAAAAAGGAAAGTTTTGGTTGGGTTTAAAATAGGGATTTTCAATATCATATCAATGTTAGTCAGCTTTTCATATTGCATCTAATAAATAGAACTGGACTCTTTGTGCCTTGTTGAGGTGTTTAACCAAAGCAGAAAATCAATGTATGTGGTTACTTTAACATTGTGTCCAAATATATAGAATATTGGTAAATATTAGTTAACAAAAGTAATAATATTGTTTATTGATAGGGCTGCACAGTTGCTACAGTTGGTAGCTATATTGCCCTGCAGCAAGAAGGTCCTGGGTTCGATTCCCAGCCTGGGGTCTTTCTGCATGGAGTTTGCATGTTCTCCCTGTGCATGGCGGGTTCTCTCTGGGTTCTCCGGCTTCCTCCCACAGTCCAAAAACATGACTGTCAGGTTAATTGGTTTCTCTAAATTCTCCTTAGGGGTATGTTTGTGTGTGCTTGCATGGGTGCACGTCTGTGTGCATGATTGTTTGTCCTGTCTGCCTCTGTGTTGTCCTGAGATGGACTGGTGACCGACCTGTCCATGGTGACCCTGCCTCTTGGCCGTTGACCACTAACAGTCACCAGTACCCCTCTGGACCCCACTAGGGAGAAGGTGTAAGATAAAAGATGGATGTCAGCCCACATCTCTAGTTTAACACTCGTTGTTCCAGTTAAACAGTTTCACAGCATCTGCAAAGTGCAGGTCCAGTGTAATTGGACACCTGGACCTTCAGGTTCTCTGGTGACAGCTAAACCATGTATTTTTTCATTTGTTCTATATCAAACTCTCTTGTTTTCTATGCCTTGTTGGCTCTTGTGAATCGCTAATTGATTTCATGCCTGAAACAAAGGTTTACTGACTTTTTCTTTGTTTTTCTTGAAATTCATGAAACAGCATATGCCAAGTCATATTTTGCTGCAGTTGTAGACATTTTAGCTCCAGTTCTTGCTGAGACCTTGTTTAAGGTTTGGGAGCCATCCCTGGAGAATATAGCGCTTTGCTAAGACCGTATTACTGCTGGGTGTGTTCTGTAAAACATCTGTACAGTGTGTCTATTTTGGTTGGACTTAAATGCTACTTGCTGCATTTGGAGTACCCAGTCCCTGCTGCACCAACGGGAGCCTACCTTGATTACAGAGTTGGAGCTTATTTTAAGATGCTCCCCTATCCTGTTGCAGTTCAAACATTTAGATTATAGAACACTGGAAGCTGGGAGGGTCTGTGGTTTGATGGCATATCATTACCAGAAGATTTTACCCTTTTTTAACTTGACAAGTAAAGCAGGTCTGCTGAGATGTGACCTCTGACCTCTGGGACCCAGGGGTCTATGGGGTTTTCTTGAATGTTATAGATTGCCCAATTTTAAGTCAGAACCTATCGATTGATCCTAATTGATTTAGTCACACAGAAACCACTCAGATTGTCTCTTATGTTTGTGAGAAAAAAGTCTGCAGATGCCAGTGATCATCATGTGGACTACACACAGTGAGAACCTATCATTCATGTTCTGTATGTAATTAGTGCCACTTAGTTTAGATCACAGGGGCTGGCTGTAGCGCAGCTGGGTGGCCCAACTCCTTAGCTCCTCGCCCCTGTGGCTTTCAGTCAAGTAGAATCAAAGGTCAAAATTAGAAATCCCAGCTTGGTTGGAGACCGCCTGAGCACATTAAAGGAGCACGGTTGTCTTCTTGTTTAATTTGGAAGAGTTTAAAGAACAGGTTTGGCTTTCATAGGAGACTTTACTGGAGTGCTCACAGCAGTCTGACAGTGAAGCTGTGTGTCAGTTTGGAGAATAGAAGAAGACTTTTTCTAAATAGCTCAGCTGATGGCTACTCACAACAGGACTTGTTTAGAGGAAAGCTTTGTCATCTGAAACACTGTCAGCTCTGATTCAGAGTGTAATGATTACTACTCATGAATCTTATTCATGATTAGTAAGTGTAACTTTAAAGTCCTGTTTTGATGAGAAGTGACCTTTGACCGATTGACCAGGCGTCTGTTGATTGTTGCTGCAGAGCATCTGGTTATCCATGCTTACTGGAGACCACTTATCTGTTTGTCAGAGCTGAAGGTGTTTTCTGAGCAATCTGGTATGTTTGCAACTGAAGGAACTGATACACTGCAGAAACACAAAATCTTAGCAAGTATTTTGGTCTAATTTCTAGTGCAAATATCTTAGTACTCTAGAAATAAGACAAAACTAACATACAAGCTAGTTTTAAGTCAATTGTTTCTTAATATTAATGAAAAGGTGCTTGTTACATTGGCATATTATTTCACGTATAACATGCTAAAACGTTTAAAAGCAAAATTAAGAGCTAATGTGCCAGTGTGATGATTTTGTTGTATCTATTTTATTTGCAATCAAGTATTTTTTACTGTGCACATGCATCTATAACAGAGCTATTTACCAAGAATAGATTGACAGTGGTTCAGTGCAATCAGAAAGTTGTAGATTTGATTTCGCCTCCTCCCTGCCACATGCTCTGGGCAAGGAATGTAATGGCAAGTTGCGTGCATGCATATGATTTAGACTAGATAAACTTGCACTTTCATAGGTCCTACTTTGTTTCAAAAATCTGTTTTTACATCTTCTCCAGATTTTCTGATCCTGGACTAAATATCTCCTGATTAAATATTCTCCATTTTCCTTATTCCTGTTCCTCCACTCTGCTTTTCCATCCCATAGTCTCTGTCATGGAAGTAGAGTGTGTTCGTGAAGGCTGCCAGTCAGAAACCCTGCGGCGGATGGCAGGCTCAGTGCCAGAGGGTCGATGTTTGACGGTGGTCTTCAAAGGACCCCGGAAGAGTCTGGATCTCCTGTGCAGCAGTCAGGAGGAGGCCCAGCATTGGGTCCGAGGCATCCGCACTCTGCAGGAGAGAGTGGACAACATGACCCACAAAGAGAAACTTGACCAATATCCTTCAACTGCTCAGCTTGAAACTTCCAACACAAACATCAGAGCTAAGCTGTTTTCCATGTTTCTTGTCTATAATAAATCAAGTATGAGTGGAACTGCAGCAGCTGCCTCCTTAACCATGTTTGTATCACTTGGATCCATGCTTATCTAAGTCGAGCTGATCAGAACCGTGATGACAAGATGAGCTATGAGGAGGTGCAGACGCTGCTGCGGATGATCAATGTTGACCTTAGTGATCAGTACGCTCACAGCCTCTTCCAGGTAGAGCCGCTACAACTGTGACCGTCTGCTGGTCGACAACACAATTAAAGACTGTCTCTGTCTGACCAACAGAAATGTGATCGCTCTGCTGATGGACGTCTAGACCACGAGGAGATCGAAGTGTTCTGCAAGGAGTTGCTACGCCGACCAGAGTTGGATGCTGTCTTCATTCGTTGCTCTGCCAACAGCTGTGTCCTTTCCACTGTGGATCTGAGGGACTTCCTGAGGCAGCAGGGGGAGGATGCCTCCCTGACACACGCTCAGAGTCTCATCCTCACCTACGAACTCAATGAGTGGGGTGTGCTAACTTGTTAATTAGAAACTACTATTTTCAAACATTTATGGTTGAAAACAAAGTCAAAAACATTTAATTCTTTCTGTCTGACATAAACACTTCCTGTCATTACTTAGGCTGAGATGACCTTGCCTTTAAGCAAAATGTGAAAAGCCCAGATTCTGGTGCTTCTGTGCTTCCGTGTTGATTCTAATTCACATTTAAGTTAACTGGAAAATGAAAGCAACATGTTAAGACTAAAAGCTTGGAAGTTGAAGCTTGGGTCAGCCTAGTGGACAATGATATAAAAGCATAGCATCAATTAGTGACTATAAGATAACCAAAGTCAATGCTAAGGAGTGATCACAACAAAACCTCAATCAGTTGTGGTTTCGTTCATACCAGTCACACTCAGGAAATACTAGTAAGTCAACCTCGAAGCTGGAAAAGATATTGTCGTATTTAAGAAGCTTAAGTAATTTACTTCATCTTTATTGACCCAAAACAGGAAATGTTTCGTAGGATTTAGTCTTTTTAGACAGAGCATCTTCACATCTGGGTTCAGCTGTGATTAAACCACCCTCCTAATGAACATCTTAAAATTAATTTCTCAAACTAACAATATTTATCCTCTGGAAGAGACAGGGATACTATAATTGTTTATGTCTGATTGTTTACTGAATTTATTTAATCATTTCTTATTTGTATCGTTTACCTTCTGCAGCCCAGAGAAACCAGTTCATGACCCCTAATGGTTTCACAATGTACATGCTGTCTAAGGAGAACTGTGTGTTTAACCCCGAACACCTAAGAGTTTACCAAGATATGAACCAGCCACTGTCACATTACTTCATCTCCTCATCACACAACACCTACCTCACTAAGGACCAGCTGACCGGGGACAGCAGCACAGAGTCTTACATACGGTGAGCAGCATCCTGTAATACATCAACACAGTTAAAAAGACAACTGAAAACCTGGACAATGACCTAATTTGCTTATGTTCTGTCTCATTAACTTCTCATATTCCTTCATGCCAGGTGGCAGAGCAGTCAGTAAAGTTTATATCCATGGTACATTTCAACAACAAGGCAGTTCAAAGTGCTTTACATCATAAAAACACAAAAATAGAATAATAAAAAACACGATTCAGTTAATAATTGAGAAAACAAAAACAAACATTACATCATCAAACTCATCAATTCAGATTAAATGCTGGTCAATGTTCCAGTGACTGTGAATCAAAGGAAAGTCAAAACAAGTGAGATTTTAGTCTAGATTTAAAGAAACTCAGTTTTGCATTTTCTGGAAGTTTGTTCCAGAAAATGCAAAATTTGTTCCAGATCAGTGGTGCATAAAAGCTGAATGCTACAACTCATGTTTGGTTCTTGTTCTGGATGCAGAGCAGAACCAGAACACCTGAGAGTTCTTAAAGGTTGATACAACAACAGCAGATCTTTAATGCATTGTATTATGCCATTCAGTGATTTATAAACTAGCAAATACATTTTAAAGTGTATTTTCTGATCTACAAGGAGTCAGTGGAAGGACTTTAGAACTGGGTGATGCGCTTTATCTTCCTGGTTTTAGGGAGAACGTGAGCAGCAGCTTCTGCTGTCAACCCTCCAGCAGCAGGGTTGAACATTTTGTGATTGTAGCTATTTTGCTAAGTGAGTCAATGGATAGATTGTACTTTTAAAGAGTTCAGAAAAATTATTTCAGACAACTGCCTTTAGGTTTTCTGTGGCTCGTATTTTTGACAGTTGGCAGACAGAAAAGAGGGCGAGAAGAGGGGGGAAGACATGCGGCAAAGGTTGCTGGGATCAGGAGTCGAACCTGCGACATCCGCGTCGAGGACTGAGGCCTCCAAACTTGGGGCGTGCTAACCCCCGCGCCACCACAGCACGTCCCCCCCACATTTTGTTTAATTATTCCCCAGTGAGAAGATAACTTAGCTCCATAAAATATGAAAATGGCCAGCTTGTTTCGACCCACATGACCTCCAGCATGTTCTATCTTTATTTCTGCCCCTCCGCGCTGGTGTTTTAAAGACACGTGTAACCGTCTTCCAAGCAAATTCCCTAAATGTCAGTGATGATGTACATTTCCAACAGTTATTCAAAGTGTCTAACCAGTCTTCAAGGTGAATTTGGTGGTTCCCTTCCTTGTCCCATCTCTTCTTTATATATAATGTATCCCCTCCCTCCAGGTGAATACATTTGGAATACAAAACCAGAAATAGGTGTGGCTTTGTAATCTGGCATGATATTTTTGTTTTTCTTTTGTTTTTATAAACAAAAAAGACAAAGCATTTAAATGTTATCCTGAGGATTTAATTGTTAATATTATAATTTGACCCTGTTAGTCAAAACATAAAAGCAGAATTGAGTCTTTCTCTAAAATTGTTAATGAAGTTGCAGTTAAAAAAAACAAAACACTCTCTGTTGTCTCAATATCTGTCACAAGACTTACAGGAATTGATATTTATGTTGAATTTCTGAATGTGCCCTCTGTGATCTGTCTATCAGAGCTCTGAGTCATGGCTGTCGCTGTGTGGAGCTGGACTGTTGGGATGGAGACGGAGGAGAACCCATCATCTATCACGGTCACACGCTCACATCCAAAGTGCCCTTTGTGGAGGTGATCAAGACCATCAATGAGTATGCCTTTAAGGTGAGGACCTGAACATCTATCCATATTTCAACATCCTGCTCTTCATCCATTACACTACTGCCATGTATTCTCCATAGATACACAAAATCTACAGGCAGAATAAACAAAGCAGAAGGACAAGCAACAGTTTCTGTCCAAGAGCTGCTGTTTCCCTGAACGCTGCTAATTCATCCTGATCATCATGTTCTGAACATCCCTGATGTTTCTCGGTGTTACTGTATATTTTCAGATTTATTTAAATGTAATCATTTATTTTTTTGGACTGCCTACAAGAGTTGCTATTTTTTACATTTTGTTGTGCTTTCTTGGACAATGACAATAAAAGAATTCTGATTCTGAAATAGAGCTTGAATAGATACGTTTCTAAAATATTTATTTCATTTTCAAGTAAATATTTCCTGACCTCTGACCTGTTGAGATAGTTCTGACTGTGGTGATTGGGCTCTCCCAGGCATCTCCCTACCCTCTGATTCTGTCTCTGGAAAATCACTGCTCCGTGGAGCAGCAGGCTGTGATGGCTCGACATCTCAAAGCCATCCTGGGGGACAAGCTGCTCCTGAAGCCCCTCCCTGGGCTGAAATCATCTGCTTTGCCAAGTCCAGAGGTAGATAATGGAACTGAACAGAAGCTTATTTCATTTGTGTTAAAGGTCAGAAGTTGTACAGAGTGACATTTGCTTTCTTGAAGTCCAAAAAGATTGAAAATTAATTTGTTGACATCTAATAGCAAAGTCAAAGGGAAGTATATTTCTTTTCTGAAGGCCACTGCTGTTGAAAGTTGATGTGGAATGTTGGTTGGATGTGCAGGATCTGAGGGGTAAAATCCTGGTGAAGGGTAAGAAGGAGAAGGTGGTGGAAGAATATCCGTCCAGTTCTTCAGATTTGGACTCATCAGAAGAGGAAAGCAGCTTTGAAAAGTCATCTGGAAAGAAAGTCAAGAAGGTTGTATATCACCAACAGTTCCCCTTTGAGCCTGAGACTCTGATTTGGTCACAGACTTTATTTTACTTATTAAATGACTTATTTATTTACTTATTAAAAGGTGAATTAATAGGGAGCATTTTTAATACTGTGATAAATGTTTATGGTCCCAGCCAGGAGTATCCAAGTTGAGTCCAGAGCTGTCAGAGCTGGTGGTGTACACTTGCAGTGTTCCCTTTAAAAGTTTTGAACATGCTGCCAAAAATCCACCAACTGACATGTGTTCATTCTCTGAGAGTGAAGCCATCAGGCTCATCAAGGACTCAGGTAAGATTTCTGTTAAAAACCTGTAGATCATGATAAGCAGAGTCTGTTCTCAGCTTACATGTAAACCAATGGTCTCAAAGTCCTACAACTTCTAGATGTACCCATTTTCTACACATCTGAGTTAATTGGCTAAATTGCCTCCCCAGAATGTAGTCAGGCTTTACAGAGACCTGCTACTGAGCTCACATTGGAGCCAGGTGTGCTGAACCAAACACACATCTAAAAGTTCGGAGACCAGGTCAAGCATTTGAGACCACTGAGCAAAGAGTGTCGACTAAGAGTGTTCTTGTCCTGCTGATGCAGGGATGTATTTTGTACGTCTCAACTGTCACCAGATCAGCAGGATCTACCCATCAGGCCAGCGCCTTCAGTCGTCCAACTACAACCCTCAGGAGATGTGGAACGCTGGCTGTCAAATTGGTAAGAGCAGCACACCAGGAATCGTGGGGGGAAACATCTGGCCAGTATGATTGATCAGAAAAGATCTCTGCAAACAATCCTCAGATATGTGTTCCTAGATTGCTCTTAGGATGGCAAGCAACTCAAAGCCATCCTGGGGGACAAGTTGCTCCTGAAGCCCCTCCCTGGACTGAAATCATCTTCTTTGCCAAGCAAAATATGAAAAAAAAAAGCATTTCTGGTGAAGATGCAGTGTGAATTCTGTAAGTTTAATCTTTTTGAATGAAAATTGTAAAAGCATTTGAAATCAGGAAGACTCGCAGAAATGTAACAAATGGGCAAAAGCAGCAGAAGTAAGCAAAAATTCTCAGAACACAAAGAAAAAAATTGATACGGAGGGAAAACATTCAGTCAATCCAAAAATTCTTGCTCTGGATTGGCGCAAGATCTATAAAATGCTCTTATTAGTATTTGCGCAATTACCAGCATGGTACCTAACATTAACTTGCTCCATTAAATCATTTTATGCAGCCCCAATTAGCTAATTTTAATAATTAGCTAAAAGATAAACACAAAAGCTTTTTTTATGACGGGATGTGTTGTTTCATGAGGGAGAGAGGAGAGTCATCAGGGTGCAGGTGTGGGTGGTTTAAAGAGTCCGGTCTACATTATCAGGAGGGCTGTCACATGTTGACCTACAGTAACAATGCATTCACTACGCAAAAATCTATGTGAAAGCTAAAATTAGCTAGAATGTTAATACTAGATTAAATGCTGTCACTTTTATATTGCACTAGCATGTAAGCCAACAGTAGACATTAGTATGATGTCTAACAATAGCACATTAGATATTAGGTATCAATAACTGGATGATTCATAGAAACAAATTCAACTGGAAATAACACAGATGTACAATACAAATGATATTAGGTATTGTAATTCTCATTTATGCCACGGGACGGAGCTAAAAGAATGCCTACTCCATGTATTATGCTTACAACATCCTATATAAAGCAGTGTATGAAACGACCCTTCCAAATTAATCACTGTTGTCCAATTGTTGGAACAGCAGTAAAAGTGCAAGACAAAAAAAAGACTCCTGTATCTTTTTAAAAATCAGTCTAATCTTCCATTAGTCATACAACCTCCAAAACAACCTGATGAAGTATACAATTGTAGCAATGGTTAGATTAACTGGCGTTCTTACATTCCTCTTCATGGGCATGTCACTATTCTCACAAGAGCTATAAATAAACTAACGTGTGTGTGTGTGAGAGAGAGAGTCCAACTGCATGAGGGGCAAGCGCTATCAGAGAGGTTTTTCACAGGGGCTTAAAGCAGCAATTGATGCCTATGAACGAGTCTCAATACACTGCATGTCACCGAACCTATTTGCTCATCTGGCTTGACTCACATATGAGTTTAAGTCACATCCCTTTCCTAATCCATAGGGCTGGCACGTCATCGCAAATCTAATACGCTGGAGGTTAAAGATGTTCAGTTACATCTAGAGCGTCAGTGGAACATGTGGATTCCAGGTTATGGATCAGATGAAATCAGACCATTCAAGAAAGCTTGTACTACAGAGGCTCACAAACAGAGAATGGCACTGATTCGCAAGACAACCAAAAAGTAGCACAAGAAAGCTAATATGTTGTACTAACTTTGTGTTGGATGTCTAGCCAAACAGCTGCTCTGTTTGGCTAGAACAGTTTCAGCTCTTCTGGGAAGGCTGTCCACAAGGTTTAGGAGTCTTTAGGGGAATTTTTGACCATTTTTCCAGGAGCATATTTGTGAGGTCACATAACTGATTGATAACACTTGAACTCTATCAAGTTCAAGAACAACTTGATAGAGTTCATGGATCCCAATGCGCCTCACACTACATTCAGTCATTCCACCCACCAACTGACACATTGATGGTGGTCGTATAACTTGTATGCTGGACCATTATGCAGGAGGAAAAATGAGGGAGTAGCTTCCCAAGGACACAACAACAGAAAGGGAGAGTGGGGATTGACGTGCAAAATTTTCTCTTTCTCTCTTTCTCACTCATTGACATAAAGAAATACACTGGAAAATGCCTGGTAGTTCAGCCACACATTAATCTAATCTAGCAGAGTAATGAATGTGTTCAATAAGCATGTTCTCTCACAGCTCACCCCCTAGTGGATAACTCTGCTGTGATGTGTCCTCTAGTTGCTCTGAATTTCCAGACGTCTGGTGAGTCGATGGATCTAAATCAAGGCCGGTTTTTGCAGAATGGTCTTTGTGGGTTTGTCCTAAAGCCCCCTTTCATGAGACAACCCAGCACCTCCTTCAATCCAGAGAATGTTGGAGGTGGTCCGGCTCACAAACCTCTGCTGCTCACTGTTCAGGTAAGATGGAACATTATTACTTCATGAACATATGTAAAAACAGAAATGTAAGCTTTAGAATTTTTATTCTGCTGATGACCAGTTTATTTAAATGCAGTAGCTTTATGTGGTGTACTATGTTTTTCTACTAAGATTTTCCATTTTGGATGCAGGACCTGACTAGATCTTTTTTTTTTCTGTCCTCATCCATAAAGCTTTGGATGAGGACATCATTGCAAATATTTATGTTGTAATTCAGAGGAGTTTTCTGATGTAATAAATATAAAATGATTCTTCTTCACTAATATCTTCTCTATTGTTTTTGTGCTGAAGGTTATTTCAGCTCAGCAGCTACCTAAACCAGAGTGGGACAAACCCAGCACTATAGTGGATCCTCAGGTATGGGTGGAGATCCACGGAGTTCCCATTGACAACATTAAGAAGAAAACTCATCATGTGGACAACAATGGTACTGACAGTGAATGAGAGTGTTCAAATGCAGGAACACGCTACATGTTTGACTGACTGTTGTTGGTTTTAGGCTTCAATCCACGCTGGGACTGTACGTTTAACTTCACCGTTCATGTACCTGACCTGGCTCTGGTGCGCTTCGTAGTGGAGGATCATGACTATACCTCTAGTAATGACTTCTTAGGGCAGTTTACATTACCTTTCACCAGTCTTCGCACAGGTGCGTGTGTGCATATACACTATATCGCCAAACCTATTTGCTCATCTGCCTTGACTCACATATGAGCTTAAGTGACATCCCTTTCCTAATCCAACATGACGTTGGTCCACTTTTGTAGGTAGAACAGCTTCAACTCTTCTGTCGAGGCTGTTCTCAAGCTTTATAAGTGTGTTTAAGAGGATTTTTGACTATTGATTTTGGACAAGAAGGTCTGACTCTCAGTCTCTGCTCTGATTCATCCCAAAGGTGTTCTATTGGGTTGAGGTCAAGACTCTGTGCAGTTCAGTCAAGTTCACCCAGACCAGACTCTCCATCCATGTCTCCATGAACCTTACTTTGTGCTCTGGTTCAGTCATGGTGGAAAATAAAAAAGGACCAGCTCCAAACGTCACCCCTGCATACAACGCTTTGTATTGCAGTTGGTCATCACCAAGGCTTTGCTGCAGCTGGACCCCCATGGTGTAGCATCCTGTCAGGTCCTCACTGGAATTCACTGAGCTCTGGAGAGTGAGCTATTCTTTCACAAATGTTTGTCAAAACAATCTGCAAGCCAAGATGTTTCAGTGTATACACCCAATTCTAATAATTTGAATGGGTGAGCAAATAAGTTTGGCAGTACAGTGTAGTTTGAAATGGAGGCTTGAAGCAAAGACATGCCAAGGGTTCCCAGGTTTGTGAGCTTAACTCTATCTTGACTGTGTCTCTTGTCTGCAGGTTATCGCCATGTGCGCCTGCTGAAGCTGGATGGCTCCAGCCTTTCTCCTGCCTCTCTCTTCATCCATGTTAAGATCACTCCTGCTTAGTCATCCACTGAACTTAGTCATCAACTGAACTTTCCAAGTCTCCACTTGGAAGTGGGAGACTTGATATCTTTGCCGGGATTCTGACTTTCCCTTGTGAATAATCCAGGTGGATTCTGTTAATATGCATTTCTGTTGGGTCAGTTGAAATCAACTGACCCAGCTGCAGCTGGACCCCCATGGTGTAGCATCCTGTCAGGTCCTCACTGGAATTCACTGAGCTCTGGAGAGTGAGCTATTCTTTCACAAATGTTTGTCAAAACAATCTTCAACTGACCCAACAGAGTCAACAGAAAATCTGTTGACACTACGCTGGAAGGTTTTAAAGAAGCATGTGTTCAAATGAATGCCTGTAAAAATCACATTTACTGTGGTTAGTGGATACTTGAAGACTGATATATCTCATATAATTTTTGTTTACACTGTTTTATTCCATAAGACAATGATCCAGTCTTGATGTTTTGAAATATGAAGTATTTTTATCTAAGACTTGAAAATTGTTAATTCAATAACACCAACTTTTCTGGAGTAGATTTTTATCTAAAACTATAAGTTGTCTTTTTTCTAATGGCTCTACACGAGTAGAGCCATTTTGCTGACAGAAATTACTTGTTCGATTGTCGCAGATCTCTCATCTAAATCAACCAAGGATCAATATCAGGTTTTCTTCTGTCTAACCTTGTGTCCAGTCATATTTCATTCACGCATTCTTGAAGCTGATTAACTTGATTTATTTTCTTCAGGTTTGTTTGTTGCCTATATTTTCATATATTCTTAAAGTGATAGTGCTTTATTTATTTACCAAGCTTTAGGGGAATAATTCATATTTTTGATTGTTTCAAATTTTGCAGCTCTGACAGAAATCATCACGAGGAAAGGCTCCTAAAGCACCATCTGCATGTCTTTTTAAACGTTTTAGAAAAACAGTTTTTTACAGTAGACTTCCAGAAATACATTTACCATTTCTGCCAGAAATGGTAAATGTATTTATCATGTATTTTCTTTTCTGTTGGATGAAGAAAACCAGAATTTTAGCACCAGCAACTTTATACCTAAAATTATATTAGCTGAGTTTTAACAAACCATAACTGCTTACATCATGTTAGAGGTAAATAAAGACCTTAATACTCATCTACAAAGGCTGAAAACAGAAATGAGTGACAATACAGTCAAAATCGGAAGAAAAACAAACTAACTTTCTGAAAACCTAAAGACTTACTGAACACTGTTTCAGAAAATTACAAGAAATATTGACTCATAAGCAAGATATAGGAGAACTACTTGGATCACTGTAAACAGGAACACTGTAATCTGTGTTGTGTAATCTGTTGCTGTGTGAAGACAAAAGTAAAATGGAACTATAGCAATAAAACAAGTTGTAATTTATTGCTGTGTGTAATATTTGATGTCAGATCAGTTACCTCTGTTCCTCCACAGACCTTGGTCCTCAAAGATCAATAAGTCATCGCCCCCACAGGTTTCACTTTTAAGCAGCTGTTTGTTATGTTCTGCAGAATGTCAGAATTTACACAGTTGATGCAGATAACAACAGAGAAGCATGAGTACAACAAAAGCAAGATCATGAACCTCTGTTAAATCCTAAGAAATCTTTAATCACAACAAAGTTCTGATCTGATCACATACATTACAGGGTCTACAAGCAACTCGTCGACAGTGAAACACAAAACCAAAAACCAAACCTTCTGAGCTGCAGGCTGGCAGCTTATGAACATTGCCTTAATATGAAGCAACATGAAACCAATCTGTCATTTCCCTTTAAATGTAAGAAAATGTTTTCACTGTTAAAATTATAGTTTGACAAAATATTATTGCATTGCTTTCTGCATAGCAATAACTAGTAAATAGCAAATATCAATAGCAAATGGTCCCATTATAAGTAACTGAGAAAAAAAACTGAGAAAACTGTATGACTTACAAAAAGAATTTAGATGTTTAAAAAAATATAATTGATTTTTTTTTAAATGACAGTACAAGTGTGACTCGACTGATATTCATGATATCTTAGGGATGATAGGTTTTCCTCAGTGTTCCTGGACTTCAGATTCTTGGTGTGTGTGTGATGTGTGTGTGTGGCCGCCACAGGCACACAAGTACAAGTCGTGTGCATGTGTGAGTTGAGTGTGTGTGACAGCTGTGCTGGATCTGATAACAGGTGATGAGGCATCTCCCGCTCTGTTTTCTTAAGCTCTCCAGATGCAGTCTTCATGTCTTCTGTCCTGATTCACCTGGTGAGGGTGCTCAATCAGGACCCTCACTCCTGTCAAGTCTCATTTTTCTCTCTTTATCTGTTCTCTGATGTGTGATTTCATCTTCTGTAGGTCATCCTGTCCCAAATCATCTTACGTGTTTATTAAGGTAAATTAGGAAAGGTTATTACTGTTTAAAATCTTAAAAACAAACAAAAGGATTTTAAAATTAACTCCTAAATACACAGACAGTCAGTGGAGAGAAGCCTGGACCAGCGTAATGTGTTCTCTCTTACATGTTCCTGTTAAAAGACGAGCAGCAGCATTTTTGCCCCAGCTGCAGACGTGTAAGTGAAGACTGGCTGACTCTGAGGTGGAGGTAATCCATGACTGGATTACTGAATCCAGTCATGATGAAATGAAGGCATGGATTACTGTTTATTTGAAAGAATAGATTTGACTGTGGCTCTCAAAAATCACAATAATTATGTGATTATTGAGTGTAAAATCACTTAAAACCAGCACAATATTGCCAAATATAGAAATAATTTTTACTAAATTCTCTTAATATATTTATAAAAATGAAAACCAAAAATATGAATACAAGTGTAAGCAAGGTCTATTCTGTCAAGTTCAAATATAATTTACTAAATCTATATTTAAAAAGTGTTGTTTTCCACTGATATTTGAACACACATCTATATTATTATTTATTTGCACTGCCTTTAAGAGTCTGTATTTTTAAAATGTTCTTGTGCTTTCTTGTTCAATGACTATAAAGGAATTGTGATTCTGATGCATATCCTTGCCAACAAGGTGTGGTAAAACCCATAAACTAAACAAGTTAATAAAGAAACAGATGAGCATTCTTTCCACAGAGGCATAGTTAATTACACCTAAACCTAAAGAAAATATTTCCACCCAATGGATCAATCCAGTATTACAATCTATCTCGGCTCCTTTTGAGAGCCAACAGCCTGCCTTTGATTAAAATTGGGCTTGTTCCTGTTTTGATTCCACTGGCATATTAATAGATCCCTAAAGGTTGTTCGGAAGGTCTTGTTGCACAGAGCGTAGCACATGGGGTTCACTGTGCTGTTAACATAACACAGCCAGTACCCCAGAGCCCACAGAGATTCTGGAATACAGTCCTGACAGAAAGTGTTGACCAACACCATGATGTTATACGGCAGCCACGTGGTTATGAATGCAAACAGAATAGCGCTCAGAGTTCTTGCTGCTTTCTTTTCATTTGCTTTTTTTTCATTTGCTTTTTTTTCATTTTTGCGCTTCTTGATCTCTATTTTTGCTTTAGTGGCAAATCGTTTGGCAAGCACAGCATCTCCGGTTGCCGTGGCAACTGACTGGTCAGGAAAAGATGAGGGAGTAAGTCCATCCGAGCCTTTCTGAACTTTGATGCTTTCATGATGTAGACTGTTCTGGTTCACCTCCGAAGCAGCAACCATGTCATCGTTAACGCTGCTGCGCTCAGCCTCCTCTCCTGTACTTGTTGTTGTGTTGCAGGATCTGTTTGATGCAGAAAAACGAGTCCAGCAGGCTGAGAACTGAAAACATAGAGTTCTACTGCACTTTTGGTTTTCCACTCCTGGTGAGTTGGAATTATTGTTCCTGTTTCTCTCTGGAGAAGACAAACAGATTTCACTACTGCTGACGCTCTGGGAGCTGATTTGGCGCAGCATGATTGATGATATCCTCTGGCTGCCAACTGCATCTTTTCCACCGCCATTGTCCAGCTTCTGAGCCTGGCTCGGGTTGGTGCCTGACCCAAATCCCTTGAGACCTTGTATATCTTTAGCTCTCTTCTCTGTCTCTTGGTAGATCTTCCAAAACAAAATGGCCATGATACTCACTGGTAAGTAGAATGCAGCAATAGCAGTGCAGAAGGTAATTATGGGCTCGGACAAAAACTGGATATAGCACTCATTTGGCTGAACCGTGCGTTCACCCACAATGTACTGCCAGAACAATATGGCCGGGGCCCAGAGAATGAAAGAGATGGACCAAGCTAGTCCAATCATGGTCATGGCTCGCTTGGTTGTTCTTTTGGCCCGATATGTCAAAGGTCTGGTTACAGAAAAATACCTGGGGAGACACAGAAAGTAATAAATAGAGACTGTAACTTGTTCTTTGCAGTACGATAAATAACATACCACAAAGTTCCAGTGGTGCTTTTTTGTCACAGAAAACTGTGACAAAAAAAGAGCGTTGCTGCCTCCACTTGGTATTTAGAATTTTTTTTGGTGTGCATCTTTCTTTTGATTTCCTGCATTTTTATTGGTTTGTGGACGACAAGAGAGTCTTGCCCAAAGCAGCAATAATGGCAGAACTGTAACATTGTTCATATTTACATTGGAGTAAATATATAGAATTTTCTTAAATGCAAAAGACAAAGTCATACAGTCATTTAGAAGAAAATTTTAAATTAAAATACTTTCAGCTACCTGTCAAAGCTGATGACGAGCAGGTTCATGACGGAGGCGTTACTGGCCACATAGTCTATTGCAAGCCACAAGTCACAAACCACCGGCCCGAGAGCCCATTGGCCCATGATGATGTAGGTAGTATAGAGATTCATTGACAAAGTGCCGATAGTCAGGTCAGCGAAGGCCAGACTGAGCAGGTAATAGTTGTTAACTGTCTTCAGGCTCTTATTTACCTTGAAGGACAGTAAAACCAGGATGTTGCCAACAACAGTGACGAAAGAAAGGGATCCGGTGAGGAAGACGATGATGATGACCTGGGAATGAAGAGGAGATGCAACTAAATAAAGTCAGAAAAGTCAGTAATTAGGAAGTTCTTAGAGAGACTAGTTCTGCAGCACATCACAGACCATATGCTCCAACACTAAGACCCTCACCAGTTCATATCATGCTAAGAGATCCACAAAGGACGCCACTCAGCACCTGGAGCAGCAAAGGATCCGGAGGCTTTTTGTTGACTACAGTTCAGTTCAGTATACGTGTCTCACTACAATAATCCCGGACAGATTCATAACAGAACCGGTCACTCTCTGTGTTCTTCCTCTCACATGAGGATAAAAGACTTCCTCACCAACCAACCTCAAACGGAGACTTGGCTCCACACAGGGCTGTGTGCTCAGCCCCTTACTCTATTACCTCCATGCCCAAGATATCAGTCCAGTCCACAATAACAACTTTATCATCAGGTTTGCTGATGACACCATAGTGGTTGGACTCATCTCATAGGGTGATGAGGCAGCCTTCAGGAAGTCCTGAAGCTGGAGCCATATGTTCAGAGACTAACCTCCCTCTGAACACCAAAGAAAACCAAGGAGGTCATCATGGACTTCAGGAAGCTGAGTACCAAACTAGCTCCTCTCTACATTAATGGCGAGAGGATCCACATCTTCAGGTTTCTTAGGGTCCTCATCTCTGCAGGTTAATACAAACATCACAGCAGTCATCAAGAAGGCTCAGAAGCTGCTACACTTTTTATGGGTCCTGAGGAAGTTCAAACTAAACTCCAAGCTGCTGTTGACCATCTATTGAGCCTGCTGACAAACAGCATACAGAACAGCAGCTGTACTGTTACAAACAGGGTGAGGCTGCAGAGTAATGTTGACTGACCTCCTGCTGCCTCAGCAGAGCTGAGGCCATCACCAAGGACAGACCCCACCCTGGCCTCATTCTGTTTGACCTGCTGTCCTCTAGGAGGCGCTACAGAGGTATTAAATCAAAAACAAAGACTCAAAGCCAGCTTCTTCCCAAAAGCAATGAACACCCTGAAGCCAACACACACTAATTATATAGTGGTTGTATATGTGTATACATGTATATATATTTGTATATAGTGTTGTAAATATGTATTTCTTTCTTCGCACTGTTTGTGGAGTTGAATTTAATCTCATTGTACATGTGTACAGTTACAAACAATGAATTTAAATTAAAAATTAAATCTTTTTTTTTCTCTTTTGTTTTATAAAAACCATTTAAAAAATAATCCCAGAGTTTCAGAGGACTGTCAGCAGTATACGTGTCTCACTACCATTGAGTTTAACTGGAAGCAAATCAAACTTTGCATGTTTTCTGCCGATAAACATAAGAATTTTCTCTTGACTTTGTAGTTTCTCTGGAAGTGTAATTTATGGAAAGATAAGAGTCAGAGTTATATTGGTATTATTTTTAAAGGAATGATGGAATTATTCCAAATTTGTAGATGTCAAGTTAAAATAATCAATTTTCATTTCATTTTATTGATCCCTTTACAAATGAGAATAAAACTGTTGTTATGGAAAATATGTTGAATAAAAGTGTCAAAAAACAGAATTGAAAATAAAGTTATTATCAATGTGTTACCTGCCACACAGTGTGACCTCCCAGTGGATCAAATTCCTCTTCAGGCAGCTTGAAGGTCATGTTAACTGCGGACTCAGAAATGTTTCCTCCTTTTCTTGAAAAAATACTAATGTTATGCAAATTCCAGTACCTGGACCATTGCTGGAAAGAGGCACCTGAAAAAGTACAGTTATAAAGTATTTCAAACATCTGTAATATCCTGATTCAATCTGCAGAGTAAATGTGCACAAACTAAAAGTAATGTGCATTTCTACTTCTGGCTCTTTGTTAGATTGAAATGTAATTTGGTCTTTCATACCAGAAGGGCTATCAGGGAAGAAGTGGGCGGGATCAGAAGCAGAAGTCAGATTCATTGTGGTTAATGACCATCTGGAAAAACAACAAAAAACAAAATGTAGTTTAAATGTTGACAGTTAAGGTTTGGACTGGATCTTAAATGTAACCTGTCAGTCTCATCATTGAAGGGAACTGGTTCATCAGCTGGGAAAAAGAGACCATGCATGAAAGCATACTGTTTTGTCTTCTATGATCTGGGTTTTGACATTTCAAAGCACTTGGGCTTTATGGGACAGCCATAGTCCCATAAAGCACAAAAACAGCAGAGAAAATCAAACTGTCAGAGTTCTTGATTTACTTTAGTCCAGCATGGCAAGATTTCAGGTATTTCTGTTTTCTTGGAATTGATTCTTAATTTTGATATATTTTCAAGGTTAGGCAGGCTAGATACATATTTAATATATTCGGTAAGGCTATATGATTGACGTAGCTTGAGATAGAAGCTGTATGCAGAAAAAGTTCAAACGTTTGTCACATAGTATAATGGGATAAAATGTTTGTATTTTTAGCAAGCAGTGACAGAACTATGCCGAATATTTACAGGGAGGCACTGACTGCAGAAATAGAAAACAACTGGACTTCCTTTCTTGTTTCTTGGAAACATTTCAAGGACTCGTAACGCATGGCATCAACATCAGGACGAAGGGAAGGATGGAAAACATTACCTTAGAGAGCCTTTTGTTATTCAATTTTAAATATGCTTATACTTATTATTTATCCGTTTCACCTGTAAAGGTGAAACGGATTCAGATTTGGCCAGTGTTTAACCCAAACATTTTTGGATCCAAGCAGGTAAAACATGCAGAACCTGATAAAAAGAAAACAAAAGATCTACACACCACAAACAATATATTTCAGTTAGTTTTCTATCCTCGTGATCCAATGTTTTGCTGATTCTGGCATAGATTAGCATAGCCTGTAAAGAATACATGACATTACTAATACAGGCTGTACTAATTAAAGCCAAAATCATCTCATATTCCCAGAGCCTTTCTTCAGTCAGTGACTTTAGGTGTATGTACAGTGCTAAAAAAGAGGGAGAAAATGTCTTTTTAATTATTACATTGGTCCACTGACAAAAAAGTCCGCACCTTTAACTACAGGCATATTCTACAGTCATCTCTGAGACAGCTACTGAAATAAATGAGTGAATTTTGTGTCATTTCCATGCATAGAGCTTTATGAAATGTAGGCGTTAGTGAACAGCCTGAAGAAACTTGAAGTGATCCAAAAAAACAACATTTTTTCAGTGAAGTGTTGCATTTGATGAGCCTGGCAAACGTGTTAATTTACGAAAACCTCATTCATATTCCGTGATGATGAAAATCAACACTTTAATAGATACAGTAAATCATATTTCATGTCTTCACTTTAAAATGAAGATCATCTCTATCCATGTAAACTATAAGAAATGTTTACCTTTATAAACAAGTTAAAAGAAAACGCTTTCGTGCAAAGTGAAAGTCTTTAAAAGTGCAGTTTTACTTGCCAGTCAGTTGGAGCTCCAAGTGTTCAGTGGAACATCCTGCAGAGAAGCTTTGCTTCACCAGAGCAGCATTCAGCTTTCAGACAGTCCATTGCTTGTATAGTGCAGGAACTCTGAGCTCCGCCTCTGACAAAAACTCTAATGTGTCTGCAGAGGAGCGTCTCTGACACAAGATCACTGTAGTTAACAGAAGTGTAATAGAAAAGGTTAACGCCATGGATAGGTAAATTACATAGCAAAAAGTATGTAAACAGCTTGATTTTATATATTTATACACAATAGAGTATATGCATACTTTAGTTTAAATATTTTATTATGTTACAAGCACAGACTTTAATGTAGTTTATTAGGATTTAACTTAATAAATCCTAATAAACTACAAAACACAATGCGGGACATGACTGTGAAGTGGAAGGCAAATAATGTATGGTTAAAGAACTTTCACTAATAATTTGAAAAGTGTGGCATGCATTAATATTCAGCCCCCTTTACTCTGATACTCTAGAATAAATTCCAGTTCAAGTTAGAAGTAACTTTGAACTGCGCTCTGTCTGATCCCTCACCTCGGGATCAGCCATAGGTAACCTTTCCAGGGGCATGGCACCCTGAAAATGAAAATGTAGCTCCATCACTTGATCACTGTGCCACAAGCTGTGGAACTGAAAGGTTGGTGCATCAAACAATTAAATACAACTAAAATGTTGTATTTTAGTTGATACCTCCTTTTGGGCAGTGACTCAAGATAAGATATTAATATGAAAAGTGTACAACATTTCTCATGTTATAAAAACATGTCTGTGGACATGTCTGCATGTCTTTGGTCACAACTGAAATGTAAATGAATAAAACATTTTTTTGCTAGCAACTTCTCTGACTTAGAGGGGAAGCTTTCATTCCTCATCAAGCATCAGTTGATCGACTGGAATTTTGTACTGCTTTGATAAATTCCTGTTTGTTTGTTTGCTTTCTCATGGAGACGCAAAGACTTGTTACTGTTTTTTTTTTGGTTTTTTTCACATTTCAATTTTGTCTTCAATGTCTTTATGGAATTATTCCAGCTCTACTCTTGGCTGATCATGTCTGAGTGTAAACAAAACATCTGACAACCGAGACATCTGTCTCAGAGCCTTTGTGCTTTATTAGCTTGCATTACATAGTTATAGTCTTTATGTTTGTTTTGTTAGCTAGCTCAGCAGACTGGTGCCATTGTTTCTTTGCTGACAGATAACATTGGGTTTTGTTTGGCGAATAATCTGTAAATTAGACCTTTATTCATTTTATTTTCCTTTCAGTGTGTATAAGTTTTCTGGATGTCTCACATATTGTTTGTGATATATTATACATGTACATTATATATTTGAAGAAGTACATGCTGTCTGGTGAGGGTCGCTGTGTTATATGAATTTACATCTGAAGATGCTGATGTTTAAAAAGATTCCATACATATTGGATGATTAACAAGACATTTTTTTCCATCTTGGTTATGTGGTATTTGTTTGGTCATGTGATGTGACAGTGATGATGATGAAGGATTCTGAAGTGTTTCATTGAAGCAGAGAAGAAGTATCATCTGTGTGGTTGTTTTCTCACTGAAGCCCCAGAGATTCTTTGGCTGTCATTTTACTCACCTCTACATTCACTGAGGGTGTGAGGCACAATGGCATCATTTTCCTCAGTTTCACTGACACAGTACCAAGTGTTCATTTCTTGAATTCATGATTAAAGTGTTGTTACAAAGCCTCGTTGGAATATGTGTAGTAATAAGTAAAGCAAGAATAGATAAGGATATAAAATTGCTACTGAACCGACCCAAAAGACAAGGAGCAGGTATAGAAATCAGCAGTATGTTCTCAAGGTTTTATAGTCACCATCAAAGTTATTTCATCATGTAAAGCACCTTGTTGCTACAATATTATATGTAAATAAACTCGATGTGACTCTGGTGGCAGGGAGTGTTTAAGAATCTATGCTTTACAGAATGTCTAGAAATGTGGAAGTTACTGAAGTTACTCTGCTTGTGTGTGTAAGAGTTTTTCAGTAGTTCAAGTGAAAGCTGTCAATAGTGCATGTCAGAGCATTTCATTGCAAAGTTTTCCCATTGTTTTCACACTCGGCTTAGTTTCATTTTGTAAATGTCCCAAATCTGCAGAAATTTAATCCATCAGCAAATGTATGAGTTATAAATATGCAACAGCTCACAAATGTATAAATAAAGATTTATTTTCCAGATCATGCAATTTCATTTACCCAGTCCCTCTTTTACATTTTCCTTGGTCAAAAGTAGCAATAAGTTATTCAAAAGGTCTACATAATGCACTACTGAAAGGCAAACTAAACATGCCTCCTCGTGGTAAATATTGAAAATGTTTACGTTCACATGATCCAAATACTACAAACTGTATTCATGGCATCATTCAGTCTGAGGCGGTACTTCAGGAGTAGAAAAAAAGGCATGACATCAGCGTGGCATGACAACATGGAAACACACACACACACACACACACACGCACACACAGATTGGCTGCCAATGTGACTGCCTCTTTCACCCTTTTTGCTGGTCAGTTAGCAAGGCTAACTATGCATGCAATGTCACTAACCTAAATGTAATCAGTAGACATGGCTCTTCATGGAACAACTCCACATCCAGTCTTCTAGTGGCCTGTACAATGAAGCAACTTCAACATATGAGCCAAAAGACTGAAAATAATTCCATTATCATTTTAAGTTCAGATGGAGCTGATAGAAAGACAGAGCTACCAGAAGCAAGCAAAAATTACTTCAAAGTTGAAGGTGCTTCACTGGATCCATTCTTGATTGTTGGAAAACGGGCCCCTGAGGATTCCCATCTTCACTTTAATACCTAAACATTTTTCACCCTAAACGTAAACATGGTAGGTGTTCAGACAGCACACTGTTCCTGACAGGGGCAGACCGTAGTGCATTTGGTTTGATGAGGAGAAGAAAACCACCATGACCTGTTCAGTGCAAAGTTACCAACTTGATTGTTTTCAGTCAAGACAGGAAAATGACCAATTACTTCCTTCTATGTGCTTCATCTTTAAGGCAAAGTAATATAGAATAAATGAATAAATACATGCATTCATTTAACTGAAATAAACTTTAGCAACAACATATCCTATCTTTGTTTGCCATAAACAATATACAGACCCTCCAGTACATTCAGTGAAGAGGTATTGCTTGAACCAAATCATTATTAAAGACTTCTCTTATAAATTGCATATAGTATGGAAAAGATAGATGATGAAATAAGATGCTGTCTCTTTAAGGGATGCAATGTGTCACAATACTTGACATCTAGATGTATATAAAACCTAAAACTAAACTTAAATAATTCTAATGAAAAGTTTTATGCAATTTATAGTTGACCTTAAATTGTCTCGGGTTCATTAGACTGCCAAAGTTTCCATGCAATGAATTTATTTCTAAACATTGTTTGAAAAGAATAACGTATTTTGCTGTATTTTATAAGAGCATTACTAAGCATAAAAAATGGAAGAATAATTGCTGGGTGGGTTTTGTTTCTTTGGTGCGACCTCTGAAACAACACAGCTCCCATCTAAAACTCATTTGATATTCTAATGTTGTTATTCTATTCTGTTTTGAATGAAAGTCCAGACCTTAAAACAGAGGGACATATGGAAGGTGTTTCTGCGAGTAGCTAAAGGGACTGCTTTGTTTGGAGGGAGGCATCACAGGATGTTTGAACAGTGAAGATGGTCGCCCCGGCTCCTGAGGCTTCCTGTTACACGGCCTTTCAAGAGACGCCTTCGCTAGAACAAACCATCAATACTGTCAATAACATTCACTCTTTCTCAGGAAACCAGATAATCATAAACATCAAGTCTGCTCTTAGGTTATCCACCAGACAAGCCAAAAACAAACTGTATTTATAAAGGTGACAAAAACGAGTTCATTTGGTTGTTTGGATGAAATATATAAATACCAAAACCAGCATCAGCTGAATTTTAAAAATTGATTGACCCTCTGTTGAAAAGCTAAATAAACATTTCTTATTATGGTATTATGATGCATTCAGTAACACTAGTTTGCACTCTGACTTTAATCCAGCACAACAAACATGTCCTCTGACATAAATTTTTCTCCACAGAGTAACAAAAAGAACTGAAATTTGGAAGCCTCCAAATAAAATAAAATCTGCCACAGCGATAGGTGGCATCTGTTTATTATAGGCTGGATGAATATATATACTGTATATAGGACTCTCAAATCAGATCAGCATTTATAAATACTGTCTCAATGGGACAGCTTAATAATTCTTGAGTGAGTGAAGAGAAGTCAACCTTTAAACACAGGCTGGGTATGAACAAACATCTGCAAACTTCATCTACCGGAAGGCTCTGCTTTCATCAGCAGCACCCAGTTTCTCCTCAGACTGCACTGTGCTTGAATGAAGGTTTCACTCTCTCAGATGTGCAACACAGTTGTCACATCAACATGGCGGCTGCTGCTTTGTTCTGCTGGACATGAATGAATGAGAGAGTGAATTGTGTTGTGTTTTTACCTTCTGGATCTGCAGCTAACATGAACATGTGGAACAGTTTTTTGCCCTGAATGGTTTTCAGGCTTTTTTACATCCTTTTAGTTTTCTTTGCTCTAATTTTGCATGTTACTGTGTCCTGAACGTAAAATAAAGTGAAACCAACATCAACAACAAAAAAAGATCACTTGAGATAGAAATCCTGACATGCCATCAGTCACATATGGTACATATTATAATCTTATATTGTTTATGTACAAGAAGCATTCAAACAAAGTGGGCTGAAGGTTAGATCAGAGTCAACAGGCTGACTACATAAGGATGGATGGCTTGAGGAAGGGAAGAACATCTGGATCTGCTTGGACTGACAGGTGGAACAGAGAGGACAGAGTTGTTTGGCTGCTTCTTGGAGAGCAAACATCTTGGAGATGGCCATGATGAAGGACAGGCTGAGCTCAGTTGAGTTGATCCTCGTACTGTTTCCGGAAACAGTCACCAGCAGGAAAAAACTCCCAGCAGCGCTCCTGGTACATCTTCCATACATAAGACTCCTTCAAGAGAAACAGACAGCATGAGAAGGATTGCATCTAATTTTAAGACTTTAAAAGGACAAGATGTAAGAAAAAAAAATGTTATCAGAAAATATCCACCATGAAACATATCAGTGTCTACATGGAATGAACTGGATCGTAAATACTGAGAACAAAATGTCCCTCAGAATGAAAGAAAAGCTGAGTGGAGAGGAGCTGCTTTACCTGGCCCGTGTGCTCAGTTTCATCTTTGTTTATCAGATACATCAAAAAGAATCTGAAATACACAAACATTTATTACATGTTAGTACAGATGATGGAACAAACTGTGCCCAGAAATAATGGAGTCAATGAGAAAAAGCATCACTTGAAACTGAAGGGGGGATGTTACGAAAAACCAATTTCCATCATGTTATAACATTATTCCCTCATCAATAACATACCTAAACTAATACTTTGATTCTTTCATGCATGTTTGAGAAATCCTCAAATCAGACTACATAAGGATAGGGTTTAGTTAGTGAGGTTTATTTTTTATTTTTATATTTTGATTCCAAATGCAGCTTACTGATTGGAGGACCAGCCATATAAAAAATCTGCAGTTTAACACCAACCACTGTCTCTGAACATAATGAGATTTACATGTTTTAAACTCCACAGGAAGAAAGAACATTTAGGAGTCACTATTTGACCTTGCTAAAGGTCACCATCACAATAGAATCATAACATGTGTTGGTTTTTACATTTCTTTACTAAATATAAAACCTTTTGACACATTAGCACTCGTATACAAATAATCCTAGTAATAACTGCTGCAGTGCCTTGCCCACTGAAACTTTGGCAAAGTGCAAGGCATCAGTTCAGCTGAAGGTTCCAAGCACCAGCTGCCTTCAAGCTGCAATAACAGGAACAACCAACAAAAGCAGGAGCCTCTTATACTCACAAGTAGTTGGCTAAGTTGTGCTCTTGTAGTGTGTGAGTTTCGAACCCATGTGGTACTGTGTCAAAATACTCATTTCCTATTCCACAGATGAAACATTTGGTCTGCAAGAAAACAAAGACAAGTGTAATAAGTTCTCTCCAACAATTTCTGATTTTCATCTCTGACATATGCTAGCTGTTGAGCTAAAAATTGCATCTGAATATCACATAAATAATGAAGCTGCTAGAATGGTGGTGCAGAGACAAATGTGTTTCTGGTGATTGTGTGTCTTCACCTCCATGTCTTCTTTGACTTGTTCCTGCTGGTCTCTCAGTTCACCAAAAGCATCAATGATCAAGCCTAGAATTGGACAAGAAAAATCAGATTCACCAGGCTAGTCAGCTATGCAGCATTATCGCAGCAGCACATTTTGACTTGCTCCTCAATACCTCTGCAGCTTGATCAAGAAGTGGCATATATTGGTCAACAACTAAATCCAGTCGACCACAAGCAGCTGTCTTACACTCAAAAACAGTGAACCCAGTGAACTGTTGAACTAAATAACAGGGCTGAGTGAATTCAATAACCCAATCTGTTCCTTTGCAAAGTCCTATATCATGTCAGGTTAAGAAGACATTGCACATGCTTAGAAGCTTACTCAATGAAGTAACTTAATTTTTATGAAGGTATTTTTGGTGCAACATGATGATGAATCCTTTTCTCAACAATGGCTGCTGGCTGCAGTTTGTGGGGGACAGAATGGTGAATTCCAATTCCTCACCATTTACATTTGGCCCAGTCAGCATATCTGGGTGGAACCCACATATGTACTGCAAACCCATGTAGGGGTTTCCCCCAAATCTATCTGGTTTGCCCAGTTAGAATTTGGAAATCCATGAGAGACCCATATTTTTGTCCTCATTTATTCCATGTGGGGCCCACCTCGGTATGCTGGATGAGGATTGGCTCTCACATGCATCATCTGATTTGCACCAAACTCAATGCTACTGACGTCTGTTGACCTTTAAAAAGTCAAATATTGGAATTTGACTCCAGTGCGCCCCTAGATCATTCAAACAGTTCTATTCTCTGATACATCTTCTGAGCTGTACCAGATTTATTGTGCATCATCACAGAGCACTGCTGCACACATTGGTGTGGACATCCCTGTTGCCTCGCCCACTCAGAGAAGCCCCTGAACATTATTAGGTGACTCTTCCTGTTTCACCCCATGTATGACATTAGACTGAAACCATATCCACGAGCTGCTGATCTCCACACATGATGTGTATCAAACCTTACAGAAAATCTTCACTAATCCACCAAATGACAGGATAACAGGACTATAACTCCTGTATGGAAGGTCGGATTTTGGCCAAACTTTTCAGACTTGCCGATGGACCCATACTGAACTGGATAGAAGGCAATTTGGAAGATTCGCCAAATGTGCCGCCTTGTGGACAAGCATAGGATTGCTGAGAAAGTGATGGCAGAGGCGCTTTTTCGCTGCCATGACGCTGGAGTGGCGCTGAGCTGGGAGGGCCACATGAGGCCACTTGTAGGTTTAATTTGGAGTCATGGTCCACAAAAAAATCTGCAAATTGGACAGTGAAAGTTTTTGTGCTTTCTTATCTTGGTCAATATGTGTTGAGTTTTCTTTCACCAAATTATAAGTTTTTATGTTCTTGTTCAGTTTTTCTCCTACTTTCGACCTCAGATGAGACAGTGAAGTGGCACATCTTTCTGAGGCATTTTGTCCATAGAAGCATGTATTTGCTGTGTCCCTCACCCTGTATGATGGCCAGCAGGATTACAATGACAAAGAAGAAGAATGTGATGTCAAAGATGATCCGGTAGATCTCGTACTCATCGCCCGCAGGATCCTCGATTTGGTCGCCAATTCCTCCGCCTGCTCGAACGCCCACATACATGTGAAACATGTAACACTGGGCAAGAAATGGAGAGGAAGAAGGTGAAAGAAAAGGATTTTTTTCTCAAATTGCTTTAGCTGTTTTGATCAGTTTTGATATGTAATCTGTAATATTAACTCTCTCCTGACCTTCAAAGCACAATTCAAAACTCCTCTGTTGAAGTTAGCCTTCTCAAGTTACGTCTTTAGTGGTTTTGTGGTTTATTGTTAGCTTTTACTGTTCAGTTTTTGTTCTTGATGTTGTAGACTGTCCTTGGGTATTTGATCAAGAAGCGGCATATATTGGTTTTCATTATTTAAAGGCACAATGCACTTTAATTAGCAGTATTTCATTTCATCACTGTAGTTAGGTGTGTAGACATACAGTAAACAAAAGAAACAGAAGTTTTTGATATTAATAAAAGGCCAAAATTAGTAAACTATCAGTTGACAAAAAAGGGACAGAAACAATTATTTGTCAGATAAATATTTAAAAGGAAAAATGTGTAATAACAGGAATTTAAGTGACAACATCTTTGCAAAGTACGCTAGGAAACACAGGCTTTAGTTAGGAATGTTGTACTAAAAAATAAACTAATAGAACACAAAAAGTATAGTAAAATACCTAAATATGAAGTATATTGGTGCATAAGTAGATGCCAAGAATGTGCAGATGACTTGTACAAGGGTCTTGATTAAAGAGGTATATGTCATAGTAAAGGAAAGAAACTGAAAATATCTTTGAACCAAAATGAAGGAATGAAACGGAAAACAGGGAAGAAGAAGAAGAAAACAGAGCTGTTTTCCTCCAGGCACATGGGAAAAAGAAACAGAACAGGAAGAAAATGGTCACTTCACTCCACTATATAAACTCTGAAACCTGAGGCAAGTGACTCCATAATACAGACTTCCTCTTGTTCATTCCTCTAAGCTCCACAGCTCCTGTCACCTTATCACAGTTTAATGCAGGCAGAACTGCCACTATTGGCTCCTTAATAGGAAACCAGTTGCTCCATCAACTGCTATGGGAAGGTGACTAAAACGGATTAGTGTGTTTGTCCCAAAACATCTGGGTGACACAAGGTTCTTCCTAACTGCAGAAACACAAACAGGCAGATTCCTTTTTATAGTGATTGCTTAAACATGGCAAAGAACAGACAGTTACTATGTCCATAGATACTCATTAAAATACATAATTCTAGGGCTTTTATAATCAGAGGACACAATAGCGTAGCAGATTATCAGCTGCAGAACGAAGTATGCCTGGTTCCAGGCCTGAGCGCTCTGAGCCCTGTTACTCCCACCATAAATGGAGGCCAATGATCCTGTTAATACAGGCGGTAAGATACTGACTGGTTTCAGTTCCACAGCGGTTCATTGATGAATCAGGCAGAAAGTCAGACATCAGTAAAACTTTCCTCCACCAGCTTGTTTTTCTACAGGATTACATTAGCATATTTGACTTTCAGCACAAGTTCAGACATGATTTAAGGCCATCGGTGCATTCAGTCAAAAGGTATGTTTTAGTGAAATATGTTCAGACCGACTTCATATTTCATTATGCAATTGTAGTTTGGAGAAGTAGTAACTGAAATGATTTTAGATACACTGTATTATGTCAAGCATTTTTGTATTGACATTGTTATTGTATTTTTGCACTATTGTGCTGCAAAGTTCACCAAGGTTACAGTAGCCTACACACTTTTTCATTCAGAGGCTTTTCAACTTTTAGACTAAGTCATGGTCACAACCAACTTTTGACATTATGTTTATCAAAAAAAAAAAAAAAAAAAAAAAAACTTCCATTACTTTAGATTTTCTAACTGATCCACTCCAGCATGAAATGCAAGAATTCACTTAGGTATCAAAGCAAATGTAAAAGTGACTGCAGTTACTTGTTTTTATTCAAACTCATAACAAATACAACCTATGAAAGTGGAGATATTTATCATACTCACTGTCAACATGTCATCACACTTCATGTCTGGAAGTTCTCCGTCTTCACTTTTATTGTAAAACTTTCTAAAGAAGTTGAAGGCAACCACCGTGTAAAGGTAAACCACCACTGCTAACAGACCGACAGTGAGCACAAGCTGGAAGATAAGAAGGATGAAAACACTACTTTGATGGCCATCAAGGTCAGAAAATTTATAATTCCATGATATGGAGATTTTTATTACTGATCAACTCTAACTGAGCTGGAACGTCTGTGCTGAATTCCTGTATTCGTTTGGAAACATATTCATCAGGCCCCTGGTATAATGTGAAAAAACATTCCTCTAAAAGAAAGAGGACTTTTCTATCTTTTAATTTTTAACTTCTAACTTGGAGAAATAAAATGCAACTTTATTTATTACTCTATAATTACAATTAGAAGAATTTTCCTACCACCATGCTTTGCTTAGAACAAATCATGTAAATGGTTTTATCATATCAGTGACACTTTAATACTTGTCTGTATGCAAATAAATCTATTCAATTTCATTGTGCTCAATCTTTCACACTTTTTAAAGAGGCTAATATGACATGAATAAGTAGGTCATTATTCATAGCAGTGTGTATAATGACTGCAGGGACTCCTAGAATGACTTCTAGTGGCTTTTTAGCCTTTATATTAACAAAAATGTCACACACACAAACACAAACAACCTGCTAACCTGTTTGCCATTATGTGTGACTGAAGAGAGGATGGTCCGCAGGGTCTTGAAGCCCATAGCAATGTCCAGCAGATGGGCAGCAAAGAAGAAGTTGTTATAGTGACCCAGAATGGACATGGTCATGTACCAGGCCAGATACAGGAAGGACTGCAACGAGGGCACAGCACCATGGTTACAGACTGATGCAGGAACCACACTTATGTCATGATATAGTATTTATAAACAATATGAAAGGAGTTTTGAACAAAACATTTTGGAATTAAAGTTATGCTTGTTGTCATGTGGAGTTAACAACTGTAACTCATTTAACTGTAACTCCATTTGCTGACATTTTATTGTACAAAAGTAATATTTCTCTTGTTTTATGTACAATTTTTAATCCAATTGCTGCCAGTGAACATTACTCAGTGAGTTGTTTTTTTACCCTATACAAAAATGGGTGGTGCATGTCCAGTGGATGATCAGACAAAATGAGCAATAATTGGACAATCCGTGGACTGGGACAATAAAGGGCCACCCCAAAATGTCAAATTTTGTCACAAGTCATAATTCCTCAGATGTCACAAGTTATGAGGGGGCGTGCCATTGGCATGAAGGATGCAGGGATGTCCACCAGAGCAGTAGCTGTACGGCTCAATATACATTACTGGTCCACAGGTTGTTTAAGAGTTGGTTTTCAGCACATTGGCACTACTGCAAATTGACCTCATCGTCGTCAGTCACATGTGAAAATTTCAGCACAAGATCGGCACATCCGGCTCGTCCATCTGCGAGATCGGCTAAGACCAGCGACACACATCATGGAGACGCATCATGCTCAGACTGTCCATAACCGCCTAAGAGAAGCCAACTGGGTCAAAATCAAATTTCTCTGCGTGACCCTTACCATGTTCATAGGACTGTCAATCCGCTACAAATGAATGTTATCAATGCCGATATAAAGATCAGTAATTACTGAAAATATAGTTTGAGTTTCTCTATATATTACGTAACCCAAATGTTCATAAAACTCATATTTGACATGGGATGTTTATATTTTTGTTCAGTGTACTCCTGGATATTAAAATAAATCTAATATTGTGAAAGCATCTGAAAACCAACACTGAGTTTTAAATGTTTTGACACTGTCTCTTTGTGCACATGACTGATGGAATACTTACATTATCAGTAAAAACAACTCCAAGCTTCCAGATCTGATACTTCACATCGATGGAGTTGAGCCTGTTAGGAGGCAAGACAAGGTTGACTGTTCTTCATATCCATAAGAAATAATCAAGCATTTTATTAAAATGTGAAATCTAGAGGTTATACTCTGCTTGAATCTTTCACTAGTGGCTTCAGTATGCATGATTCTAAGGAAGATAGAAAGTGAATGTGTTTTTTCTGTTTTTTTTTTGTAATATTCCAAAATTCAATGAAGAAATTGATGGAGAAAAATTTTAATCAATGGCCAATAACCTTTTTGAAAAAAGCTCTGTCCTTAAAGTGTCTGTAAAGCTACTGAGTTTTCAAACATGGCTTCTAGTTTATTCAAAACTGCAGATCATGACATCACAGGTTATTATGTGATGTTTGAAAGACCTCGACATGCCACCATTTTATGTTAGTAAGAATTTTAAAAATCAATTATATTACAATCAGTCCAAATGACAGAAAGTACATCTTCCTGTTTAAAGAATGTTGAATTGTAGAGTAATTGGTTTGCTGTAAGCAAGAAAAGCTTGAAACCTCCAGACTACATAATGTTAATTATTCATCAATATTTATCTTTCATTTTCTTCTCTTAAAAGGAGACATACACACTGTTGGAGTAAGAACTTACACAGCAGCCAGTGAACTGTCTTTCCTGGGTTTTCTTTTCTTGTGAGCGTCACTGAAATCCAGAGCAGCCTTGTCCAACCCCAGCAGCTCACTGATGCGGTCATGGCCATAAAATTCCCCGTACTTGTCCATCACCTGCACAAAATGAGACTGTATGAAAAAATGTCCAAAATTTATTCAGTTAAACTTCACATCTTCATGAACTTATTTGCTTACCTTCCTCTTGACAAACTTATCCCAGTAGTTGTTGGGGAAGGATCTGAAAGGACAAGAATTTTATGGAAGTGAAGTGTAAGTGGTAAAAAAGAAAAAAAAAAGAAAAAGATGCATATTAACAGATATTTTCTGGTTTCTTTTGGTTCTGTTCTGATCCACTCACTGTGTGTTGATCACAAGTCTGTCCCACTGTCCTTTAATGTCGTCCTCAGATGGTTGCTCAGTGATGTAAAGACCATCAAACTCAAGCTTCCTTGCCACTTCCTTTTCACGTTTGAAGATTACCAGTGGAACCTACATGAGCCGCACACAGCAATACACGACCACTATGTTCAAATTACTGAAATAGCACTAAATGACTAAGTGCAATATGCTGGGTTTCCTTAGAAAGAAACATTTTAAACTGTTTGATAACTGGGATAAGTTGGAATCTGTGTGATTGAGTTGAAAAGATTTTTTTGTAAATTGCCTGGAGATGACATTGCTTGTGAACTGGTGTTATAGAAATAAACTTAATTGAAATATACATGAGGAAACCCAAACCAAACAAGGCTTTTCTTGCTTTACTTTGTAATTTGCCAATCTTACCTTCAGACAGTAGTATCCAATGATGCAAAAGAAGGAAATGACGGTGTGGAGAACAGCCAGGATCCGCAACATGGGCTCCATGTATCCGCTGCTTTCCTCCAGAACAAAACGCACTGAGACCGGCTTCAGAGGCTCGCCCGTCTCATCCGGCACCCGGTCGTTCGATTCCAGCCTTTCTCCAAGCAGTGGATCCCACTGGACACTGCTGTCTGCATGGCTGCTGGTGTGAACAGCTTCCTTCTCTTCCACCAGGGATGAAGAAGTAGAAACCTGGCAGGAACAAGTTAACTAGCTTTTTTCACAGCAAAGCAACAACAAAAAAGACATTAAAAAGAGAAACAGAATATTGTTTCCTTTTCAGGAGGTCTCTACAAGAAAGCCATATGCTGTTTAATTGCAATAACAATCCAATAACTACTTCAAACAACAGTTTTCATGTGGATAACAAAGTACTACCCTAACCCAACAGTTTTGTTTAGTAATGCTCCCTGATACTCTTTAGCTTTGGCCTGATTTTCTGACCTCTGTCCCATGACCCCTGACCCAGGCTTCTATTCATGTCAGATGTTTGCAGATCATTTATTATCACCCTCAACTATTCAAAGCCTTTTTAACAGAAACAATTGTTTCCAGTTGTTTGTAGAGGGCTAAGAGCCTGATGGTGTGTGTGACTGTATGACAAAATGTTATACAGTCACACATACTGTGCATGGTGCCCAGTGTTATTTTTGGGTTAGGTTTAAAACTGAGGTGTGAACTGAGTTAGGGTTAGATTGTAGAAATCAACGATGAATGAATGGAAGTCACTGCAAAGTCATTGTAAAGATATGTGTGTTTGTGTGTGTGTGTTCCTACCATACCCAGTTCCCTGTTACCTTATAGAATAGAAGTATAAAATTAATTGCAAATGCAACAAACAGGGCCAGCATCCTCATGTTGTAGAAGTTTCTGGCAAAGTAGTTCTGTGGGGACGACAGGAAGACAACAGCAGATTGTTGATTCTGGAACAGATTTCTAACATGCTTCACATCATCTCATCTACTGACTGAATGAGAACATGCTAGTGCCTACATGAAAGTATTTCTTCTTTCATCAGAAAGACCAGAAAGTGAAGGACAGGATGGGACAGAGATGGGACGGGACAGAACAGAAAAGGACGGGAAAGGATGGGACAGGATGAGGAAGGACAGGACAGAACAAGACGGAATAGGACAGAAATGTTGGTGATACCAGCAGTTTCCTCTGGTAGGCCAGGATTTTCTTCAGGACGGCCGACTCCTGCAGGTCTGGTTCATCAGACTTTAAGTTGTGATGCTTTCTCACTTTTGATTTTATCTTCTCATTCTTCACTTGTTTCTCTTGTTTCACCACATGCTCCTCTCTAAAATCATGAAACATGAAATATGAAAACTTAAGGCTTTATGCTGTCTCTCCATATTCATCTATTTCTCTGGTTTTTGTCCCTCCTGCCCCCCCAAAAGTTGCTCTTATGATGGAATAAAGACTTTTACTCACTCTGACATTTTTTCAGGTTCAGATTCAGCTTCTGATATTTCTTCCTTCTTTTCAGAGGGACCACTCTTTGACTAAAGCAGAAAGCATGATTAGAAAGTATGCATAGTTGTTATTCACCATGAGTCTGGAGCTAAAAGACTCAATCATAAGGTCTTATAAAAGTGTTCAGAACCCTTCATGTTTTCCTACATTTGTCATGTTGAATCCACAGTATATTATTTTTTCTTTATTAGTACAACAACATATCTCAGTGAATAAATGTATGGTTTAAATTTTATTAAACAAAAATTGGAAATGTGTGATTAAGTTCAAGAAAAACATCCCAAACTTTGAGTGTCTCTTAGACCTCTGTTCAGTCCACCATGTTTAACATGGTGAGAGGCCCACAGTGGCTCTGGAGGAGCTGCAGTGAACCGGGGCTCAGGTGGCACAGTCACACAAATCAGGCTTTTGCGAAATAGTGGAAAAATAAAACAATGAAAGGTAAAGTTGAGTTTGCCTGTTGCCTTCAGAAAATAAAGTCAAACGAGAACAAAATAAACCTTTTTAGCATACGTACAAAATGTTACAGTTGAACCTGAATTTATTATAGTTATCTTTTAACTTCATAAGTTAACCTGATAGAACCTGATAGAACAGGTTCCCTGTTACCTGTTCTATAAGGTACCGGGGAACCTTATAGAACTGCCAGAATCTGCCAAAGAATCTATGGAAGGAGTTAAAGATTAGAGTGATGGACCAACTCTAAACTGTCTGGTCAAAATACCACAGGAAAAATGGGAAAAACTGGTCAGAAATTATAAAGAGGGTTTGATCATTGCAATTCCTTCAGTTATTTTGAAGGATTAAAGTAGATCATTTTGGGGGAAGAAGAGAATGAAAACAGACAAATTAAGTTAATTTCTCAAGACAGTAACTCTGAACGTTCATATCCAACCATTCCTGGATTCTCATGAGTCAGACAGAATATTCTCTGGATGCCTCCCCAAAAGTCTTACAACTGAAACTATAATGAATATTGATTCTACAAAGCCTGCTGAATACATGTGCCTGCCACACTTTTCAAATTCCAATTTGAAAAAAATAAATGATGCATCATTTTACTTTTCTGATTACACTTCTACCTCAGCACAAATATTTTCTTTATTTTACATGATTGCTTTGTCAGGTGCTTCAACACAATCAGGATTTTATAACAAAAGTGCACAAGCCTCATTGTTTTCACTCTGTCACTACTAAAGTAATGCATAACATTCCTGGAGCACCATTTTGATTTTATGGGTGCTGAATAAAAAAAGTGCAGTGAGTTTCTCACACACATACCCACACACGCGTTCACAATAAAAGAATAGTTTGAAGAGGAAACTAAAACAAAAGACAAAACACAGTGAGATGATAGTGACACGGTTAAAGTGATTGCAGTTCCACACATAGGCTAAATGAATAATTTATAGTTCGTATTTCAGACTCCTTCAGCTCAGGGTGACAAATACATTATGGTAAAGACAGCAGTGATTCTAGCAATTCGGTCATTATAAAATACAGTTCATATGAACAAACACAGCAAGAGATAATAAGTCAGCTATAAATGACATAATGGATATGTCTTTTAAATTACTGTAGACAATCAGTGATAAATGAACAAGAAGTTGTTGATGTTTGGAGTATTAAATTTAGTTCTAAAGGTTTAGACGCTGAACTCTAAACATGAACTAATTGATTCCTGAGCTTAGAACAAGTTCAGGGTGATGAATATACATAATGAATAAACCCAAAGTAGAAAATGTTTCATTCACCTGGTGTCTTTGTCTTAGTTCTGGCTGTGGAGCAGAAGGCAGAGCTGAGGGGGGAACTGGGGTATTGAGGAGCTCTGTGAGGGTAGCGTTGGGGTTATGGGGGGTGATCTTGTACTGTCCCCCCTCTCTTCTCAAGTCAAGACCAAAAATGTCCGACAGCAGCTCAGTTTCACTGATATTAACTGCTAGATCAGCCAGGTCCTCCTTCGGGGAGCTGCGCTCAGACAGCCTCTTCTCTCTCTCATCTCCTTCACCGCGGACCTCGTCCTGGGTTGGGTCAGGCATGGTGGCCAGCAGCTCTGACACCTGTAGATGGAGACATTTCTTTATGAATAGCTGATGCAGAATCTAAATAGTTCTTTCTTCAACCATTTTTGCATCTAATTTTACATAAATAACCTTGACAGCTTTGGCTCCCTCTACTAAATTTCCTCCCATGAAGGTATTGTAGAAGATTCTGCAAAATCCTCGAGCCACACTGAAGGTCACATGGAGGAGACCCAGCAGCATTGACCAGTAGAAAGACACCAGAGTGGTCACCAGGTCTTTCAGTGTCATGTTCTTGATTTTCTTCATTTGTTTCTTTAGACTCTTCATTGACAGCACCTGAAGCAAAGAACAGAGCCAAAGCTTACCGAACACTCTGCTGCACATCACTGTGCCCCTCGATGTGGACTCTGATCTGAACCATCAGAGCCACATGAAGACCATTATAAAGCCAACCTTCTATCACCTGAAAAACATTTCATTAGAGAACTAACGTCTCAGCAAGATCTAGAGAAACTCATCCATGTGTTTATCTAGTCGCATTGATTGCTGCATCAGTGTCTTCACTGTCTGTCTGCATAAAGATACAAAACCAAGCATGGAGACGCAGCCTTCAGCTTCTATACACCAAACTTCCAGAAAAGTGCAGCTGAAACACTAAATTCCTCTAGACCAGGGCTTCTCAATTCCAGGCCTCAGCCACCGCGGCTCTGTATGTTTTAGATGTGACTCAATTGCAGAAAAGCTCATCTAAATGATTGCATGGCCTCTTCTGTAGCCATTAAACAGGACCAGAATTGAGAAATAGACTAAAATTCAACTTGGTTAGAATTGGTTCATTTCATAATAAATGAAACATTGACCAACATTTGATGTGTATTGATGATTTTGTTGATGACATGCAACAAAATGCTATGTTTATTAATTGCTTCATAAATCATTATCATATTATTTTTTTGTCATATAAAGCATTTGGAAGCTGCGTTGCATCTTCCAGCAGACAGACATCACTGCTTTCACCGTCTCAGGATTCATTTACATGTTTTGTCCAGAAAAGATTAGAATTATTTCTTAAAATTTGTCATGCATAAAAGAATATTTACATCAAACTGCATTTTTTCATTACAAAGACCTCATATGCAAAGTTTGGGAGACACTGAATCAATATATATTTATATATATGGTATGTACATACATGTTAAATTGGCAGTGAAGGAAATGTGTGCTCTTACCTTTATGAGCAACATGACGTTATAACGGAGGGCGATTAAAGCCAAGCGCACAGTAGACACAGAGAAGAAGCCCATGTCAGGGTTTTCCTCGTCACATTTCTCTCGCTCACTCTCCTCTTTCACAGCTGAGCGCTCGCCAGCATCAGACATCTGCGCTGCTAGCTGCATTTCAAAGATGGTGTCCTCACAGAAATTCACAAACAGCTCCATCTTCTCTTTTTCTCCACCTTCATTCACCACATCGAAGATGAACTGGCGTTTTGATTCTTTGACCTGCACACACAGGAGGGATGTTTGGAGAAGATTTCAGGGTTAACAGATCTTTGATCATCTGAAGTGATGGATCGCTAAAAGCATATTCACCTGAGGTTTCTCCCATTGTGTCCGACTGGACTCACTGATTTCAAAGTAAACCCGCTCAATGCGCTTGGCGCTGCCCATGATCTCAATCCGGCCCAGATATGGCTGGAAGTAGTTGAGGACACTCTCGGCCAGCTCCAGGAAGGTCTGCAGGCGGGTGTCATGAGGCATGTGCTCAGATAGATTTGTCAACAAAACTGCCACATTGAAGCCAATGTCCTGAGAAACAAAGTGAAGAGTAAATATGAAATTAAACCTTTATTGCTTTTAAGGATGTTAGGCAAAATGGATCATGATGGAACCAAAAACATTAACTTAACTTAAAAGTCTGAGAAAACTAAATGACCCAACCCTTGTTATTTAAATAATTCTTGTGTGTGTGATGTCTGGCTAAACTTCACACACACACACCATCCTGGTAAAAACCAGCTCCTTGTTGTACGCTATTTATTTCACCTAGAGGCCCTGGGCTCTCAGCTGTTGCTGCCTGCAGTCCGAGACTGTGTAGAAGTTTGAAATTTTATCTAGTAGCTAATGTTTGTTCATGACATATGTAATGCACCAGTTCTGTGGAGTTTACTGGAAATTACCTGCACTGTGATCAATCATCACGTACTGAACAGCTTCTTCCTCCCCTGCCATTGCTGAAACTACAGGCAGACTGCAATTCTAAAATGGAGGAGAAACTCATCATCGTTCACAACTTCTCCTGATTGACCTGGCAGAAAGTCAAGCTCCATAAATCCAAGCCAATTGGAGAAATCCCAGATGGAACACAGAGCCTAGATCGAGTGGAATGTGTAGGAAATTGCCACATTAGGCAAAAATGGTTGTTAAAGGTTTTTTCTTCATTATGGACATTTTGATTCTTTATTTCAATATCTTGATTGATTTGCACAAGGTTTTTCCAAATATAGCTTCCTTCTTTTTGAATTGAATTCAGTTCCATCCATCTGTCTGGAGGCTTTATAATTCATTATCATATTATGGCCGTTGGGTTAGGGGCGGAGTACACTGTGACAGGTCGCTACTCCATCACAGGGCAACAAAGAGTTCATGGGTGAATGAACAAGTCCACTATTTAGACAGAATAATCAACAGTCAATTTTTAGACTGTAGAAAAGAGCTGGAGCACCCAGAGAGAATCAACATGGAGGACAGTAACGTCCATGCAGAAAGACCTGGAATTCAAACCCAGGACGTCTGCAACAATGAAACCTTCAACTCAATTCAGTTTATTTGTATAGCAGCAATTCACATCATATCAAGGCACTTTACAAGAAAAAAAAAAGAAATGTCTTGTTTGTTCCCTGAGGTTACAATAATTCTCTCAACTGTAAATGTGTTGGAAATATTTTTTCTTTGAACCAACTTAAAATATATATATTATTCTAATTTGGTACAGCTAATTTTAATAGTTTTGCTGAAGCTATAATTCTGATATGATTTTCAGTCAAATCAGAAAAACAAATAAAATAAGCTGCAACAAATTAGAGAATGTTTTCTAAGTTGGTTCAAAGAAAAAAAATTTCAGTGTACATCCACTGCTCTGTGTTCTGACTCACCTTGGCTGGTTCATGAAAACGCATCACAAACTCCTCATAGTCCAGAAGTTCATTCTCATCAGTCTCAGCACAGGAGAGGAGGAAGTCAGTTTCAGACTGGGTGTAGTGTTTGTGGCTCTCCATGGCTTTATGGAAATCCCTTTTAGAGATGACACCTGCAGGTTCATATATTTGTTAATCACAAACCATTTCCACCATGCAAAATACTCTATATGCAAAAAATGTCAATCCAGCACATTTCTCATTAGGGCTCATTAATAACTTATTCAACAAAAAAAGTGTTCAGAGCTTTTTGCCTTTTGCATCGGGGTCATACTCCTTGAAACCATCAGAGGAGGTCAGGTCTTTCAGTTTCAGGAACATGTCAAAGAACTTGAGGATCATCTCCACATTGTTGGACGATTCCACCAACATATCAACCATTTGCTTGCCAATTGTCCCATTTACTACATTACCTGTGAGGGTGACGGTGAATATTTTTAGACAGGATTTAACAACTATAGCAGACATAGCTTATCTCAACACAACTAATGTATCCATCTGCTGGTTCTATCTATAACACAGATCTAGACTAAAAAGCCACCTGTTTAGCTTTTCAAACAACATACATAAAACATTAACTGACATTCTGATGATGGTACTTGACAAAATGTAATGCTTCAGTTGTTGACTGTGTGTTGTATGGCTTCATATGACCTGCCTTGCTGCTGAAATGTACTATACAAATAAACTTAATTTATTGATCAATCGACAATAAGTCATACATTGCTAAGAACATAAATATACCTTCTAGCATAGAAAGCAACATAACCACCATGTCTTTCTGCAGATCCATCAGTTCTTTCAGTAGCTCAATCTGACTGGAGTCCTAAAAGGAAAGAGAAGGAACCATGTTTGATCAGTCTGGAACCCACTTATAGTAGGCTAATTATGGTAAAAGAAGGTACAAATTGTTATTTAAATGCTTAATCTCACACATGCACAATAAAGAAATGCAGACTTTCAATCTACTCATAAAATGGGTGACTTTGTGAGACCTGTCAGTTTCTACCCAAATTGTTTTCCACTAACCTGAGATAATTTCATCTGCATGTGAGCAAAGACATGCAGGAAGCCAACCACAGCATCCCACAAGCGACTGTGTGCCAAACTCTGTTGGTTGCCTGTGCACGGCCCCTACAAAAACAAACTCAGTCAGTTTCACTGTACAGAGCGATGAGTCACCCTGCACATAATTATGCAAAAAAAAAAAAATTTCAAACAAGAAAACAATAAATGACACTGCATGATGTGAGGAGAGAATAAGAAGCTTTTCATTAGAGTACATGTACTGCAACATACAGAAGAAGTTCATTTTTGGATCTGATTAAGGAAATTCTGGTTATCTGCCTCATGGAACTTGTTAGTAGCTTTTTTTAAAATAAAGGGATTTTTAATAGAAATGAAGTTCTTTCTTTCTATCTGCTTAATTCTCTTACCTGGATATACTCTGTAAGTGTGTTGAACACCTGTTTAGCCACATTGATTGCCTTGGAGAAATTCCTCTGGCCCTGCTCATCAATAACATCCTTCCCAGAATAATACCAGTAAAAGTCACTGATAGACTCCTGAGGAGGAAGAATGGGAAATTAAAGTGTTTCCAGTAAAATTAGAAGCTTGAAATTTTAATGAATAAACAAACAACCAAATAGAAATTATAGATTAGGATAATTCCTTCCATGCCATGTCTGCATTATGTAGCAGCTTATTTTTGGAGTCTTCAGCCAAAAAAATCATTTATTTTTGTCATTCTGTTACTAACTGATCAACTTGTTCCAAAAGATATTTTTCACTCAAATTAACAGCTTTGTAAAAAACTGGCTAGTTAGGATTGTCCATATAACCATCAGGGGTTTTTTTCAAGCTCCTATGAGGAAATCTGCCTTAGAGTAAAATTGTATTTTTCACATATTGTAGCTGTGAAGAGAAAAAACTAACCTGAACTCTGAGTAAGTAATCAACAGTAGAGATGATGATATTGACGGTTGTATTGTTCCCAGTTTGTGTCCTCAAGTAGTTCTGGAAATCTGAAACAAAATGAAACAAAAATAAGAATATATAAAGTCGAAAGGGAAAAAGCAGAACAAGATATTTCAGATGCTTCATAGAGTCTATTAAAGATTTTCACCCCCGTGGATGCTTTAAATGTTATTGCTTTTACAAATCACCGGCTTAAGAGACCATTTATTCTTCAACCAAATGATGAGCTGACGTATCCAGCTGGAGATGCACAAGGTGGATGTTCAGAAGTGGCCCAGTCAAAGACCAGACCACCTGAGAGAGCTGAAACAGTTTAGCAGCAATGATGGAGGAAAACTGCATCATTCAGATGAGCAGCCTGACTGAGACCAAAACACACACTCCCTATTTATGCATTCACTTCATTTCTGCAAATAATTTTTATTTAATTGACATTATTTTGTAGAAACATAACTTTCACTTTAAGCTTTTTTTTTTTTTGCAAATTGTCAAAAAAGCCAAGTGATCGTGACTGATTTATAAAAGCAACAACAACAACAAAAAAAAGAGTGGGACATCCAAGAGGGTGAATACATTTTATATAAGAATCAGTTGATTGATAGATCAAATGTATCTTTCTCCCTTCTAAGCTAGAAGAAAAAGACCTTATTTTAACAAAACAGAACCACTTTGTATCAATTGTATTGCCAGTTAAAGCCATGGAGCTTAATTCACAGCCTGCTAAACATTTCTCTATTAATTAATAACCAATAAGAGAGAGCCTAGTACCCGAGTTGTGTCCTTCGCAAAGCAGCTGCAGGAAGCGGAAAAGGTCACAGGTGAACTCATCATCCTGCATGACCTTCTCACCTGGCCAAAGAGAAGAAACACACACAACACGCACACACGCAGGCACGCACACAAGCAGGCACACATAAGCACAATCACAGACAGGTGTATGCACAAACATTTCAACAACACAAGCATGAGCAAACATCAAAGCACACACACATTCATATACACAGACACACACAGAAATCAGAGAAAGGGCAACAGGAGCAGATAACATGTGAGAAACAACAAGAGAGACAGGAAGATGGAGAGTGAGGATATGTTAAAAGAGAGATGCTAATGTAAGGGTATCACCAGTGCTTTCTGTACTACCATGTCAATGATACAACATTCTTATCTAACACAAACACACAGACACACTGTTGGATTAAAGGTGGGCAGCCAAGCACTTGGCACAAAACTCAAGTGTAGTGTATGTAGTGCAGCATTTTACAGTCAGAATGGGACTTTGACTGGTTTTATCATTTGGTTGAAAGAGTTTGAAGTTCACTGCCTATAGATTCTGTAAACCACTGAGGAAAATGAAGCTGGCTACTCTGACTGTGTAAAAATACTGCTCTAAACCATGAAATGGGCAAAGAAAGGGTGAAAGACCAGAGACCGTGTGATAAAACAATATATGAACAGAAACATTAACAGAACACATCCATACAAAGTGACCCGAAACAGAACTGGCCTCGAGGAGAGATTCAGTCTGGAACAAGGACTGAAAGCGTTCTCTGGCTAACGAGCAGATTCCACTTGTTTATGCATAGAGCAGTTCTACCAGGATGTCACATGCTGTATGTTGGATCAGGAAGAGGCTATAGATTACACCTTGAATTCCTTAAGACTTTGAAAAAAAGTGTTATTATTCAAATATGGGGCTATTGGAAAACATGGGTAGCTGTTTCAGATGAACAACATAGAGAAATGTTTACTCACATTTCTCTAGAACATTTCTCCTGCTGGCAATGGACACACACATTTGTCAGGGTTGCATTTACCCAAAATGCCCTGCATTGTAGTCCACTTCCTTCTTTTGGGGTGGTCTCCGGCCTGCTTAGCATTCCAACTGGACTCAAGTTTATTTCAACTGAACTGAGTCCTAGCTTTGTAGGCGAAACAGAGTTCAGTTTTTTGGTCTGCATCAGAGTTTGAATACATTCACACCTCCCAAAAAACTGGACCTTCTGCACAGACAGACTGGTGTTTGACTGAGGGTGCATTCACACCAGTTCTGTTTGGTCCTCGTTAGTTCGAGTCCATAGTTCGAGACAGAACCTTTGTCTGAACAGAACCTACAAACCTACAAAGTTCAGTTAGGTGAACACCAGAACAATGTGAGAGTGATGAGGTCACACAAAGGACGATGCAGGTATTACTGCTGCAGCTGCTTCTATAGGTTCATTCATGTCAAATATAATGGTGGTCTATACTTTTACTGGTTTTGGAGTCGGGGAAATGGCAATGCAGAATTGAGGTCACACTGCATCATGATCCCTATAAGATTATGATAATAAATTTCTCATCATCACATTCCTGTCCCTGGATGATCACCAGGGAGACATGATCACCATTAATACAATGTGATGAGTTATGAGAATGCCAGGCTGCTCGCCTGGTGACATGTACCCTGCATTGACCAGTTATGGCTGAATGTGGGAATGTAGAGACAGGACCTTATGCATGTCAATATTCCAACTGTTATATATATTATTAATCTGTGGGTGGAGCATCCTGGGCAGATTAGGATGCGCAGTGGGTCAATTTTAAGCCTCTTCATAGTAAAATTATTCCAGACATTTACCTTGAATTGTCTGGTATTCAGACTGTGTGAATTATATAGACTTAAATAAGATTTAAGTCAATGTTGTTTTTTAAATTGGTGTGAAGCACTTAGTGAGAATATTTTGTACTTTTGGTCTTATTCCAAACAATATTAAAAAAAGGTTGTATTTCACAGGTGCTTTAAAAGTATTTGTTTAAAAGTGGTCCATACACCAACAACTAAAAAATATATTTTTCTTTAAACAATAACTTAATAAATCTAAACATATACACAACAAATTACATTAACCTTTTTTAAATCAGTCGTTATCTAATCAGGAAAAATCTTGAGCAAAGCTTGAAAAGCAATGAAAAAGAAATGCATGTGGTCAGAATAGGTAATTTTTTTTTTTGCAGAAAACAAACTTTCAAATGAATCATTTCACAAACAAACAGCAAATACAGACTACAGCAAACATCTTAGCCATCAAAAACAACAAAGAAGTAGAAAAGCCAGAGTTCAGTCTCCTCTTGGAAACAGTGTGGCCACAATCAGCCGCTCTGAGGTCCCCATTAGAGATGGGGAGGAAGAAACATTTGACTTCTTAAAATGGATGAAAGGTGGCAGATGATAGATGTGAAGGGCTGCAACTACTGACTTCGATTTAGAGTTGATAAAATAAAATGAAAACAATTTACAGCCCCTAAATCAGATAAAACACAATTTATTGTGTAGACCACTTTGGGCTGTCCTAACCCTTTTCAGTCTGGAACGACTCATTTTGTCAGCCTATTAACAGAAATGGTTAGAAGACATGCAGGTTCCTGTGGAGCACAAAGCTGCAAAGCTCAACAGAAGCAAAATCTACACCCTCTAAAAAGCATTTGACTGGACATCAACTCATCCTTATACTGTACTACGGCAAATTATTTACTTCCATACACTATATTTCCAAAAGTATTTGCTCACCCATCCAAATGATCAGAATCTGGTGTTCCAGTCACTTTCATGGTCACAGGTGTATAAACTGAAACATTTTGGCATGCAGTTTTTAAAAACATTTGTGAAAGAATAGCTCGCTCTCCAGAGCTCAGTGAATTCCAGTGTGGAACTGACAGGATGCCACCTGTGCAACAAATCCAGTGGTGAAATTTCCTCACTCCTAAATGTTCCACAGTCAACTGTTAGATGTTTTCTAAGAAAATGGAAGTGTTTGAGACGACAGTAACTCAGCCACGAAGTGGTGGGGAACATTAACTGATGGAGAGATACAAAGCGTCGCATGAAGTGGTGCAAAGAACATCACCGCTGGACTGTAGAGCAGTGGAGGCATGTCCATCAGCTTGCCAGTTGGAGAACAAGTCTGGGTTTGTAGGTTGCCAAGACAATGGTACTTGTCTGACTGCATTGTGCCAAGAGTAAAATTTGGTGGAGGGATGATTATGGTGTGGGCTTGTTTTTCAGCACCTGTGCTTGGCTCCTTAGTTCCAGTGGAAGGAACTCTGAATGTTTCAGCATACCAAGACATTTTTGGCCATTTTCATGATCCCAATTTTGAGGGAACAATTTGGGGCTGACCCCTTTCTCTTCCAACATGACTGTGTACCAGAGCACAAAGCAAAGTCCATACAGACATGGATGGAGAGTCTGGTGTGCATGAACTTGACTGAACTGCACAGAGTCTTGACCTCAACTTGATAGAACACCTTTGGGATGAATCAGAGCAGAGACCGAGAGTCAGACCTTCTCGTCCAACATCAGTATCTGACCTCACAAATGCGCTTCTGGAAAAATGGTCAAAAATCCCCTTAAATACACATCTAAAGCTTTAGAACAGCTTTGACAGAAGAATTGAAGCTGTTCTAGCTACAAAGGCGGACCAATGTCATATTGAACCCTGTGGATTAGGAAAGAGATGCCGCTTAAGCTCATCTGTGAGTCAAGGCAGATGAGCAAATAGGTTTGGCAATATAGTGCATTTCTGCCTTTTTTGTATATTTTATATTTGAGATAAATTCCAGTTTTTAAATAATGATTTCATTCATCAAAATAAATAAAGTTATCCAAAGCAACCATGACCTGTGAAAAAATTAATTGCTCCCTACTCTGACAACTGCAAACAGGTTTCTGTTTCTCCAATTTGAGAAAAACTTGCTTATTCACAGATTTTGTCATAGAGCATTTCTAAAATATTCTAAAGAAAATGCGACTCCAGAAGCTGAAATATCTAGGATAAATTTAAGTCTGGATTTGACTATGATATTCCACAACATGCACTTTATTTCTTTGAGCCAATCAAAAGTGAACTTGCTGCTGTGCTTTGCTTCATCCTTCTGCTGTTTAACCAAAGTGTACTTTAGGTGAAGGTCAAGAACGGATCAGTAGACATTCTCTTTCACATTTTTGGATGAATTTCCCAAAGCAGCTCCCCATCACTCACTCTGATGGAGACCATATTTGCCACATCTCAATCATCAACACTGGCCTGCCTCAACTGAGGCCTGCAGAGCTTTAGATGTTCTGTTCTTTATTACCTCATGAACAGACTGTTGTTGTACTCTAGTGGCTGTCCAAATCATCCCAAAGCTTTGGAAATGGGGTTGTTCTTCTTTCCAGCCAAATCTAATATCAATGAGTCTGTTTCCGACAGAGACACCATGTGTTCCTTTTTACGTTCATGTTGCTTGATTGTGCCAGTCTGACAGTAAGCAGGTCTGAAATATCTAAGTGCAGCAAAACAAGCAATCTGTACAGGGGCAAATACTTTTTAGTTTGCAAATCTAAATTATTTGTAAAACTCTGTAAAAAAAAAAAACAAAAACAGAAAAGAGTTTTACACTGTTTTTGAAAAATGTTTGTTTGCTCTTATTTATGCTGTCTCGCACTAAGCGTATGTTGTTGCTATGAGAGATTTTTTGATAAAAAATGTTTTCAATATTCAGAGTGATGCTTTCAGCAAAGGAGAAACATCCCTCACACACTCGTGTGGCTGAAGAACATCAGTATGTGAATATCGATGGCACGATAAAAATTGCAGCTTTAACCAATCTGGGATGGACGTTTAAACTCGCTCAGATGTGTTTCATTGCAGCCCAAGTGAGTGAGTCCGAAAATGACTGAGAGGCTGAGAACACAGAAGGGACTGTTCACTTCACAACAAGCAACAGCACAAGAACCATCTTCCTTACTAAGACAAAACAACCAACTGTGATCCAAGGTTGACTGGAGGACTGAGAGGAAGGAGGTGGTGAATGTGGGTGGGACAGGTTCAGTACTCGTATTAGTTGTTTTCAAAATGTGCCAGATACTGTGCAGATCCTGAGGAGGAGATGGCGAGATGCCAACACTTCCACCACTTGTTCTATGTCCAGATTTGAAAGTTTTATTGAAAAATTAGGTGTTTATTTTCTGTTTTAGAAAAGCAAGAGTAAAACCAGCCCAGGAGTAAACTATGAAGAACTAACAACAGAGGGATTGGGATGGTGACAGTCAGGCAAAAGTAACTGGGAACACAGATGTCTCCACTCAGGACCTGGACAGAACTGACACAACCAAACCAGCCAGGGAAAAGGAGAGAGAAAGACCAACCAACACACAAGAAAATGGCAGAAGGCATAATTACCACGCTCATGAGTGATGACTGAGGTAGGGAGGAAAGTGCAGTAAACAAAAATGAGAAAAGAAAAACAGAGGGAAAAAAGAGAGAGAAAGAAAGTAAGACACAAATAAAGAAACAAAGATTACATATAGGGAAAAGAACTCTAAAAAACTGCATGTTTTTGTTTGGTCAATTAAAAATGTGCAAAGCATGAGAGTTCAAAGAAAAAAACATGATTCCTGTTTTATGGAAAGCATCCCCGATTACACCTTTAGTTTATGGCAGATTATTCTTTTGAAATCTTTTGTGAGTTGAATTTATAACGAGCTACAGTGGATATCTGTCTGCTCTTACTGTGTAATGGTGCAGCAATATTAAAAGCAAAGTTAGTTCCAGTAAACTGTGTTCTTTGTCTAAAAAGATAAAACTGCAAGGACATTTCAGAAATTCTTTAAACAGTGCAAAATCCACCTTTAAAAAAAGTTATAAACATCCAGGATTGTCTCATGGCAGCTAACAGTATAAATTAGTAAATGAAGAATAAATGCAGAATATTGCATAAAGGCAGCAAGATTGGTGAGAAGAAAACTTTGTGTTCTTCCCCTACAAATAAAAAATTCAGAAAAAATAAACTTTTATTTTCTTCTAAAACTGAATAAATAGTTCACTGTTAATTCTCCTACTGCTAATAAGGAGAAGTTTAGTTTTTTATAACTAAACTTGTTATAAAAAAACACACCCAACAACAATGTTTACAACACACACATATATATTGATACATGTGACAGGACTTGATTAGAAAATGTTTAGAAGAAGTGTTTTTAAAAAGGCCAACATGGTGTCAGCATCATTCCTGCATTTGATGGACTGAGCGACATGCTTCTTCTGACTTATAGTGATACAATAAACCTCATAGGAGCTAAAGACGAGGGTGGGAGCAACAATTCCTTCCAACCAAAAACACTTTGACCTCATCACACAAGATGATTGGTTGAGATGTAAAAAGGTTGTTAACAAATATAAAAAGAAAACTTCTTGGTTAAATGTAAAAACCCCCAAATCTAAATCTGCCAGGGGAATGAACACTAACGCTGTTTAGGCCAATCAGAATCATTGTGACAACAGCTGCTGAGTCCTTTATTTTTTTTAGTAAAGAAGGAATCCAGGCTGTTCTGGATGGAAACGCATCAAACAGTTGGCAGTAAGATTTCTGACATGTTAAAACTCTGGTCTCACATATCGTCATAGAAACAGTCTTAGAAAACCTTCAGCCACAGCTGCATTTGCATCACAGGGATAGTGACATAAAAGTCTGATCATTTTCTGGTCAAAGTGGGAAATGGTCCAGAACAATCATCATCCCATTTGAAACCTGCTGCAAAATTCAAAATGCTTTTAAAAAAATCCAGAAAATGTAATAAAAGAAAAAAAAACTTGAATTGAAACAAGTTTCATATTGCATTTTTCACACTGCTTTATCTTTTTACTACATACCTCCTCTGTCCAAATGTGGTCAAATGTTCTGTGTTTGAAAGTCACTGCAACCTAAACCTCTGTACCGAACCATCACTCAAATAACGATTAGAGTTTTTCTGATGTTCTAGAAGATGTTAGTCAGCCCTACTCTGTCCAGCTTGAACAAGACAGCTGGCTTTCAAGGCAAAGATACTTTAAGGTAGTCAGAAACTTCCTGTTCAGAACTTTGTAATACAAACCCATTTTCTTAAAAATGGAAGTATTGCAAAACCTACAAATTTTCTGGACTTATAAAATTAAAGTAATACATCCCTTCTCCAAAAACAAAACCAAAAAAATGAAGTAAAGATTTATTGAACTGCCACACAATAATGAGTATGTGCACTGAATTTAATTCACTTTGAACTCATTTCCAATCTTTTATACAAGTCCCAGCCTGAAAGCAGATGAAAGGTGGAACAGAAACATTAAAACAGGAATTAAAACATGAGAAAATGATTTGGGATCGGAAAGCACTGATGCAGACGGAGTTCTACGTTCTGTGGAAATGTCAGTCAGTTACATTCTATGTAAAGGCAAGTTCCATCCTAAAGTAGAAAGAAACTTAAGACACAGAGAAATAAATGGAAAACTTACAGCTGAATGCATAAAACAGAAATGTATGTTAGGAATTCAGATTGATTCTTACAAACAAAAGTGAAAGAACTGTTCTGAATGTTTCTGCTGTAGATTCTTTACTGAAATTATTCATTTTAGTTCAAAATAATCTGATGAGCACAATGACAAAATGAACATATGAACAATTAATCGAGTTCATGCTGTTAGAATAGGAAACATTTATCCGTTTTCTAGGAACTTTTATCTGAAAACACCATGTAGAATTAAAACTATATTTGCTTCACTTTTATAATGTGACTAATACTGGAAAATCATGAAATAGATTCATGTTGCTTGTTTCAGTAAGTTGTGCTTCATAAAGCAGTATTATAAATTCTTAGTACAACATCCATGCTGTGCTTAAAATGATTTACAATTTTGATATTGAAATTTGATCATTTCCTTGATTCAATGGGCAATTCTTAAGGTTTATCCAGACAATTCTACATGATAGAGATATTAACATATTAATTAATTAATTCATTCATTCATTCATCACAATTATCAAATTCAAAAAAAAGGTGGTTTGACAAGGAAAATAATTTTTTTGAACTGCATAGGAAAGTGATAATGAATATGTTCATTTGCATCATGGCATCAAGTTGGTTGAAACAGGAAAACATGCCAGGCTGTTTCTTATGGGAAGAGCTAAATGGACATTTTCCTGTCTGTCCCTGGAACGGACAGGACGTTTCAAATCAGAATTCAATAATCGTTCAATTTATTCTCTGATGGGGCTAAAAAAGAAAAGTCTGTAATGATGACTTCTGTTGGTTTATAACTCAAAGCAGTCATTGTTGTGTAAACACAGGAGTGCTTACCTGATCCCTCCTCTGTCACCATGCCCAGCCCCTCTGCTTTGTTCTGCCTCTCAAATGCATTCAGATCCAGAACACTAAAGAAAGATAAATCACAGAACTTTTGGACAACATCACCTTCTTTACATTCATTTTCCAGCCATGATGCAAGACAAACACCAGTAAAAACAACAGCAGTGACGCTGCTTGTAAACTTGGATTGTTGATAAAATCAGCGTTTCCTCAGCTGGTCTGCAGAGGAAGCGTGAACATCTGCACTAAGTTTGGAAACCCAGTGGACCAGAATCAGCAAAACATGACTGACTGAAAACTTCAGCTGCATTCTGGTCCCCTCCCTTGATTTCCAAGTTCAGGGGCCAAGAAAAGGCCTTTGGACTGCTGAGCAATTGATTTTTATTTCTCCTTTGCCCAGATAAGATGTCTCTAATGTCTCTAGTTCAGGAGTGTCTTGACACAGGGACTGAAACATGAAGCTTGTGTGAAGGACATACAGTGGAGTGAACAAGTGTGTGCACCCTTTTTGTTTTCCTTGTTTTGCATCTTTGTCTCACTTCAGTGTTTTACGACATCAAACCAATTTAAGTATTAGTCAGATAACACAAGAAAACACAAAATACAATTTTTAAATGAAGGTTTTTTTTATATTAAGGGAAAAAAAATCCAAACCAACACGACCCTGTGTCAAAAAGTGTAAAGAAGTGATTGACCCTCTGTTTCTGTTTTACTGACCAAAAGCAGAGGAGGCAACCAAAAGCTGCCAACTATGGGAACTATGCTAATGGTATGAGATTGTTCAGCTCTCATAACAACAGAATCAGAGAAATCATAGGATTATAGACATGTTAAAGCAGCTAGAGAAATAAAGAATTTTATTCAAGTGCTTCCAGAGCTTTTACACCATATTTCAGGTAATAATTAAAAAAGACAAACTCTTGTAAAGTTCAAAATGACTTGATAGAAATATCTGCCCAGAAAAAAAACTGATATGACTGAAATTACTAATTTACATGGATGGAGATTTTAGGGCTTTTTTAAATCAGAGAGTGACCTTTCTGCGAGAGAACATACATTCTTTTTAGGGTTGGACAAGACCAGTCAAGTCAGGTGGTTCTGGAAAATTTCTGGGAAAAGAATGATTGATCACTTCAAAAATGAAAAACTCCCAATGTGACCCATGATGTGCACCTAAAGTAATTAACTTAATTCATTCAAACTGCCAAAATATTTGACTCTATTAAAGGTCAACCCCATTCTCAGACAAAAAAAAAACATGTTTTCAAACCATCTGGGTTTATTACCAGAGCAGTGTTGCCATAAAAACATAATAAATCATCAAGTCTTCAGTGAGAAAGAAGTTGCACACTTGCCTGCAGGACTGCATCAGACCAGCCAGACTTTGGAAAAAGCCAACATCCTTCTTTTCCTTTAGATAATCTAACATTTTCTGTCAAAGAAAAGCTCTGTTAGATCTCAGAAAATCTTATAACTAAAACAAACAGATGATGGACACAGCCACAAAAATGTGAAACAGACCCTCCCTTACTGCCCCTTTTCAGATGCAGTATAATCAATTCATATCATTGATTTAAAATTTTACACATTCCAAGTTTCTGTTTGTGTTGTACAGACATGGATAGAGGCAGATAAGGCTGCAGTTTGAACACAAGTCTCTCCTATAATCGGTTCTTATAAGCATAAGCTGTAGTTAATTAACTCTTAATTAACTAGTTAATTAACTATCTGCAGTGGCAGTGGCCAAATTATTTCCTGAACACATAAAAAGAAGGACACTGAGAATCGATTCAGGTTGGCTGGTGATGTTGGGTTTCCTTTGGTGATGTTGGGTTTCCTTTGGCGGTGCTCTGACAATTTTAAAATTTATAACATTTATTAATTGGCTTCAATGAAACCTAATTTAGATCTCAAAAGGACAAAGAGTCAAAGATGAAACTTTTTTATTGATTGTACTAAAAAAAAACAACAACAAAAAACAAACAAACAGAAAAACAGACAACCCTCTTCTTGAGTCCACACCTGGATCTCTCAATCTCATCTTGAGCTTAAACCATACTGTAGTTTCGTGAAGCATTATTGGGATTTATCAATTTCTGTACACACTGACCAAATTACTGATAACAAGCCAAGCACATAGCAAAGTCTCCTAATTGGTGCTAACCTAACCCCTAACAAGCACTTCTCTGACAGTATAGAGTTTTTGTTTAGTGAGGCGCAACTTGCTAAAAAAAAAGTATCAGCTTTTTTAGCAAGTTTTTTAGCAAAAAACTCCTCTGCCTAATCGCTCTGGATAAGGAAGATGATTTTTCCAAACCTCGCCCAGTTCTGGAGAGGGTTGGAAAAAATGACTCTTCAAAATAAGTCGCACAATATTTAGTAACAGGAAGGACATAAATGAGAACTGGAAGCAGAAGGTATTGTCATGCAAAGCAAGTGATTGTTGCTACATGCTGGTCCAGGAGGAGTGAATACTGCAAATCATTGACTCAAATCAAGAAACTTTTTAAACTACTTTGAATAATTAATTGAACATAGTGTACTGATTGATAACTAGGCTCAAATGGAATGTAAGTATGCATAGGTTGGAAACTACACATTAGTAGTTACCTGCTGTACAATTGAGTTTCCTCCGTTGAGAATGGCTATACCCAGCTTCAGAGTGGATGCAACCATAGGGCCCATAACACCTAGATACCATACAAAACATGCCCATTAGTAAATGAGTAGAGTGAAAGCCACTTGGTTGTCACAAAGTCAATTATGACTAAATACTTCTATATATGTATGTAATATGTGAAATAGGATGAGAGTTTTTCTCATTCAGGGCCCCAAAATTCAGAGAAACATATTTAAATCCATCCATCCATCCATTTCAAAAACACTTATCACCATGTCATGACAGTTTATGAGACAGATTGTCAGTGAAAAGATTGCTCTCATCCATCTCCTCCCTGTGCTCCCATCACTATGCACCGCTCCTGACCAAAAACAACCAATCAGAGCCAAGAGGTGGGTCTTTACGCTGTCAGTCAAACTTGTTGTGCAATGTATGTCCTATTGGCAGAGAAACATCTCACCTCTACAGTAAAACCTTTTATCCACTGTCATCAGTGACCATGCTAATTAGCCTGAGCATTCACAACAAGCTATGCTATCAGTATTATAGCACAGAGCAATAGGGACGAGGAAGGATGAGCAGCGCCACATGAGATTGTGACTGACTGTGCTAAGACCCGCCTCCTGTCACCGATTGGTTGTTTCTAAATAACACTGAGTTAAGGAAGAGAGCTCAGTTTTTTTCACAGATTACCATGTCATACTGTCCTGCCATGACATGGTGACAGTTTCATCATATTATAACATGTATGTAAAAATATATATACAATTATATTTATACAAGTTACACACCTCAATTTTAAGGTTGGGGTGAGAACTACAAAAAGTTTGTTTACAGAATAATTACAATCTTTTATGATTTTTTTCAGTATTCAGACAGTTCCATATCATTGGTAGTGTGGAAAAGGGAGCTTGTCTCTCACTGTTATTTGGAGACCTTTGATGTAAAGCTCACCTTTACTGGCGCTGATGGTTTGAAGAACCATCTCTGCAGCTCCGCGGTCATGCAGTCGGGCCTGCTGATACAGCAGCTTTTGCTTCTCCATCTCCTTCTCCTATTTCAATCAAGCAGGACAATTTTCTGGTGAGAGCGAGGATATTCAAATGTTCCTGAATTACCCAAGGACAACAAAGGGCACAATTAGTGAGTGATCACCTACTTCAAAGCTTTTAACTTCTCCTTCTTCATCCTCTTCATCATGACAACTCTGGGAGAAGGGAGTGTTATAGAGACAGGTGACACAGTCCAATTTAAATGACCAATAAAAAGTTTCTCATGAAAGTACCAAAATCAAGTGTGGATTCGGGATTACAGCTTCTGTCAGATACCTTAGCCATGATGTCAGCATAGGCCATGTAAAGGTTATCTTCATCCAGCTTACTGCAACATGTAACACACAGACACGCACACACACACACGCATGTGCAGAGAGAACAGAATGATGTCACTGAGAAAACAGACCAATGAACAGTTTTCACGAGGAAGGAAAACAGGTCAGAGTTTCTTTTTGGAAAACCGACTGTGTAAGAGGTTGAAAGTTGCTTCACAGACTTTAAAAACACTACATAATTTTTTGGGTAATACTTTTTAATTTATTTTCAGAAACAGAATGAAAACAACACAGAGTTGGTGTGGCTTAAATACAAAGTGACATGTGATGAGCTTAAAAGAAAAACACTTACTGAGTAAAACGTTGCAGAATCTCAAATTAAGGTAAACTTGATAAGGAATTTTTTTATTGGACTTGGAAGTGTGCATTGGTCCTGCAACACCCTAATACGAATGTGAAGGTAGTCATAGAAATCCTTGGTTTGGAGGCCAAATTTATTTTGAAGCTGGGCAAAGGTCATCAAAATGTTATTATAAAACAGATCTGTTATTGTTTTGATACCTTTTTGTGCCAGTATCCAAATACTGCTGAATTCACCCCTCTTAATAATTGGTGTAATATAGGTAAGAGAATCCTTCCTTCCAATTTAATTGTTCATATCTTGCCAACTTCTTACTGTATTTTGCAGAATCGGATTATCCTCCCTCTTCAAACGGGATTTCTTCATGCGTCTAAGCTCTCCCAATAAATTAAAGGGACTACATGACTACTTCTGGAAAGATGATTCCTGGCCTTTAAAATAATTGTGAAGCCACTCAATGATTTTGCCATGACAAGTCTAATTATAATGTCTAATGTTAGCAAAGGACTTTGCAACTGCAAAGTTCTCATACAGAGTCCCCTTCAATCTATGTTCTTAGACATACAGAGTGGTAGCAACTGAACTGGGTAAAGTAATCTTGGCAGGATGTTCATCTTTGAGACTCATTCTCCCTATCCATGAAACTGGCAGATTCATCCATCTTTTAAAATCTTTTAGTTTCTTTTTGTACTTTAGCATGATCAGTTCTCAGCAGTCCCCCGAAATCAGGCTTAATATCAATCCCCAGATATTCAAATCCTGAATCAAATCAAGAAAAAGGGGAGACACATGGATAGGAGGTTTCATTGTTGAAGCCAATTGGCATTGCTCACAATTTATCCAAGTTCATTTTGAAGCCTGACAGTGAACCAAAATCCTTGATAATAGACATTAACGCTGGTAAGGATGTTTCCAGGTTCGAGACGGAGAGAAGTACATCATCAGCATCTAAAACTATCATGTAGAATATCAAATCCATTAAAAGTCCCATTATACTTTGCTTCTTATAGCCTCTGCCAATGGTTTAATGGCAGGTCAGGTGCAAATATTGAAGGGATTCTGCAGAGTATTTATTACCTTTAGAATTTCTCCCATTCCAATGTGGCCCCGATAAGATGGAAGATAAGTTTTATGAAGAAAATTTGATATGGCTCTACTTGGGGAGACAAACTCTGTAAAGATTTTCGAAGAACCTTGTCAGACTAAACCACCAAAATAAACTATTTTTTAATGAATTCTCAAACATATTTTTTTTTCTTCAAGCAGCACAGTTGGATTCGTTGAAAACAAAAACAAAAATATCTAATAATGTTTGATTTACTAAAAAGACTATATGAAGTTTGAACCCACCATTTCTCAGTGAGGGCTGTTCTGCTGAAGAGCTGGATAAGTTGATGGAGTGGATCGATGTGTTTTATGCCCTCCTCTTCTTCAGATGGCTCTCTTTCACCTGCTTTCTGCAATCAGACCATTTTACACATTGGACAAACTACCGAGTAAAGTTCAGATTCATGATTCAAAACAGTTTTTTCAAGTATGACTTTTTTGTCAGAATAAAAACATTCCTATTTGTTTAACTTTGAATGCACAATATCTTACAGCAAGGTCCTCGATGAGTTTGTCTTCAAAATAATGCTCTTCTGCTTCGATCCAGGACTTCTCATAGCCTTGCAAGAACAAGTTCACAGCTCTGTGCCTAGTTTAAAGACATAAAGTACTTTTATTCAGAGAACTAGTTAATGTTTCAAAATTATGTGTCATGTGCAATAAATTCCATCCATTTGTCCAGATATTTCTATCTAAAAAGAAAGAATAACAAGAAACTATCAGAATCTTGAGTTGTTTTGGGTTTGTTTCTTATTTCTGTGTTTCTTTGATTAGATCAGCAGTGTTTCTGTTTTCCTTTGCTTCAGTCCTTTCATTGGGTTATTATAGTATTATTATGTTTAGTGTTTCATTTGTGTTAGATTCATTTCCTAGTCTGCAGTACAGATCAGCTTTGTGTCTGTTTTATCCTTGTTCAGTCCTTTAATGACTATAGTTTTATTAGATTCCTCATATCTAATTTTTTCTTAGTGTAGGATTCATATTTTCTAGTTACCCAGATTATGGATTCTCCTTTGCACCCTTTTTTATCATCTTGCATTTGGGTCCAACTTAACCACAACAGACTGTGACAGCATCAAGCTTTTATTTTACTAAGAATAGTTAATCCCTTTTAGTCAGAAATCTTCAGTTAATGTTGAATGTATCCGGGGTGGGTAGGATGGGTATTTTCAGCAGTGTTGGGCTTTTTTCCCCTAATTGTCCCCATTTGATGAGTGGAGCAGTGTAGATCATACCTTGGCAGGTTGTAGAGGGGTGCCATCCTGAAACAAGCAACCACGGCTCGCTTCCTTTGCTTGGAGAGCAGTTTGTGCCATACAGCTTTCTTGCTGCGTTGAGGATGCTCTACCTAAAACACAAAGAGGCGGACTCAGTATCAAACAACCACCAATACTTGTTGTTGTACAGAAGGGTTATAATGTCTTCAGAAGCATGTAGTCTTATCATTAAGACCTGGTCTAGGTGGAAGAGGACATGAGCAATGTCCAGGACTCTTTTCACAGTCTTTTCTGGGTCAGATGTGTCGACATAGTGGTAGGGTAGGTCTCTGTACAAAGCCATCTGCCAGCGAATTGCTGGATCCTCCAGCTGCATAAGTTACACATAGGAAGAGCATTTCCATTGGAAAATAACTCAAATTGTAAAATACACATGGACACACTTGATACCATATAGGAAATGACAAAATCAGATTTTCTTTTTAGCAATCTAATAACAATCTGTTACAATGACAAAAGAAAATCATTTTTACCTTTCCATGTAAATGGAGATTGTTCCTGATGATTTCTCGAACCTCATCCTCTGTGTCTTTCTGTTGACAAATGCACATTTTTCCAATAACTGCTTTAAAAAACTTAATTCATGTTGCCTCATTTACCTTTTTCTATGATGCAAAATGTTTGCATTCCTTTATTTAGTTTTGAGAGCAGAGCTAGTCATTAGAAAGGCCCCTTTACGGTTTGTCTGCTTTTAAAACAATCCTTAAACCTAAGTTTCGGTCTTTGGCTTTCAACCTTAACTAAACTTAACTTGGTTTTGTTTAAGTCCTTGGATTTTATTATGTTTAATCTTTTCTTTTGTTATGTTTTGCATTTAAATGTTTTTTCTTTTAATGTATGCTTAGTTTGCAATTATGTGCAGCACTTTGTTTTGGCTGATTTGGTTTTAAAGCACCTTGAAAAGTCCTCTGATTTCTGATCTTGGTTTGTAACAGTGACACAAACTACAAACTTCCTCTAATCTCTTCATTGTTCTTTTCCACCGTTAATAACTCACTGCAATGTCTGCACATGACTCTGTTCAGTATGTCCATAGCAGCCAACACAAAATTCGATGGTAGGATGTATACTATGTATCCAACCACCCACTTTATCTAGGGTCAAAGTTTATCCAAAACTAGCCTTGTTCGCAGTCTCTCAGACAAGCCACACAGCAGCATTTTGGATCCCCCAAAAATATAGAAGCAAGATATGACGAATGTGATTGGAAACTCTTCATATTGTATTTTAAGGTGGAATTGTCCTATGAAAGAGGAGAAGTGTGTTTGTCTTAATGTATTGGGACTTTAGCAAAATAAATGCAACAATATAAAGAGACGTTTCTGAGCAAAAGAGGACAGTGGTTGATTCTTAGACCTTTGCCAAGCTAGATAAGATCGGTGGATAAGACTGGCTTCATATGTAAAAATTGGCTGATCACAGATCTCCTAAAATTCAGAAAATTGGCACCAATAAATTGGTACACCCCTAGGTACAATTAATGTAGTCTGCTTGAGGTGAAATGCAGCAGTTGAAAAGAAATCCTGCTACCTGTGTGAATCGGTTCTTAGCCAGGGCGATGAGCTCCTGTTCTCCTGGAGCACAGATGTTCAGTCCCACAGGCAGCAGGCGTTTCAGCGTGGCCACAATCAAACTGGTTTGAGTCGAGTATCGATCACCCTTCCTCTTCATCTTCTTCCTCTCCTGGTCTGAAACTATACCCTGAAGCACAATCAAGATAATTTCTTATCAAATTATCTTGATAAGAAAGTACTTATTGACATAGATTATTATACATTTATTGATATTACCCTTTTTGTCAGTAATTGTTTGCCACTTTATTCCTGTAGAACGTGTCTGTGCGTCATACCTTTGACATCTTGCACTTGGTGTCAGAGATGAGGAATGACATGTTGTTGATTTCATTCTGGACCACAAAATTCTGCTCTTCTCTCTTGAAGTTCTAGAGATAGATGAGAAAATGACTGACATACTGCGTTCTCTGAAACGTTCCTCACTGAACCACCACTGCCTTTGAGATGATAGAACAGTAAGAAAACCTGAGTCCTCCAGTTGAATCACTGTTGAGTTAATGCACTTCTGATCAGGTTCATTACATACAGCCACATCAAGATATTTATATTAGTACAAATAACAAATGTATTAGGAGATCAGAGTGTTAATTATGCATCATTTGCATGTACTTCCATTGACAATTCTCACATAAATGACATACTTTACAAGCCCCTCCTTCTAAAATGAGACAGTGAGACTCTACATTCAACTGAAGTTGTATATTTTATCAGATGCTGCTGCATCCTCCTTCCACCATATGGCCCACATCTAAAACCTACGCCGTGCTCTTGTGACCACTTGGTTACTGAAACTGCTGCAATGTGCTAGTTATTAATATTAAAATGTCTGTCTTTGTGATTTAAAAAATACAAAGTTACTCTGGAAAAGTAAGGTTCTTACATGAGACTTGGCCCAAAATATGAAAACTTCAGCCACCATTCTGAACAGCTCTTCTGCCTCTGGGTTGGACTCTTTTAGCCATCTTCCTCTGTAGTATAGATTTATACATCAGGCAGTTCAGGGACATGCTTCACTCTACTAAGTGTCCTACCAGTAAGATTAGTAGGACACAATTGATGTGTTGAGAAAAATGTTGTAGTTTTAGATATTTAGCTTCAAAGTAGTAGTTACTTCCACTTGGAAACAAACATGCATTGGATGCAAGGACACACATTTCCACAGTGCTACACAACAACAATGTACCTGTTGTAGTCCACAAATCGTATGAGCAGGGGGTAGAAGGCATACAGGTCTCTGACCAGTATGGTGAACTGATCCATGATGAGGAGTTCTGTCTCAGACATCTCACCTCTCCCTTCAGCCCTGCTCTGCTCCTCATCCATCAGAACCACTGCAGCTTTCTGCAGAACACAGGAACAGATTGCTGTAAACACACTGTAAACACAGTGTTTACAGTGTGTTTTAGTATCAATATCCAGCAGAAGTTTTAAAAAAACCCATCTGTCCATCTGTTCTTTTTAGTTTCCTTAATTAGAGCTGTGAGCTTCTCATCAAATAAAATGGAGGATGGAAAAAGATAAAGTTACGTTCACATGTTCATCACTCACTATCATCTAACTCGATGCTGGTTTGATGTATAACAGCTGTCATCCCTGTATTGAGATTGTAATAAATGCTTTAGTAAGTTTTAGTGTTGGTGGTTATAAACATGCCATATCAAGACAATTCAATACCAGGAAAACAAAAAGGTTCATATCAAACATCTCGAGAAAAATTTTTATTTTAAAAATTTTTAATATGAAGGCACGTTAGTTTAAGTTTAGACTGTTTTTATGTAAGTAAGTGTACTATGAACATTTAACAGTAACATCTTCTATTATAGTTGGCCTTTATCTGCATATCAGTAAGACAGGAAGAAATGAGAAAAAAAGTAAAACTTTAACAATTAGAGGGTTTAAGGTTCCTTCAATTTAAATATTTATTTTGCTAAACTTCCTTTTACTGTATGTAGAGTTGGGTTATTCATTCAATTTATAGTAGGTTTGCATTTTAACACTGAAGGATAATAAAAAACAAATGTTGAAAACATTTTTGTTTTATTTTAACACATTGTGTAAGTATGGTGTCATTTAGTTTTGTTTCCCAATGGATGCTGGAATGTTAAAGTATGTCTGACACATTAAGCTACTGTGTTTTCATTCTGTGTATATAAAAATGTTTAGAAATACATATTTCTTACAGACTACTATACAACAGTGTAGTTGTTTTTGTAGTAACTGGGTCAAACAACAGCACCATCTTGTATCCTAATCAGGATAAATCAAACCATAAACAACTAAGGCTGAATACACAGAAGTGGAGGAAGCTGTGAGGATTTCAGAAATTTGACCAATTTATCTTCAGTTTTGGAGAATGAAGCTGGATATGGTGATGACAAAGAGGGAGCTGGTTATACTGAAGGACAGCAACCAGATTTATTTGAGCCACATCATTTAAGAAACAACAACGACTCCAAGGTTTTTGGGGAGGAAGGATCTGACAGTGAAGCGTTGGAGATGGACATCTGTCACCTCTATATCACTGAATATTCAAATAATCTAGTCAAAGGAAAAACTGTAATTAAGATATTCTGTGAAAAATATTTATCATTAAACTTTTCATGTTCACAAAATGAAAGCACAGTAGTTAATCTTCTTAAACATATTAGTGGTTTTGACACTTTAACATTTTTAGCGTTTGAAATGTAAAGATGGAAGAGAAGAAGCTACATACTGCCAGGTATGATTCAACAAAACATTCCATGGCAGACAGAAGCATTTGGTGCCAGAAACATCTTCATATTTTCTAACAGCCTTATTCTGACTGACTGGTGAAAGCTGGGTTCTACCTCTTTTCAGTGACCAGTCTGGTAAACATGGGTTTTATAGCTTTATCATGTCAATAAGTTTTCCCTTTTTTTCAACATAGTGACTCTGTTTTGTCACTATGTGACTCTGTTCTGACCCGGCAAAGGAACCTTTACTTTATAAATGGCTTTTGTAACACATCACCAGAGAACAGAACAACAACAACAAAGTGAAAACCAGATTTACCTTTTTGAGTTTATCCATAAGTGGAAGGAAGTGAGTCTGTAAAAGTTGGGCTTTAGCTTTGCTGATGATTGGCTGGGAAAAAACTTGAAGACAGGTAAAGAGAAAGATATTTGTAATTAAGCATAAAATAAAAAGAACATAAATTCAAAGACATCTGCTACCTATTACCTGCAAGGCATTTAAATTTGTCAGAACATAATTAAAGGTAGCTATATGTGTCCTTACTTGTCTGATTTACCTCTTCAGTAAAATATATCGATAAGAAGAAAGTTGTAGGGAATAAGGATCTACAGTCCATTTAAACATACTGTCTCTGCTTCAAGCATTGTCTGCTGATTTACCAGCCAGTCTTTTCATCCAGGCCCCCTCGTCGATTCCCAGGTTGTTGTAGATGATTTTCAGAATGTTTCCCAGCAGTGTATTCATGTGCTCAGACGTAACAAATGTGCAGCAGCTGTCGTCCTCCTCAGGATTGCTTTCTGGTCCATGCTCCCACCAGTGTGACATATAGCTGCACAACATGGGCAACACTACCTACACGAAAAGGACAACACATACTGATCCTTTATCGGACCATAGACAATGTCTGGCCCATTACAAGAAAGTCTGGCCCATTACACAGTCGGCCTTCTATCACCTGTTGAACATTTCCAGGATTAAAGGACTAATGTCTCAGCAAGATCGAAAGAAACTCATCCATGCATTTATGCATTATGATGTGTAATGATGATGTGTATTGATGATTTTGATGATTATCAATACACATAGTTTATGTGTATTGATGATCACTTGACATTTTTGCACTTGATAAAATGTAATGTTTGTTATTGTTTTTTCAGTTGGTGACTGTATGACGTTTTATTTCATCATGTTATTTTTGTATGTTTTTGATGTAAAACACTTTGAACTGCCTTGTTGCTGAAATGTGCTATGCAAATAGCACATTCATTGTGTTTGAACCTGCCTGTCCTTATGCTGCGATAACAGAAACATTGCCACTGTAAAACAATAAATGATATTTATTTTCTATTCAGTTGTTTTTGGGGCAGACTAAGAGCACTTTTGCTGTCCTCCACTGGGGTCTGAAGTGTCTTCCCCACTGACATATCTGCAAAGTGACTGAGATTGAAGGAGTGGGATTTGAACCGGCCACTTCCTGAACTACTGTCGTCCCACACACAATGCATAAACTCACCAGGGAGCAACTTGGGATATTCCCCTTGCGATCGCTTTGGTCGTTGTTGCTAGAGTCTGTGTTAGCCTCTGAGATAAGGGCAAAAAGCTTTTTTTCTGTGAAGTATATTCTCCCGTAGGCTTCTCTGGAATTATTGTTTACTGTATGCATCTTTTGTAGAATAAAGCCAGCAGTGCAAAATGCTGGAGCAGAATGGAGTGAGCAGAATGGAGTGAGCAGGATGTATAAAATCTGTGTTGGAAGTCTATGTACTATTTTTCTTAAAACAATATTGCTGAACCAACAGTGCAGCAATTCTTTTGTTGGTTGAGGAAATGCTTCAAATTTAAATCCTCTCTCGCCTTCTTGCTTTTCCCAGTGTTACTGATTGCTGATTGGTTGCCCAAACTTGCGTCGTCATCACCTCACTATCCAATAGAGTCGCTGTATGGGTCTGCCTACCTTGTTAGGAAAGTCAGGGGTGTAACAGAGGCAACATAAGCGCTTTCTCAGAACACATGGAGACAACAGACAGGCAGGGGAGAGGTGTCTGGGTCCAATCCAGACCTACCATCCTGCTGCATTCACATGCACCCTGACTCTAACACACCAGAATAATCGCCTGAATTCCCTCACCTGCAGTCAGTCAGTTTCCTGAGGCCTGCTAACAAGCTATTCATTTTGTTCAGGTGTTTTAGAGAAGGGATGCATCTGAAGTTTGCAGGGTAGTACCTCTCTGGACTGCCCTTTGATCACCCCTTGACTGAGCTACTAAGAATTGGAAACATAATTCTCCCTGAGGAAGTTGACCTTCTTGATGATAATGAAAGTTGAAAAAGGAGTGTTTCACCTCCATTACATGAGGCATCTGAGTATACTTCATGCCAGACTCAGCCAGCTCCATGATCTCTTCCAGAGACTTTTCGAGGTTTGGAACCAAAGGACACACCTCTCCAACTGGCCCTGGCAGACCCAAAGCTGAGAGCAGAAAAGTATAACAATGTGTCACAAAGTGATGCAGAAATCTAATACAGAGAAACAAAGTCTGGGTTTTTCTCTTGTTTGATTTTGTGGTGGTCACTGTAGGCTCTGAATTGTGTTGCCTGTTCCATTAATTAGCCTTGTTGTTGTTATTAAGCCTTGTCATACCATCAGGGGCCCCAGGCACAGCAGACACCAGGCCTCCATGTAGCTGTGCTGGGTTTGTTTTTAATTTTCCTCTAGTAAAAAGTTCCACCACTGACTTCATAATGTCCTTCCAGAACATGCACTCTGCCTTGTTTAGTTTGAGCTTTGCTGGGTTTTGGATGTGTATTTCTAAAGTTTCCTAACTTGCCAGCAGACTTTCTTGCATTACCTCTGACAGACAGAAGGGTGAAATTAGCTGATGTCAATTGTGAAACTGTGTAAGTGTCTTTCTACTGCTCGTGGCCACTCAATTATAATCTAGAAGAATCTACAGAATGCAAGTTAAAGATTACGCTATATTGCATTGCCAGCAGTGTTAAAATATACATCACTATGCAAATTGTTTATTTCTGATTTATGTTGGTGCTCTTACAACAAAAAGCTGTAGATTTACTTTCCATCCTCATCATATTGTTAAAAGTTTAATTCCCCGCTCATAAAGGTCTTCAATAAACCAAGTTAGGTGGTGATTTTATGTTCTATGAAAGACATTGCTTTTGTGAAAGTACTTGTAAAAGATGTGGAGTTGAATTGATCTGACTGTTGTCATTAAATAAGACTGCTGAAAGGGAAGCAGAGTACCTGTTCTGTCTTTGCTTGCTTTGTTGTTGTAAATGGAGAAGCTGTTAAATTTGTTGAGCTGTGGCTCCAGGAAGGCGACAGGGAAGGCTGCTGAGAAGGCAGCTAAACACTTTCCTAAAGCGGGCCGCTGTCTGATGTGCATGGAAACAGGAGAGGAAATGGTGACATTAGATCATGTGACAGAGGGTAAATATAGAGGATGTATGAGAAGATTGTAACCAAGTATTTGAGTTGACTACTGTCATTACTGTCCCTGTATCTGAGGTAATTCACTAGCACAACGAGAGGCAGAGAAGGCACATCCCAGCCAGCCCAGCCAGTCAGAGGCAGGACGACGTGTCAGGGAGGGCTGGGACCGTTCCCTCATTTACTAAATAAGCCAAAGCAAACTGGACACCTATGCATACATCCTTTGTCAAAGGTAACAGATGAAGTACAACTACTACAACATTAAATGCATCATCACGGAGACTTTCTCAGAGGTTGTTAAACTGTTGCTATACCAAAGCAACACATTTCTTCTAGATGTTTGGCTGCAAAGTGAAGATCAAAAGCAGCAATGAGCCATCCATTGAGGCACTTCTGCACTTTATTTTTCACCAATGATACTACTTGCATGATATATCATACAAGAATTGCATAATTCTAACACAAAGCTTAACTTTAATATTTTGGCAGTATAAAGGATATTGTGCTTTCAGAATATTTGTCTATGAACAAGGACACAAAATAATTTGTGGGATGTATCACTAAATGAAAGCTGATTATTAATGGAAGCTGAGAAGTGTAGGATATTCAGTACCTCTCTACATAGATACTTTTGTTGGTTCCCAGGAAGTAGAGACTATTCAGTATTCTATAGCAGGAAACCTGGACTTCATCCACTAGAACAAGAGAGACAAGCATTTTGGAAACATTCTGCTTGGAGAACAAATACAGTCAAACTCATGTCGTTACGCACACATGAGGTCCTCTCCAAACATGTTCTGCCCGATGTGCTCAAACAGGGAGGAGAGCACCGGCAGCAGGGCAAAGGTGGTGTAGTTGATGATCTGAGTGACGCCTCGTGGTTGCTCTCTGGAGTGGGTGAACTGGCCCAGTTTCAGGTTCCCCTGAGTTTTCTCCAAATCTTCTGCCACACTATCAAAGTAGGACCGCAGGGCTGCCTTCACTGACTCCAGCCCAGTCTTCATTACTGTCCTGAGAGAAGTAGGTTTGGTGTTATTGCCGTAGTCAGAAGAAACATGACTTTGGAATTTGAAGCTCAAGTTACTCAAGTTAGACTGTCTGAGAGCAACGGTCTCAAACTATTCAAACTACATGTGTTCACTTTTACTTTCTTAATTGTTAGGATATACAGACCCATTTAATAGATAATATTATTGAAAAGTTCATTTATTTCAGAAAGTTTATTACGAAGTGAAACGTTTCCCTCAATGATGACTGTCTGCTTACAGCTAATGAAAACATGACAGTTTCATGTTTGAAACATTACAATCTACATGCTTAATGTAGACTGTAATTAAAATAATACATCAGATCAATAAAAAAAAGTACTTTAAAATCAGGAATATGGTCTTAATGAAAACTGTGTTGATTAACTGCTTGAACATCGTTTTCAAAAAGTACTTTTAATCTGACAATCAAGACTCATCAAGACATATGTTCTAATGCGTGTGTCAAACTCAAGGCCCAGGGGCCAAATGTAGTCCACCATATGTTTTTATATGGCCCTCTAGGCTTTACTGGAAAACATAAGTCAGAAATTCAAGATGACAGTTGTGTGCTTTATAATTAATATTATTATATTAATCAAAGTAGTTTTTGCTTTACACTGCCAAATTATATCTATGTGAAATATGCAAAGACAGCTGTTTATTAATTGAATAACATTTTGGCAAGTTTTCTTATTTTTTTAAAAACCAACAGTACCTTGCATCTAGGCTCTGTCCAAGTATCTGCAGACAGTTGACGATTGATGTTGCATTGTTCCCTGCAAAGCAGAAAGCACATAATGAGCTAAATGCCAGAACCACAATCTGATGTCAAAGATGTCATCATCTTCGACCTAATTTAGCACACAGACCTTAGAAACTGCTCTGATGGGTTTTCACCATGGGTACAGTGAATAGTGGAATTAAAACACACACACAATAGAAAGCATGCATATAAACACAGATGTCCTTAAATGTAAAGCTATAAAGCTACTAAGGACATCTTTGAAAAGCAGTGATGCTGAAATTCTACAGATGAGAGTAAAGATGACGTAGTGGGATAGTGGCGAACCTTTTTTCCCACAGTTTGGGTGAAAAACACCCAAACTATTTTGTCGTTACGCACATGAGTTTGTATATACAAGTACATATTTATATTGTATTTTGGTTTAGGTTTTTTAAACATACTTTTGTATTTTAGTGTTTGCTGACTAAAGGTACACAAGTTTCTGGTATGGTTTCAGATTCTACTAAATTATGAACACTGGATGTTATACGGGGTTAGAATCCCAGAACTAAAGAACGGTGTACTTTTTATGTTACTTGAACTGTGGAGTATGGAGTGATGGCAGCATGGGCAGCTGACACACTGAACAGAAAGTAGATTGATATGTTGATGTCTCTGGATAATTAGGGAAATGTTAGAAAGAATAAAAACACTTCGGCAAGCAGATCTGACTGTACGCTTCCTCTCATCTGTATGAAGACGGTAAAGATATTACCACATCAGTAGTGCTCTGCAAGATTTACCTTTAAATTGATTTTTATTATAATTAAAGCTGTACGGTTTAACTATTGTAACGAACTAAATATGTTTTACATTGTCACACACCTCCTCACTAAAACCACTGAATATCTTAGTGCGTTTCGGCATAAATCAGCCTCTGTTCCAAAACCTGGAACTTGGTCACCTTGGCCTGGTGAATGACAGGCATCATGTCTGGCTGACCTCAGAAACCATTAAAGCACACATCACAGAGCATCTCTGAGTCATCTCTGTTCCGCAATTCTGCACAGTGATTTTAGTGCAGCATCTAATCCTGTCATACCCACAGATTATCAGAGGCTTTCCTTTCTGTCATTTGTCTCAGGATTGTAAGGCTCCAGACTGAAATCACAGTCAGTCTGTATTGGAATAAACTATGTATTGCATAAAACAAAGGAGATTATCAAGGGTCGTGACCTGTACACGTTATGATCCTTCAGCAGCAGCAACTCAGATGGAGAAGCTAGCATCAAGGTCCTGTGAAGACCTCAGCAGGTCACCCTGGCAGACTGACAAACACTGTTCACCACCAGCATCTTCATTAGAGTCTTCAGAGCAGTGGTTGTGAGATTCCTGATCTAGTGCCTCTAAGCAAAGCACTGTAGCTGCAATAAGCAGCTGAGAAAGCCCACCCTGTCAGAGATCTGCCTTAGTGCCCTTTAGCACATAAGAGAGATATCTCCACATATGAGTGCTATTAACGATATGGCTAATGACCCCTAGAGATTCCAAAGGTTGGGCACAAAAGTATGAAAATGTTAGCTACATTTAATTTTGGCTAACATTAAATTAAATAAATTTTTAATTTACATGGTAAATTAAAAAGTGTTCAATAATTTCCAGTGTGATGATTCATATTTTTGAAGGGCTATTTGATTTACCTAGATATCATAATCTATTTAGTTTCAGCTGAAGGTGGTTTTATTTCCCTTTTATTTAATGCTTTTGATGTTTTCGGATGTTTAAAATTTTTTCCAGCTCTAGTTTTAAACGTTCTTTACAAAAGGTTATTGGTCTTTCAGAGGGCAAACTTGCATTAATCTACCACGATCAATATGTTGCTTGAAGATGGTCTCAAAACAATAATATTGTCATTTATAGCAATAGTTACTAGAACTATTTATCATCCAGTAAACTGAGTTGTCGTCCAACATGTACATGATTCCTCCTTTGTTCTAACTGAGCAGGCCAAGAAAAACAGCAATACACCAGTTCCATCAAACCAAAAGAAGATTGTTGGTAAAACAGTAAGCATTTTAGAGAAAGGGATCAAGCAGCCTTACCGAACAAGGATATCCTATGTCTGACAAGAACTCCAAGTTTGCAAAAAAGACTGAAAAGATTCACAAAATTGGGATGAGAAAGTTGAATTAGTAAAAGGAAGACTATAAAGATAAGATGTGGCGGGGCAGACTGGAGATACAGATGATCATTTACAAAATGCTGTGAGACTTTCCTCAGTGTGGAGCATACTTGTGCTCCAACACAGTCTGCAGCTAGCTGGGTTTATGGTTCTCACCTGGTCACCATCTCCTTCTCCTTATTTGAGGCATGGCCTCCACTGCTGATTGGATGAATGGCTGTGGATAGGAAGTACAGCCTGTGGTTTTTAAAGTACTGATCCACCAATGGCAAAACAACCTGGTGGTAAAATGATGCACAGACAGTGTAAATACATTTATTAATCAAACAAGAACATTACTGGGGTGGGTTATGGTTTGGAGGATCTTTTTGTTCCTTCCCTGCAAGTCAACACTATTCTGAACTCTCTAGGGTTTCTCATCATTTTAAACACAATTACAGATTGTTGGTATTTTTTCCAAACAGTTAGTTCCAATGATGACCAGCAGTAAAAACACACACTGCTTTTGATCACGACTCCACCTTTCGAAAATATTCAGCAATAAAGACATAATGAGAAGATGTTTAATTTAGACTGAAAACTCACTGTGGTATTACCAGCAGGAAGGCAGGTTGAAATAAAGGAATTTCTGCACATTCCAAGAGAAATGACTCACAACTCAAACTTCTCTTTGAAATGCATCTGACAATTATTTTACATTGAATAATTCCATTTGATAATTGGTCAATAATTGATAATTCATCAACTGACAGATTTCTTACGAGGATGACATTAGGACTTTCTGAAACACAGTAAAGTGTAAAAATACTGTAAAAATCATAACAGAATAAAAACAAACTAAAAGAAGTGTGACCTTTCCAAAGAACTTTATTTGCTGTTCATGAGGAATCTTTCCTCCTTTCAGCTTTGCTCCCACATCTGAAAGACAAAAAGAACAGAAACAAACTGTGAGACCTGCATATATTTACATGCATTAAACACTTTCCTTAATTTGTCAATTTAGAGAAGGTAATAAGAACTCTTTGAAAAACTCATCTCTCATTTGTCCAGTACGTTGGATATAGAAATAATTTTTGTTTTTTAAAAAATATACTTTCAGTCTGATTTACTGTCAAACAGTGAAGTGAACTGTACAACACAGAGCTAGTAGGTTAGTTAATATCAATAATCAAACAGTCACTAACAGGAAGTTATTCCTAATGCATTGTATATTTTTAGAAATTAAGCCCGTCTCTTTGACAACAATGTCCAGGACTGTACCTATAGGAGTTCAGCTGCATAACATGGTTCAGAATGTCATTTCATGATATGGGTTATGTGATATTACATAAGTAGGCAACAACTGAAAAATCATACCAAACTCCATCATATGCTGATGAGCCTGGTCTACATATGTGATGAGTTTCTGGAGGAAGGTGTAGGCAAACCTCTTCTCAATAGCTGGAGTGTCCAGCTCTGGAGACTTCTTTCCCCTGAAACAGAAGATTCAAACAGTCAAATATATCTCTTCTGTTATGAGACTATGAGATAGAGCATGCATTGACCCAACAGTGACACATATTAAAGCAAAATAACAGCTAAACCTCAAAAGTCAGCTGAAATGTCAGTAAGTAGCAGGTTCAGACAACTGAAGTTCCAATAATCCAGCTTTTCCTGAATTGTCTCAAAACACAACAAAAGCAGCAAATTTCCTCAGAACTCCAAAATATTACTATTTCAAAACTTTGTATATTAAGTGTAAGATTTAATGTATTAACTTAGCGTGGAGTTGTTTGAATTGCTCCTGACCTAGTTGATCTACATGTTATCCTGAAGTACTAAGCTGAATTAGAACCTCTTTGAAACATTTTCTGTTTCACAAAGCGGGGCCTGTTCTCATCAATCCATTCTCCATATTATCTTCAGCTAGTTAAACTTCATCACTAGTGAGATGAAGGCAACAAAGGCTATTTCCAGCAAACACCACAGCAAAATGTATTAGACTGTGTAAGTACATCAAACATGCAATAAAGATTATTTTTCTCAAAAAGATTCAATCTATATGGATATGATTATACTTCACTGAGATTTTAATCAGTCTACAAGGAAGAATGGACGTGCTTCTACCTGGATACGATGTAACCATTGATCTGGAGAAACTTGAGAATGTCTTGAGCTTTTTCACGGTCCTTGGATTTCTCTTTGGCAGTCAGTGTGTCATAGGGAACTAGAAGAGGATGTCTTCCTCCTCCTGAAGATGTCAATGAGCAAACACACAGACAACCTGAAATCATTTTATCTAAAGCAGCAAAAAGACCCAAAAGAACTAAGTTTTTATTCAAATTATCGGTAAACCTCGGTGACAGTCTGAAAAGATGTGGAGGCAAAAAACGAGAAGGATGTCTTTCTAAAAACAGCAGAGCTTTACTTAGGGGGAGGCCTTCTCTCACCACTACTCTAACTAACTGACTTTTATTTGTTTGGCTGTGGTGAAATATAAAAAAAAAATCTAAAATGAATATTCCATTGACAGTTATGCATAATATTTAGGAAGGTAAATTAATGTCAGACTAAAAAAACAGAAGGCATTATATGAACATCAGGAGGTCTTGCTGTGGTGGTGTGGCTGTGTTGTGCTGCCTGTTACCTTTAGCTTCTAGCTCCATTTTTTTTTGTCTTGCCCAGATATTATGATAATTTTCAGCAAGCAGCTCAGCCATAGACTGGAAAAACAAAATGATTATCAGGTGGTTGCATTACACTGCAAATACCAGTGAATATTGTCACATCTATTTTTAATTTAGCCCTGTGACTAATTATTGACACATGTTTACTGTAGCTTTGTACTTGCAGGGTTTATTTAGCGAGATATTTACCTGCATATCTCTGGACAGTGTAACATTGCTCATGTCAACAGGTCTTGGGCTGAAAGCTGGAGCTCCTTCAAAGGACAGCTGTGGACATTGGGAGCAGATGTCACACACCACACTAACCTCACTGCAGAATTTTCTGACCTCAAAACCTTTTGGTCAGAAGTTTCTCTTCATGGGCAATAATGCAATCGTACTGTCAGGCTTTTAATAATTTAAAGTACATCAGGGGTCATGTATAGAAATGATACACAAAAAAACTGTGGCACATTATTTTGCTCACTACTGGTCTTGCACAAAAATGAATGTTGTGTGTAATCCAGGCAAACCTTTTCAGTCGACAATCACCATATAACATTCAGGTTATTTAACTCAAGGAGGTTTGGACCAAATGGTTTATCATGACTGGATTTTTTTATTGCTTAAACCTAAATAATGGTGCTGAACAGCCTTTGACCTTCATTGACCCACATAGTGTTTTTACTGACCTTTGTGATTATCTACATAATCATCATTCACACACGGATTGGGTTAGCATGTTTTAATGAATGAATGAATTGCTCCACTAGGCTACCTGGCTGGCCTGTGATATTCGTCTGGATTTGTTGTGGAGGGTGGCAGTGTCTCCCTCTCTGTTTCTGTCGATGCTCCAGCCCCACGACAGCATCGTCTTCAGAGACTCTCTGACAGACCAGCAGTACGCCTCCTTGTCCTGCAAGGTTACAGGCCAGCTATACATCACTGCTTAAACTAACCAAATATCAAAAACTACAAATATTTGACAAAGTTTTGTAACAGCTTAAGGATAAAAGGAATGTGAAACTGAAATGTGATGTTTTTGCTTTAGATTCACAGTAAAGACATGATTGGCTTGCGATGGAAAGTGAGCAGCACCTTCTCAGACAGAGCTTTGTATGGCTTCAGCAGCGGATGGGTCTTACTGCTCTCACACAGGTGCTCTTCATATGTCCAGCCATGGGAAAACTGAAAACCATAAAGTCATTCAAAAATAGAATATTGGTTTGTTGGTAATATTATTGACGGTAGACATAAAAAAAATAAATAAGTGAATCAAACTTATTGGTATTTTGCAACAACTCTGTTCATGTAATCTATGTATACTCTGATTTTGTATTTTTCTGTTGCCACGTCTGAAGACGATGAGCTCAGCCAGACGGTGGACTTGTTGAGGGACTTCTCATCTGTAGCAAATGATATTCACAGCTCTGATGTTTTAGCATTCTCTGTTTGCAATCAACTATGCTCAGCCTGAAAGCTCTGACCTTTTGTCTCGGCTACAAAAACAGTAAGCATCTCACTTGTGCTGAGCTCCATCCTGCACCTGCACCATGACGCCCCACATTCATTCTGGTTCTTATTGCTGAGAAACAATCTACAACGTTTCTGAAACCAAGGCGACTGAAAACAATGAACCTAAAAGATGAAGACATTGCATGTTTTTGTGTTGCTTCCTGTAAATCAAGACTGAAAACATGTGACTGTTCTGCAGTTTTCAGTCAAACAATCTGACTAGTAAACTGCTTCAACATTTATTTCTTTAATGGCTTCAATAACATCTTTTTCTTTTCTTTTATACTTTGCTATTTTCAGTCTCTTTCCACTATAGTTTGGATTACTTTGGGTATGAGTGATGCTGTGTAAATAACATTTTTAGTAAAGTGCACAGTGTTGGTATGACAGTGTGTATGAGTTGTTAGTTGTTTTAGTGAAAGAAAAAGTGCACATAGTTCAAATAAATAGATAAGATCTAACTTTAGGACATGTAAAGACTGCTTGTCTTCTCACCTTCTCTATGCACCATCTCTCATGGTTATGCTCGGCATATCTGGTAATAAAATAGTCCAGTTTTTCAGGAACAGTTACACTAAAGAGACAAACAGGATGTATAAACAACAGTTTGTTGCAGACATTCAGCAGAAGTAATGCTACATGTTACCTTTATGAGAGCACTATAAATGCATCAGCACACAGTAGCTAGTCTTGTTACATACTTAGTGGTGTCTGCAGGTTGTGGGTTGAAGTTTCCCTCTGAATCCATGGAGGACTGTTTCTCCATCAGGGCCATGTAGTTGGACTCCATGTAGTCTGGAGGAAGAGCGCCAGCCACCGCGCTCAGACATGGCAGTGCCAGCTTAAACAGCTCCTGGTCATAACGCTGTATTGTCAAAACACAGGACCAATCATCTCAGACTGGTTTCTTGAACACAACAAAGCACACTTTGTTATCAAGAGCAGTGGGTTTGAAATAGCCTCCAAAACAAGAGTCTACAAAACAGTTCTTATCACTTAATACACACAGAACAAACTGTAAAACAGCTGCTTTGGTGAGGCAACAAGGACAAAAGGAAATCTCAGGCCTCACCTTGCAGGACAGAGCATCAAATATTCCCCAAAACAGTTTCCTGGAGAGGTGAAGCTCTTCATCTGAAGCCACTCCAAAGCTGCCCCAGCCTCCTGACAGGCAGTAATACTTCCAGCAGCGCTCATAGTGATTGGTCAGCAGCTGAAAAAGTAACATGCTTCATTAGCGGACAGCACACCTTCACCCTCTCCTTGAATGCAACTTCAATAACTTGGTGGTGTTTGTTTTAAACAGAGGCAAATAGGTGGAACTAACTTTCTGTCAAAGTGGCTGAACTATGGAAACTATAGAAAATTAAATATACTTTGTCTTTTCTTCTAACTATAGGAGTAAAACTACATTAATGTCATAAACAGTGATTTATTCCATCTCCATATTTCTTCTGGGGATGGAGTAAAGATGAGAAAACAGAGGCTTGTCACCTTCAGAGGCATCTTGGTGTGTTCATTCAGCAGGGGAACGTCGAACACCAGCCTCCTCAGCAGGTGCTGCATCATTGAAGGCCTCAGTTTACTGCATTACATCATGGAGACAAAACAGTTGTTTTGTCAGGAAGTGGCTATTTATTCTCACACTTATACAGTTTTAGGAAATGTCTCTTTAAAACCTGACAAAGGTAAGAAATATGACTTCTACTATAGAGCCAGTTTAAGACTGTACTTAATGGCTTACCCACAAACAGCCAGCAGACACTCCTCTATAGAATCCCTCTGAGCTTTTGTAAGGCAGCAGCCTTTGGACAAGCGGTACACCGTGTGGAGGAGGGAGTCAATCAGAGAGGCGAATGGCTCGGTCCCCGCCAACAAAGGAGCACATTTAGTCAGGAGGGGCAGCACTGCTGTACACAGGTACCTGTTGAGGGCCAGGGCCATATCTGTGGCACTGAGGGCAGCCTGGCACAGGAGGACAGAGCCAGCACAGTCAGTGGTGCAACATTTTCTTTTAAAGTCTACATCAACTATAAACTGTACATCTGATGACCAAATGCACCATTATTCAAAATTAATATAAAATATTTCAACAATTTATTTCAACTGTAAAAACAACAACCAAAATCTTATGGAGGCTGCAGTGTTGCAGTGTGAATGAGTTTTTTTACTTAGTATTTACATTAGGATTCTTTTCCACTCAAAGCTGATTTATCCAAAGCAATGAAAAGGAGTTGGGCTTCACCTCATGGTTGTTCAAAATATTTCAGCACTTTAATAGTCAGTCTGAGAAAATACCTGCTATCTACACTGAATAAAATGTGATGGCTGAAACTTCCTTTCAGCCATCACTGAAAGATGAGAGGTGAAACAGCCTTAAAAAACAAGAAGGAAACATCCAGTTTTGAGTGTAACGGCATAGACTTTGTTCTTTAAGCCCACCATCTGCATCTGCTGTCTGCAAAGGAACTCCAAATTATTTGTGGAAAATTTGCCTATTTCCAGATTTGTAAGAAAATGCAGCTTGGGAAGCTGGAAAAGCTGTGCACAATGGTACTTGACATGCTATTGGCAGCCAAGCAATGAGCAGCATTCATTTTCCTCGACACTGGCTGGATGTTCCCCCAAAAGCAGAGACAAGAAAAAACTATGAATACTAGCTTCCATTGTAGAGGTAAGACTGTTTCTGCTGAAAATATTAATGAAAATTAATGCTTATCAGTGTATATTAAGGTATATTTGGTATGTGAACTGTTAAGATTTTCAGTTAAAATGATTTTGAGTGGGTCCCATATATTCATGTGCAGTTGTGGTCTAACAACTTGGATTCATTGCATACATCATTTATGTAGAGTAAAAAACTGTTTATGTCTATCCAGCATTGACCCTTGTGATACTTCACAGGTCACCTCCAGGAAATCAGAATTCACATTATTTATTTGTACACATTGATGTCTTTGATTCAGGTAACTTTTTATCCAATAAATGCCTCTTATATCATCTTGCTCCAATTTATGTAAAGGTTGACCAGCATCAGAGGGGAGGTTGGATGAAAAACTGACTTACAGTGTCCAGAGAGGCAGCAGCTCTGAGGTCTGGCAGGAATCCAACCTCAAGAAGGTGGAGGAGGAAATTCTGGTCTTCTACACCATAGACCCGGTCCAGGAAAAGGACCATGGCTGCTTTATGGTCTGGACAGAAACCTGCTGACATGTCTGGCTCCACAACTATCCCATCTGAGAGAGCACAGGAACACAAAAGGTCATGTTTAAAAACATTTAAAAAAGCAAATGGAAGCTCACTGCTACAGAGTAGCCACAGACTAAGTAATTTGCTCATCTTCATTGTAATGGTTCCTGCTGTCTGCATATGAGCTGAGGCTGGATCTACCTTTAGCCAGGTTGGGCATGGAGAAGGGGATGCTGATGACTCCCAACAGGTCTTCGATGGGAATCAGGGACCTTAAAATGGCTCTAATGCGGAGGGCTTCACCTTTACCAGCATGGATCAGCTGATACAAAACAGGAAGTAAATTGAAGAAATGAAATCATCTAGGTTTTAGTCTGACATGTTTAATATTCTGTCATGTTTAAAGCACTCACATGCATCTCTGGAGCACAGCGGCCCAGCAGATCAATAAGTGCAGAGTAGAAGGTCATAATGGCATTGCCCATGTGGATCGTATCATCCTCCTCTTCATCCAGCATGTCACTCCTGCACAGCAGTGTCACACCATTTATTCTTCATCTCAGTAGTAGATTAATGATACTTTGATTGATAGCAATAACTTAACAGATGTGATGCAAGCATGAGGATATGTCTAGACATAAACAGGTAAAAAGTAAAAGTTTTCGTTTGAATCCAGTTCTGTCATTTTTCTTAGATTTCATGTGAAAGCTACCAGAGAGAAGGTGTGCGCAGTATTAACCCCCAACAGCTTTCTGTGATGATTATTAACATGAATGCATGTTGTCTTACAGTGTTCTGCTGCTCTCAGACACTGGAGACGGCCCATCTCTGGAAGGATCCTGAGAGATTCTGATGGCTTCCTCCATTGCTGCAAGCAAGCCATCACCGCCTTCACCTCGAAGAGCGGGGCCGAAACATTCAGGCCGGCGAATAAGAAGCCTCACCACAACATTGGCGTTCTCTTCCACGCTCTCCCCTGCTCATGTCACAAGCACAAAGTTACAAAGAACTTATCAATGGTGAATACAGCTGTCTGTAATAAAATGTTTCCGCCTTCACCATTGCAGAAGACAGCAAAACGCAGAAAGTCCAGGTAGCGCTCCCCCTCCACAGGGTTCCAGCCAATGTCTGGGTATCCCTTATGCACCAGCATTACACAGCTCTGCAGCCCACAGCCAGCCAGATACTGCACTACCTGCAGGGCGGTCACACACTGCTCAACTATACAGTCAACGAAGCTGAGCATATAAATATTATAACTGATAGAACCTGAAATAAACTGGCATCAGGGACAGAGAACATTCCAAACGCTAATAATATAACTTTTAAAACCAAAAAGCAATTGAAAAATTCTGTGCATGCAAAAATGCGTATAAAGGGTTAGGTCTCAAAATATGTTACTATTCACAAACAATACGGAGGAAAAAAATTGTTACAACATTTTTTATGTTCCTATTCTATCTGAATTGTTCTGCCCCTTAGTGTGAAGTAGAAAAACAATGAAAATATCGTTTATGTAAGGTTTGAAACTACACCTTTTTCAGTGTCACCATCAATTTAGCTTCGTTGCAGTTTATGTATAAAGTGTTAACGTTAAAGTCATTGACACAGCTCCATAGTGAAAGAAAATGCATCCATGCAGCAATGAAACAACATCTTCTAAAATCCCACTACCAATGACAAGAGTGTTTTACCACATTGCTATTCAAATTCCAGTATAAAAATGACTATAAAACTTCCACGTTTTTTCAAAGATTAATTCCTGATTATGATAGCTGTGTGCAAGGATCTATTGGGCTGAACTGGTTCTGAAGCCTGATTACAAATTAGTGCTGAGCGTTCCTCTAGTTTTCAGTTATTATGTTCCTTATCTGCTCTGGATTCATGGATCACTTTGCAGTAATGACAGAAATGAACTCTCCTTTCTCCTTTAGCATCTTTTTGTTCTTTTAACTTTTATTTATTTATTTATTTACTTTGCATAATTTCAGCTGCTTTGGAGCAAATAGTGTCAAATTTGGCCAGGATAATATTTTTTCAGTCAAACTCAGTTTAAGCTCAAATCAGAGCCATCTATTTGGAGGAAGTTGCCTTTGTGTAATTGACCTGGATTCAGAATACATTTATTTAAATACACTATTGAAAACTGGTTTCAGGTTTTATTATGTTTTATTCCTACATGATAAAATACATTCAAAATTTTACTTTCTCTTATTTTCTACAAATTGAAGATTTTTTTATGTATTACAAATCAATTAATCACAGAAAAAAATATCTTTAGAAACTGTAGTTGCTAAAAACTGACTGAAAAGGTTAAAGTGCATTGCGGCAAAATATAAATATATTTATATTCCAAACAATTGATGATGCCACAGTAGATTTCTGGTTTTCGTTACTGAATGAATCTCATTTTATTCCAGTGAGATCGCCCAGTGGTGGACTGATAGGGCTTTGGGAAAGTTGTAGGATTTTTAGTTTGGAGATGAATTTGGTTAAAGTAAATCCAGTTTTATTTGAATCGATTAGGGACAGGTAGTGAACAGCCATGATATATTGGACTTACTGTAGATGGAGGAGGACACATGGATGCTTATATAAATGCATTTGTAAAAATCACCTTTTCCAGCTCTGGTTCTCTTAGAGCCAGAGCCAGTTCATTGTTATCCATGACTGATGCTGCAGCCACGTCCAGAGGAGTGGATCCACGCATGGAAGGAGAGGCTGAGAAAAGAGAGGAGAGATGGAGAACAGAAGAACGGAGAGCAGGAGCACTAGCAGCATCAGATAAAGAAAGAACATGTTTACATTTTGTTTTTAACATTTTCCTTCTGAACATGTCAGAGCTGAAATGTGTTGTAGCAGTCATTGCCATCACCATGCTTCCCCATAATCTTTGATCTGCACTGATCAATTAAGCAAACTTGTTTCATCTTTCATTTAAACGTACAAAAATGTAACTGATTTGGTTAAGTCATCTGGAAAATGATGTTCCATGGCCCTTTCATCCTCAATAACGTTCTCCTGTGTTGGTCTTAGCCAGAGAATATTCTTATTGTAGGTTTTTTCCTTGTAGGTAAGTTTGTTTTCTTGTTTCTAGTTAGAAGGAGAAGTTTTGTTAAATGGGCAGGGCAACGTCTTCCCTCCAAAACTTCATACCTTTGCAGGTTTGGTTCCTATTATACATACCAGTAAAATTACTGAAAACTAAAGTCCATCTATCAATTTCCTCAAGTCCATCTATTAATTTTCTTAAACCTTATTCCTCCAATGGGCAAGAGGCGGGGTCACCCTAGACAGGTCACCAATCCATTGCAGGAAAGCCTAAAGAAACTTTCTATAGTCCATTCACAGTTAACTGTTAGCTAACGTGGTTAGTTCTATTACTCACCAAGGCCTACGCTGCTGTTCTCCAGCAGGTAGCTCAGATGGTCAAACATGGCCTTCTGATTCTGCCGGCTGATTCGGCAGAAGTAGCATAAAAACCGACAACAGTTGGCCACCATTTTAGGGAAGGTGATTTCCTGTAAACACATTTAACCACACAAAAAAAGTGTGTGTATAAAAAAAATAAAACACTACCTTGTTACGCATATGTACATTGTGTTCCATATTATCATGCAAATTGGATTTAAGTGTCATAAAGATTACATTTTTTGTTGCTCTAATAAATTTATAGATGTTATTGTATGTCAGGGCTCTTTGAATTACTATAATTGATTTCAGAGATCTGGGTTGATCACTTTGTCTGGTGAGTTCAATTAAATAAAATCTACTTAAGAAGGATGTTCTACATTATTAGGCAGGCAAGAGGTTTCAAGCAATATGGGAAAGAGAAAATGAAAAGTGCCGTATGACAAGATATGAAAACATTAGATATTTAACCAAAACTGAAGCGTTATACTGTGAAGAGATTTGTGGCTGACTCAGAACAAAGATGGATTTGTACAGATAAAGGCATAATGAAGAAGGTTTCTGTTAGACAAATTCATCAGATTAAGAAAGCAGCTGTTAAAATGCCCTTACAAAGCAGTAAACGGTTATTTGAAGCTGCTGGTCCCTCTGGAACTTCAAGGTGGAGAATCCTCCAGAGGCTTGCGGTGCATGAACCTACAACTTGGCCCCTAACCAATTATTCAACCCCTAACCAGCTCACTAACAGAAATGCTCGCAGTGGGCCCAGCCATACATGAAGATTAATTTTCAAACAGGCTTGTTCACTGATGACTGCTGTGCAACCCCGAATGGTCTAGATGGATATAGTAGTGCATTGGTGGCAGATGGCCACCACGTCCCAACACGGCTGTGACATCAGCAAGGAGATGGTGGAGTCATTTTTGGGGCCAAAATCATGGGGCGAGAGCTGGTCGGGTCCTTCAGAGTCCCTGAAGGTGTGAAAATGACCTCAGCAAAGTATATAGACTTTCTGACGAATCACTTTCTTTCATGGCTCAAAAAAAAGAGCCGTACCTTTCGCAGCAAAATCATCTTCTTGCATGACAATTCACCATCTCATGCTGCAAGGAATACCATTGTGTTATTGGCAGCTATGGGCATAAAAAGGGAGAAACTCATGGTGTGGTCACCGTCCTCCTCTGACCTCAACCCTATTAAGAACCTTTGGAGTGTCCTCAAGCTCAAGATCTGAGGGTGGGATGCAGTTAATATCAAAACAGCAGCTCTGGGAAGGTTTTCTGACATCCTGCAAAGAGATTCAAGCAGAAACTTTCTACAAACTCACAAGTTCAATGGATGCAAGAATTTTGCTAATGATATCAATAAGGGTCCTATGTTAACATGTAACTCGGTCTTTTAAGATGTTTTTGATTGAAATAGCTTTTGATATTAGTACATGTGACCACTTAATGCTGCACATTCAAAGAATGAACATTTGTAGTTTTTTATAATCCATAAAATGCTTAGAAAATCTGCTGTGCATAATATTTTGGAACAGTGCATTTTGAGTTTTTTTATCTTTGGAAAAAATATTGTTCTCCTGGGGAGCTTTGTTCAGTAAAATTTGATTTATACTGTCATGGTTCATAACTTGAAAATTATACTGACCGTCATTTGCATTGACCATTTAAGAAAATCTGAGAAAATACTGCTTGCATAATAATTTGGAACACGGTGTACATTTATTTGCTTTTTGAGACTTTTCAGCCTGCCTACCTTGGTGTCTCCTCCACTGAGAACATTAACCATGACCTCCATGACCGTCTCATGCATGCCCAGAGCTCTCATCAGGTTGGGATGCTGGTAGAACACCTTGTTGTTCATGATATCACTGCAGAAAAAGGAAACTTTTTCAATGCCAAACTCCTTTTAGTTCTGGACACTGAGTAAGCACTTTCTTTAAAATTCCTTCTTGCCTCTGCACAGAAACTTTTTTGCTTTTATTTTTAAAGCTTTTTAAAGCCGTTTGCTCTCTAATATTCTCTGAAACACTGAGGTGTCACAGAGCAGCTGGATTTATTCAGAGATTAGATTACATTCAATATATTTAATCATTAGCAATCATGTGGCAACTTCTGAAGGAAATTGGTTGCACTGAATACTTTCACATACTGCATGTTTCAGTTTTCATTCATAAAAATGTTTTAAATTATGTCTAATTTTATTTCTACTTTTGATAATTAAAATGCTTGGATTATATTTTCATTGCACAGTTCTAGAGTCAATACTGCATTTCAAGCTATTAGTTTCTACCAGTTTGACAGATAATACAGAAAATTATACCTTTATCAGACCTTTGAGTTCAAGCTCAGTCAGATTCAAAGGAGTGTCTGAAAATCAGTTTTCAAATGATATTGCAGATTTCATGTTGGATTTAGGTGTGGGCTTTGACTTATGCTTCAAACTCATAAATTCCATCATTACTCTGGATCTATTTGTAAAGTTATCACACAGCTGTAAGATGATTTTCTACTACAGTCTCTAGTCAACATAGATGCGTTTCTTTCTGGGAATGTTTTTAATTTAGAATGAAACATTTCCCCGTTGACTCTGGTCAGCAGGGCTGGCCCAAGGCCTAAGCAGCAGCTTAGGGCCCAATGGAGGCTTGGTCCAGCCCTGTTGGTCAGCTTCCCTGCATCTGCTAAATAAATGTTCTGCACAATAGTACTGTCAACATGTTTCCCAGGGGCAAAGTCTCAAAGTCATTCCAGGTCAAGGTTCAGGCCATACCCAAGACCTCTGATCATCAGCTTCTCCTCCTCTCTGCCCATCCGGACGCTCAGCAGAGAGCGGATCTGACCCAGGGCAGCCAGCAGGTTGATAGTGTCCTCTATGGATACGGAGTTGATAGTGTAGGCTTTAGGAAGAGCTCGAACCTGAACAATCACACAGACACAGTGCACACATGTAACAGACGTGCAGACCACACACACATCACATCCACATAGACATCAAATGAATAGGTGGAATCCTCATTGAACGCTAAGTGAGTTCTAGAGTCCTATGTGACGTTGCCACCATCTTGGTTGTGGAATAGAGTGATCCATTATTCATATGCTGTGAGGGTTTGTTTAAACTGTTTTACAGAACAAACTGGATCCACTGGCATTACCTTTCACATGTAAGAATGAAAGAAAACATTTTTACAAGTGTATTTGTCCATAATAGCATTTTAACAGCAGAATGAATCTGTTTTTTTTTTTTAAAGTTTGCTCCTACACAAACAATTTCTTGTATTGATATATGTTTGTGTATTTTTTTTCCTTCAGTTTTTATGGATTTTAAGTGAAATATCTGAATCTTAAGTATTAGGGCACCAAGATAGATATATGTAATAAAATAAAAATAATTTATAGTAAAATACTTAAAAATTAAAAGGAAATCATGTTTTTGTCTTCATATATTGAAATTAAAAATTTCAAGATATAAAAGGGAGATTATGTAATGTAAACATTGTGCTCTTTTTTTCAGAAACCCCCCCAAAACAATTAAATAATCACATAAAAAAGTTAGAATCATTGTCTTTAGTGCTTACTTTCATTTTCACATGTTAATGTGTGTCAGTGTTAGGCATCAACTTAAAATACTTTGTAGAACGGAGCTTTATAAAGTTCGGTCCATTTACTAGTATTAGCTTTCTGGCAGGTCTACACCATTCAATATGGAGGACGCTGTGTCCTATCGCAGTAAGTGACCAGCTCAACAAGTCGTCTACGTTTTTATGTAACTGGCACATTGGATTCACTAAACCCAGTTGCTGTTAATTGACTAGCTATAGTTATGAACTAAATGAACTAAACTAAATCTTAGTTTTTACTTTAGTTATCATTGATGTGTAATAATTAGTAAGCTGTGAGGCAATAATATTTGTGAACAACATGTACAAGACAATTCAAAGAGCTTTGGAGAAACGTCAAAAATATTTGAAAAAGAACTTAAAAACAAACAAGATTAAACAGAAAAAAATATAAGGGAAAAAGTGACTACTTAAGTTAAAAACATTTCATAAAAAGTTGTGGTTTTCTTATGTCTAATGCACTAGTGTTTCTAAATGACTGCTGTGTTAAAACTGCTGATTCTCCAAAAATATTTAAAGTTTCATTTATAGATAAACATAATATTTCGTTACTGTTGACATGTGCCTCGACAGAAATTTTTCTAACTTTCTACCAGTATTTAGTAAAAGAAGACTGACACAGACACACCTGTCCTCCAATTCCATCATACTGGCGGTGCAGAAGGACAAACATGGCTCTCACTAGCTCTGGATCCTCTATAACCGACTCCTGAGCCCAGCGCACCATCGTGTCAGAGATAAGCTGCTGTAAGGTACCTGTGGAAGGAGAAAAAATGGAACTGAATTGAAGTAAATGAAACTGATGGCAAAACATAATGTCAAACTTTTACACTTTTGTATATGCTATATTTCCAACTTTACAAAGATGTACTAACAGTATGCACCGATAGGTAAGATGAAACTGAATGGATGATTCCTGTATGTATGATTCCTGTGAGCTATGGTGCTTGACGGTTCTGTCAAAATTAAGTTCATTTCAAAAGAGCAAATCTCCTTAGTGATGATATAAACCAAGAGGAAGAAAAAGTGTTGATCAGAGAAGACCAAAACTGAACTGTTTGCCTTCCAAGCAAACCTGGAAATGCCAAACACATGGTTGAGGTTTTCGGGCGCACCCTAAAATACCAAACCTGTGGTCAAATACGGAGGTGGCCGAATCATGCTATGGGAGGAACACTTTATCAGGCTCAGTGTTTTCTGATCTGTATAAATTAGACCTTACTGGGCTTCCTGTCCTTTTTTTCCTTGGGCAGGCTGCCCATCTTCTTCTTCAGGTAGGACACCTTCTCCACCAGCGACATGAGACGACCTCGAATGGTGTAGTCACTGTCCCCATCTATTCCTCTCTCCTCGTCCAGTTCTACACAGGATCCACACAATGCAACCATTAGTTGCAGTTCATTAGTATGAAAATGTTTTGTTTGTTCGGAGGGTGTGAGACAGACCACAGTGTCTCATCAGATCTTCATGGAAGTCCAGTAGCTGCTCCCGGATATATTCCGGACAGGGACATTCCTGCTTGTCATCCTTGAAGTTCAGCAGCATGTTGATCTTGGAAAATAATAGAAAAGCATGATAACTGTTCTCATGAACAAAAACCAGTTTATGATAGTTTACATTCATTTAATATGAACCATGGTTTGGATTTTGTACTAACAGTACACAGTGATAGTAAGATGAAACCTATGAAACTGTGCTCGGAAACATTTACTCAGATCTTAATCAAAATCTGTTTTTTAAGTTTCCCTTTGGACTTGGCTGCTTTTGAACTAAGTATTATTTGGAGTTACTTTGAAACAAACAATCCTTTGAAATGAAGGATGACGTCTCTTTTCAGGCTGAAATTCTTTCTTCGATCTTCAATGGACAAATTTCAAGTGAAGTTGATGAGGCCTACTAGTTTTTCCAGGATCATTTTCAGGTTCCCCTCTTCTCCAACTTTAAGACCACAATGAGTGACATGTTGCCATGGTGATTTTCCTACCTGTTCCTGTGGAGGAGATCTGAACTCTTTGGTTTTCTTGGCAGTGAGTGCAGCAGACATGTTTAGAGCCAGCATCACTTCATTGTAGCGAAAGCGCTGGTTGTCTTGGAGACAAGCAACAAAGTCATCGGAGAAGGCCACCACCGCCTCGATACGATGGCGCACCTGGCAGTCACATAGGTACTGCAAAACATGGCACATCTACACACACACACACACACACCCAAATGGACAACAGTCAGCACCATCCACAGACATTCTATGTTTGAAAGTGATTTTATAGTCCAAGGCTCACTGCCCTGCATGTTTTAGGCGTTTTTCTGCTTCAGTGAGCCTGAAAAAAACAGACACCTGTTCTACACTTTGCTGTTAATCATGCAGAGTTGCAAAGGAAATTGCTGTAATCTGGTTCTTTCACTCATCAACAGTTTGTAACTTTCATTTCATAGTTATCACCAAAAGATGGATGATCACAAAAGTCTGGGAATCTGTTCCAGCGGCTCAACCACTGAAAGAAGTCACTGAGTTTATAACCATGTAGTGGTTATTAAACACTACATTGTGAGTATTTTGAAGTACAGTGGATGAAACAAAGTGTGGTGAGTCATATAGGTGCATAAGTAAATGAATAAATTAAATTGATTATTGTATATTTTGAATAATCATGAAGCATATACCAGAGACTACGCAGCAGTAAACATGATATGAGCTTTTATGTTCTTCATATTTAATGCTAGTGCTAAAGATGTTACACCCAACTTTAATACTTTATACTTTTATGTTCTCAATAGAGACTTTGGTAACAAGAGGAACTTGATAAAAAAATGATTAAAAAGTTGCAAATGTTGAAAACTCTGATATAAAAGTGTTAAACTCATTTTCTTTTTTTTTGTACTACAGGATGGATCTGAAAGGATAAGCTCCATGTGCAAGTCAAAACAGATGAAAAAAAAACGGGTCCGCTTTCGAAGGCATTTAACTGTGTAATGATGCTCAGCTCTAGCCTCTGTAGACGCATTTTTTAACGTGATCATTTTTAATAATAATCTTTTTTTTAATCTTCAAAAAAAGATTGAAACGTTTCATAGATTTTTGTTGTTTGAACTCAGGTGATTAAGTTGAAGCTTGAAGTGCTTTCCAGGGCTTATAATTCTTTTCAACAAGATCACCTTGGTCTTTCTTTGTTGAACTGTAATGTTAGGTATAACCACTTGCTCAGCAGCACTGAACAGGACAAACTGATTGTGATCACCTGCAGTTTAACGGGCTCTGGCAGCTTCATCTGCAGCAGCCCCTCCTTCGGAAGGTTCCTCCCTTCATCCTCTCCTCTTCCAGCTGTTTCCACGTTCTTCTCCAGTTCTCTGGGAAGCTCTTCCTGCCCGTCTCTTGGTTCAGAGAACACAGATGGTTCAATGAGTTGGAGAATGTTCTTTAGATCTCCATTTTGGAAAATTCCCATGATGAGCATGGTGTAGACCAGCTTGATAAGAGGGACAAATAGCAACTCTGTGCTGCCCCCTACTGGATCCCGAACATGCATGCTTCCCTCCCGCACTGCCTCTGTCAGCATCTCGATAGTTTTCACTTTTAAAATATCTAAAGGGAACTCGGGGCTGTACTGGAAACAACTTCCTGGTCCACTGTTTCCGTTGTCATGGCACGAGGACTCAGTCGCACGTATAAAGCTTGGACAGGAGAAGTGCATTCTGGGTCTCAGGGATGTGCTGAGTCCGATGCCTGGCAGGCCATGCTTCTTCAGGTCGTCTGGAAACAGAGTGATGCTTTTTGTTTCATGTGTCATGGGCACAATGTATTCATTATTCATCATCAGCCGAGCTGTTGCATAGCTCCTCAGGTGGATGTCGATGAGGAGGTCATAGTAGCCCGCACGAAGCAAACCTGCAGAGAAACGCACCAGATTCTTGTCTGAATTTACAGTTGCACACAAGCGTCATTAGACATATTCATGAGTACCGCTGAAAATGTTATGGCTAACATTATTCCAAAATTGATTGGAATCACTAATGGATTCCAAATTATTTAGTGATTGGAATCTGAGGTGCATTATTGGTTGAAAATATTAGTTTGGATAGTTTTGAGAGTGTTTTTGGAGACTTTGCAACCTTATTGATGCTACTGAGTAGGTTTGGTTATCCTCGGTGAAACTTATTGATGTCTATTTTTGATTTGATGGCTTGCTTTAATTGATTATATTGAAGAAATTGTTTCCTGTCAATGTTGTACTTATTAATGAACTGTTGCAATGTTCGGAAGTTATGACCATCGACCATCAAAGATGTGGTAGAGGTACGTGATGCCTTTTTCCTTCCATTTAGTTCCAGATTGAGTGATTTATTTGCAGTGAGACCTGGATTATTCCATATGGGTGTTTGAGTTGTAGGTGAGATTATGGAGTTTTCTATTTTATTGATTTTCATTTTCAGCGTCCCCAACAACACCAAGATACAATTGATGCAATATAAATAATTTATAGAACACACCTCACACAGCACAAGATGCACGTCATGGGACTTATAAAATCAGACATTTGCACACACTGTACACTTAATGCAACTGATGATCACCTCCCCGCATTCTGGCTCTGTCCACCAATACAAATCTTCTGGAAAGAAACAATCACCAAACTGTCTCGAATCTCTGGCCACAACAGTCAGCAACACACCAAAACCAACTTGAATATTTCAATAAAGTATATTCCACATTTCTGCGTGACATTTCATTGTTGGTGAATCAATGCCATAGTGGAGGCAAGGACCAGGGGAGAGGAGGGAACTGAGAGAGCCAAATAGAACTGATAATGTTTCATCCTTATCCTTTATTTATTCTGGCATATACTTTCATTTATTTATTCTTTGTTTGCTTGACACCTTTGTTTTTTCTTCCCTGCCTCCCTGTAACTCTCTAATTACAGAATAATTAGAGAATAGAAAAATAATTCAAATTAGAAAATAACTTTCAAGATCAAAAGAAAAACAGCATATTCTAATTCATATTAATCAGTTTCATTTTTGTTCTGACACCAATTAACTATGTTCTGTGTTTTGCTTTGAATGTTCCCTTTTTAATGTATACCTACATGTTTGTAAGTTCATGTTTGTTTTGCTTGTCTGTTCGGTTATTTGATTTCTATTGATGTTATTCATTCTATTAAAAAACAACAACAACAAAAAAAAACAATCATGAATCATTATACTGAGTAATGTAAACTTTGACCTGAACATAACTGTTTTTTTTAACACAGATGTTAAAATAAGCTCCCTCGTTCCAGCCATGTGTTTGGAAGTGAATAAAATGAAGGATGTGTGTGTAAGCTTTAACACATTTATGTATTTGTTCACCAAATGCTGACTTATCAGAGAGAAGCTGTGTTAAATGTTCAGAATGGATTCAGCTTTAGGTTGCTGTTTCAAGTAAAACCAGGGCTTCAATGTGTTAAAATGAATGTAATGAATCACTCAGAGTTAACGAGTTAAACATTTTAACACAATTAATCACATTTTCTAATAGAAGTGGTTTCCACAAAAAGCGGTAATGGACCACGGCCCACTAGGGGATCATTTCTGCTTCCAAATCGATCTGATTGGGCGTTGGAGGAGACTATTGTTATGTTCAAGATGTGCTAAAAGCAGTTTATCTTTGAGAGCGTATGTCTGTTCAATAACTTAGCAGCTAAAGGGATTTTCAATTTTGAAAATGTTGCTTCTTTTGTTGATGTATGGTTTTCGACTTACCTGCTATTAATTACATGCAGTGTAATTAATCCACTAGTTTTAATATGGTCTCCAGCTTTCAGAAAGCTTCACAAAATTGTGTTTAACTTCCAAGAGAATTAATGTGGATTCTCAATCAACATCTAGAAGAAGTGCAGACGGTTTACAACATGTAGGGTGGTAGTGAAACTCATATTGTATGAAATGTTGCTCAAAAGCAGCAGTGAGGCATAGCAGGGCAGCAGACAACTTCCAGGCGAATACTGTGCGCTGCATGCTGTGTGTGTTACCTGGCATGTACTTGTTCTCTATAGCCTGTAGGAGCTGAGCCTCATCGATGTGAGAGCACAGAGCATGAGCCACTCTATTGTTCCCCAAGGCGCAGATTGCAGAGTACAGTCTGAGAGTGTGGTAGTGAAACTTTAATAAGTCCTTCTGCTCTGATAGCTCCAGGATATCCACCGATCTGGGAGGCAAACACAATTTACCTGCATCAGTACTGACAGACTGGGACTGGACTGACATCCCAATGTGGCTATTTAGATAAGGGCTGTTCACCTGTTTTCCTCTGGTATGTGGAGAGACATAAACTGCAGGGGATCGCTACACTGGACCTGCCAGCCGTGTCGATCATTCACTCTGCAAGATGAAACCTGGACGAACAAGACAAAACTATTCAAGCTTGCCATGTGAATTAAAAGGAAGTCAAACAAAACAGTCCTGTCCATTTCTGCCAAGTCCAACACAGGTCATGCCCCCCCGCTGTTGTGATTGTGTAGAACAATCATAGAATGGAGCCAGGCACTCCGACATCAATGCACACCCTAGAACCATATTTTAGGAGCCGAAGCAGCAGCATGAATCCCCAACCGACTCCGTCCTGTCCTGCTCCTGCTCCAACCCCCACAGCTGAGACCAGGGCCAGCAGTCCCACCGGGCACCCACCCGCAGCAGGATAAGAGCAGGAAAACTCAGGTCAGCCAAGTGTACTCAACAACCAGCCAAACACCCAGGACCCTGGGACCCCAAAGCAGCTTGGGACCCTGAGCTGGAACCTCAGGAGCCACCAATTTGTAACATCTCTTCACTTATGTTTGTATAAGTGAGACTGTACTTTGTTCCAAAAAGGTCAGAATCCTTGACTGACTGTAAACATGGTTTAGTCACTGAATTATTCATCCATCCAGAGGGACAGTCCTGTCTCACAGGTGGAGCCCAGTCACCCTACAGAAAATCTCAGCCTCTTTTTGTTTGGGTCTTTCCATTGGTTCCTCTGTAGGATCTACAGCAGGTTTGAAAATTTGGTATTAATTATATTGACAGTTTTCTTAAGCAGATTGTTCAACTCAAAGTAAAACCACAGCTATAACTATTGGAATAAAAAGTCAAAGAAATTAATTTTGTCAGCGCAATTAAATTTTTTTCCTCCAACACCTTTATTTTATATTTTTTTATGCTAATAGTAACTGTGGTAGATATTATCTCACATACAAAAGAAGAAAATCAAGAAATCAAAATGGCATATTCTGAGAATGAAAACCTTCTCAAATACAGCTTAATATATTGTAAAATATATACAGATTACATTAGAATTTAGTATGCCACTTCGAAAATCTCATCTGACAAAAAAGCATGGAAGGGTCATCTCCTCGACATACCTTGAGGAAGTGGTTGGGAACACGGCTCCATAACACTGGAGTGAGAAACTGTACATGGAGGCGCGGGGGACACTGGGGAGCCGGGTTCTTCCTCTCACTTTTAAACAAACCGGCTGACAGAGGCATCACATTCTGCCAGGACACACAAACTGCATTAACACATCACACCTTCATCCTGAACAAAAAACGTTGCTTCCTGGGCAACGCTGATGAATATTAAAAAAATAAATAATTCAATTATTTTATCTGAATTAGAGGTTTTGTCATTGGTCACCATTTTCTATAGTTACAATATTTTCTAAAAACATCTATTTCAAACACAAAAAACTAAAACGTTTTGACTTTTATTTACTGTTAGATCCAACCACAAAGATCCAGATGCAGTTACATTCAAAATGGATCAGTGCTAATGAACCAGAAGTTATACTTTTGAAAAGTTCAAAATGATGCATGTCTAACAGAAAAGTGTTTGTGTCACTGGGTTTTATGTTCAGGAGGGTTTAACCTCACTACAGTCACCACATTTTATCTGATTTTTCTGTGCTTTATCATCAAGCAGGCAGGGAAAAAAAGAAAAAAAATATTAGAAGTCTGCCAGCAAAAAAACAGACTAATTTCTTCCTCCCACCTCCTTCGGAAGTCTTGCTGCTAAAGCAAGATTCCTGACACTCCTAACAAGATTCTCTGGTCTGATGAGACAAAGACTGAACTCTGTGGCAGGAGTCACGTTTGGATGAAGTTTTATCATTCTTACAGTTAAGCATAGTGGTGGCAGCATCATGATATCAACAGCAGGGTAATTAATACACTCCTAAAAGAAGAAAAGGATTTATCTTGCAGATTCTGCCAGTGTGGATTCCCACATACCTTAATCCGTCCAAGTTCAAACTGGAAGACGTTGGGACTGGTAGCTTTGGCAAAAACAGCTGGAAACAGTTTTGTACTGGGCTCCACCTGTTGACAGAGGACAAGGCTTTCCTGGCCATTCAAGTTCTAGTGCATTCAAACCAGCACATTGTCTGCCTTTTATATTGTTATTAATTTATACATACATCCACACGCACTACAAAAAATGATTAGGACAGAAGTGAAAACAATCCTCAACCTCTATTTTTGAAGGTGAAATTCTGTCCTTTGGCATGATGTGGTAGTGAAACTTAGACTGACCTAGCTATTTTAATGGTTATGCTTCATTTGTCTCAAGCTGGTGGAGGACGACTCATGGCGTACTGTCCATTTCTTTAACTGACTGTTTCTGCCTGATGCCAATCACTTTATTTTTTCATCTCTCTTCTGGTCTCTAACCTTCAGCCTGCTGAGGCAGATGAAAGCCTCTACTGGTGCTACTTCTTAGTTCAATGTTCCTAAGAACTGTTAACAGCCTAACTGGTGTAATGACCTACTGAAGGTTGAGTGTCAGAAAGAGCTTCTTAAAGAGACAGAGGCCCATTTCAAGGCATCAAATTGCAAAGTCAATTTTATTTTAAGTTGTTTTTTATATACAGCATTTTTATAACAACTGAAGGTACAGTTACCTGATTGTGCTATAAGATGGTAATACGTGACTGTAAAACACATAACATTGCCTCCAACATGTAGCGTGTTGCTACCCAACATGTGTGTTCATTATACAGTAAAAAGACAGCCAGTGCCACTAAAATAGCTTTTTGATGTGGAAAAATGTGAAAAGGTGCAGACACATTTGGTGTTTGTGCAGTGTGTACCTGGTAGTACATGCTGAGCTCTTTCCCATTGGCTGTGAAGGATAGCAGACCGTTTGTTGTGTCCACCAGGCAGCCGATCTCCAGGCCGTTATTGTTCCTACCCTGTCCTGGGCTACTGCTCTCTCCAGCCCACACCATGTAGCAGTTACTGCGCTTTATGCTGCAGGACATTTAGTAGTACAGAAAATTTTAGATTAACATCAGGATTAAATCCCTCCTCAACCTCAAATCAACAATCCAAACTACACAAATGTATAGAGGAACTAAAATTCTAGTTCTTACTTCTGAATGACTTAAATGTATTCATCATCACTAAATGAACAAAACACAGAACACATTTTTGTACAAATATAGAAACACATCCTCGCTGTACACAACATCCAGCTGTTGGGAAAGATAGAAGATTAAAAACACTGAGACTGCGTAGAGCCTGACTGACAACAGGAGATTAGTCGTGTAGTCTCTAAATTATTAATTTTATTATTTTTTTGGTATTACAATAATGACACAAAAATTTTAAGCAACACAAGCTTTCAAACATAGTTCTTACAAAGCTTAAAGGAAATCTATGAAAACTCTGTATTGCCTGTTTTAAAATAAATGTTAAAATGAAACTTTTAAGGCTCATGTTTGCTCTCTTTGAAACATTTCTTACATGTGGGTCAGAAGCATTAAATCCATGAGACAAACTGTTTATAATGAGATCAGAACACCAGCCTATGCAGTCATTGACTCTTTTCTTGCTGTGTTCTGATGAAAAAACCATGGATGGAGAATCCAGGTGCTTCAGCCAAAATATCTAGACTCACATGTTGAATATAAACCGCTGTAAACAGACGCCTCAGAAACCAGTGTAGAGATAAGCAGAATATCATCAACAATTTAATGATTTTTTTCTCTCATTTTTTTCCCATTTCAGAAAATGAAACTTAAATTATATAGATTCATTAGAGATTCATTATTTTAAGCCTTTAGTTATTTTGCATGGAAAGATAAAAGTTTGAAATATCTTAAGCTGTATATTTAAATGTGTATAACATGAGTTTAACTTTCTCAAACAACTGGTAAATATAAAGCGTTTTTTATTTCCCATGCACAGCACTGATATGACATATCTTGAAAAAACATATTTAGCTGAGGTGGAGTTATTAGAGACAGGAGAACAGAGCTACGTTCACAACAAATCTGTGACTTTACTAACCTCTCATGAACCTTTCCTTTCTCATCTCCCAGGGTAACAGTGACAGTTCGGACTTTGTTCAGCTCAAAGCTCGGGTCATACTGATGGAAGTCAGAGGTAACCCAGCCAACCCACACGCTGCTGGGCTCCTGACCAGGGAAGATCCGCACTGAATAGTAGTACTGCACAGGGAGAGAGAGGCTCAGTCAGCTCAGCTTTACCTTCTGTCATTTAACAGCCTAAGAACAAGAATCCATAAACAGACCACACTGATCAATGAAATCATCTCAGTTATGTAACTGGGATTAAATCACGGTCTTCTTGGGTCATTGTATTTGGGTCACAGTTGCCAGGCATTCCTGGCATGTGACAAGGATAATTTTGAGACAGGATATTCCCAGTCAAAAGATCTGAGGAAGCTGGGCCCAGCCCTTAAATGTGTGCTATTGTCTTAAAGGTGAAGTGGGAGCATTGCTGTTCTATAGTATTGCAACTAGCAGATATGCAGTAGAGCTATGGGGTACAGAGTTCTTGAAGTGTGTTTATCTCTGATTGCATTTGAGTGATAAGGCCATTGCTTATAGGAAGAAGCAGGTCTGGTCGTCTTACAGTAGAAGCTTGCATTAGGACTTCGTAGACCTCTCTGTCGTCAACCGCCACTTCCTCTGACAGGCGAGTAGATGATGGACAGCTGTTGTCTGGCTTGTTTTTCTTCAGTGTGAACCTGACAAATCACATCACTGGCTTCAGTTTCCATTTCATTACAAAGACAGGAACAAAGTCCTATTCACTAAAACAAGTTGATTAAAATGATAAAATTGTAATCATCTGAAGGATAATAACATTTGAAGACAAGGCAGGCTACCGTTGCTTTAGCTTGGAGGGCTTCTCCTGGGTGTAGTCTTTGTGGTTGTTGAATTCATCTCTGTCATGTCCACTGGGACCATTGGGACCATGAGATGACTTCAACAAAACTTCAAAGTCTGACACAGTTTCAAAATCCTCCAGCTCCTACAGAGAGACAAAGACAACAAATCAGGGCTAACAATTTCACTGTTAGTCAATTCTAACAGTGAAATAATAGAGGAACTGAGTAAATGTCAAGTTTTCAGTAAGACTGAAAGTGTTTGAAATTAGATGTAGTTTACAGGAATAATAGAGATATTGTCTATTGATGGTGAGGTGAAATGTCTACTACCAACAGTCCTTCAGAGATCTATTTAAACTAAATGCATGAAGAAAAACTTAATCAGAATTGGGAATTTTGCAAAAAAGAAGCTAATGCATAAGTCAAATTTACATATTAAGCAAAATGTTGTTAGTTGATGATCAATGATTATGTAGAACAACTATGATGAGTCATGGTGGCAGCATGTCTTGATCAGTGGAAGGCATGGCTAATCTAATGGTCGTATCTGTTACCCTCTTTGGTGAGAACAGGCTGCCATAAGATGGGGATCTGGATTCAGCACACTCTATAGGCATGCTCAGCCTGTAGAAAGTGATGTCATTGTAACTGTTCTGGGAACCAAATGACCTCTGGGTGACCTTAAGGCAGGGACATGATTCAACTGTTCCATCCATCCTGGTCACCTGGAACACAAAACTTTATGTTGAAAACAGTTTGGAATTATCTTTGCAAAGTTTATTCAACAGTTTCAATATTTATTTGCGTTGAAAACACTCCACAACTTATGTGTTAAAACTGGACCCTTTTTTTTTTGCCTTCACCTACAGCCGCAAGAATTAACACAACATTTAGGAATTGGCAAACTGGTTCAGCAGGATTCCTAAAAACATCAAAACTACAGTTCAGAGCCCAAACACAAAGTATTGTTTGGTAACCACATGGGGACCTGATTAGTAGTGACTGTGATATTGTTGACAGGACAGAGTGTGTGTTTGTAGCAGCTCTGCTTACCTCAATGTGTTGGTGGTTGGGGGGCACAGGCACAAACTGAGGCAGCCTCTTGCTGAGCCACATGGTTACATCCCGGTTCATATTGACAGCGAACGGCTCATAGCCTTCCTGCAGGCCACAGATGGTGAAGTACTTCAGAGTGCTGACATCTTTACCAAAATCCATCCTCCCAACCTGACACATTCCCAGACTGCACACTGGGATGAAGCCTGGGACAGACATAAGCACTCGAGTTATCCATGGTGCCTATTTCATTTTGTAATACCACAAACAGGGTCTGATCTGTCAAACTCAGTAAGATGTTGTCATCATTGCATTAACCCCCCCACGCTCCCCCCAAAAAACAGTTACACAGAAACTTCAGAGAGGCTTGTGACCTGTTAAACAGGTTAAATATCTGGACTCCTGGGTCCATATTCTCAAAGACTCTCCAAGTTCTCTCAGAGAGCTCCCAACTTAGCCTAAACATTCCTGCCAAGGAGTCAAAGCTTCAGCGTGATTCAGTCAGTGCCTTTGTCTTTCTGTCTCAGTGACAGTGTGTGATTGAAGCCATTGCTCGTTGTGATGCTGTCTTCTAGGAAGTGTGAGTGATTGATATGCAAAACAAAATAATACCACAAAGAAACAAACACGCCGCTGAAGGGTATTGATAGAAATAAACTGATCATAGACTGAACGAATGACATTACATGCATGTGAATGAGATACTCAAACATGACATAAGCTAACCTAGAGAGAAGTTTCATGGAAAAGGCAGGACATAATTTTGCAGATGGCATCATACGTCTGTGGATTCCAGACTGAGTAACTTTGGCAAAATTTTTTATTTTTAGAGAGGACAGTATAAGACAAATAAGCCAAATTATGCCCCACCTCTTCCATGACACCTCACTGAATGAATGAGGTGCACATGTATTACACATGTATTAAATAGACATGTATTAAATGGCTATCAAAGACATGTATTAAATACACATGTATTGTCATTCATTCAGTCTAGTATTAGTTCATGCACACATACATTTCTGGCTTCTCATTCAGTCGAGTATGTCTGTATGCTTTAAATGGTGTGTATGTGTAATATTTTAATAGCCTATATCTGCAGTTTTATGTGTGTTTGCGTGTGTATGTGAGTCCATAGTAGTGTGAGAAAAATGGTGCATGTCTGATATTTTAATAATCTATATGTGTAATTTTAGTCTTGTAAGTATGTATGTATGAGACTATAGAAGTGTGTATTAGAGAAAAGTGGCTCCTCATAATAATGAGGGGACTACTTCACAGAATTACCAATTACATCAAATATTTGAAATAAATAATATTGACACAAATTAAACCACTGTGTCTTTCTGTCACAATGGAAATTAATTAGATTCAGTGTCAGCTTCAAGATTATGGTTTTGCACATTTACCTTCAGCAACTTCAAAATCCTTGAAGGCCAGCTCAGATCCAGAATCATCCAGCAGCACTTCTCCATTCATAGTGAACATCATTGTGTGCTCGTTCAGATCCACCATGCAGCCCACTACATCACCAGTCTGCCAGGCACGGCCAAAGTGCTCATTGCCCTGATGCCAGCGCTGGACCTGCAAAACACACAAATACACACACATATTAGTGCTTTCTAGGAAGGTCTGTGATCGGACAACTCTCCATCCATCCAGGTACCATTGACTGAAACCTCCTCAGGGAGGTTTCAGTCAATGGTACCTATTCAAAGATAATTGAGCAACAGGTGGAGTACAACCTGGACCAGTTGGTAGTACATCACTGACACAGACAGACAGGACTAACAACCATCCACATTTACACAATTATACATAATGGGCAATTTAGAGGGAATAATTAATCCAATTTATTTATTAATTTATTTTACTATGGGAGGAAACTGGAGTACCTAGAGAGAACACAGGCACATACAGAGGCAAAAAGCTAACAGTGTTTTCTGGTCTCCCTGATTGGACCAGTGGTGATTAACGCCGCGTGCCGTCATTCAACTGCTGATTTCAACTGATGCAATAATTAGTCCTTCAAAAAGTGACCAGCTAGGGTACCAGACCAGGAAGCAGAGTTATAGGTTAACACAACTCTGGTGGTTCTGGACTGGTTCAAACTCATCACCCACTCAGACAACACTTCAAAAGATTAAAAACCAACTAAAAAGAAGTAGATCTAATATAAACAGCATGTAAACTGAAGAAAACAAGAAAATATAATTTATTGAACATAGGGTCACTTTACAAAGACTTTGTATATTTGTGACAGGATTAATGTGACTGATGTCGTTATCAGGTTCCTGTCCTTTGGAGCCAGCTCCCAGTTTTAACCCATAAGGCAGACACCATGTCTACTTTGAAGACTGGGCTTAAAACATTTCTTTTTGACAAAGCATATAGTTAGAGTGTTTAAATTATCCTAGACTAGATGCGAAGCTGTGCCACGACTTAGACTGTTGAAGGACAATTAAATTTTTTCTCACTCTGCTATTTAATCTTAAAAAAAAATTTAGATACCTGCCTGAAGGAGCTGCAAATGGCAGTGCTACTGTTTTCAGTAACTTCATGTTCTCTTTCAACTCATGATACACTTGACCCCGTCGTTATGTGTTTAACCTCCATCTCTCTCCTAGGAAAAGCTATTGAGAAAGTTGTAAAGATATTACAAGACACATGGCTGGAAGTCAAAGTTGAGTGTGAGGTTAAGTTCCTTGTTCACAGATTTTCTGCTGAAGGAGTACGTTCTGAGCCAAAGAACGTTGGCACAGTGAAAACATGGCCTACTCAGTACAGTAAAAGAGCTTGAATTTTTTTTAGGCTTCTGTAGTTACTACAAGAGATTCTTTAAGGCATTTTCCCTGGTCCCTGAGTTTCCACCCACTGTAAAAAGAAATTAGCAGAACAAGCTTAATTGAATTGCTTCAATTGGTAAATAATTCAATCAAGTTGTTCCAACTCAATTTAAGTTTAACCAACTGAAGTTATGTCTATCCAACAAAATCTACAGTTTGTCCAACTCCATGCATGATGATCCTCTAACTCAATTCATTAAGTTATGAATTGAGTTCATCCAACTCAATTTATTAAGTCTTTATTTCACTGAATTCATTAAGTTCGTTTCAATGACAGTCTTAGTCAAATCATGTAGTTTACTTCAAATAAAGAAGGAAACTAATTAATTGATATGTTTTTGTTTGTTTGTTTTTACCACAGTTTTCAGACTCATTTGAGAGTAGTTAGACAGGATAGTGAGTAATGAAAGAGAAAGAAGACATGCAGAAAAGGTCATCAGGGTTTAATCATTCTTACAGTGGCCGCGTTGAGGACTGAGGCTTCTTTATGTTTGTTGTGTTCTATCCCTGCACCACCACAGCACTGGTTGGTACAGGATCTGTCCCTGGTGAAGCTTACATCATCATGTCAGATGGAAGATACCAACACTGCAATGAACTTAATTGTACTCTTAGAGTGTGCTAGGAGTGCACTCTAAATTTCAATGAACTTAATTGAAACGTAATTGTTTCAGTTGACTTCAATGCTGTGTTGGCATCCTACAGATCCTATTCCACTACACCACCAACCAGGTACACAGTGGTTAAGCATGACTCATAATGAGACCTTAGTCCTCATCACTGCCGTTGCAGGTTTAATTCCAGCGTGATGACCTTTTGCTTCCCCCTTTTATCTATTAAGTTAAACCAAGTTAATAAATTAAGTTGGATAAACTATTTTCTTTTTTCAGTGTACACAATCTTTGAAAAACTAAAGTGACATGTTAAAACATACATTTGAAATCATTTAAATTCTAGCCGTATTTTAAGTAAAATGTAAGTGATAATGTAACTTTGGATATTTTAGTTCTTTAGTTTGGAACAACTTAAAGTTTGAATTGACTTTCTTTACAATTTAGTCAAAAAGATTTGAACTATTTATTGGACAAAAATAAATGATTTGAGTAAGAGTGATTTAAATTTGTCATGGTAAACACGCTTAATGAATTAAGTTAAAATAACTACTTATTTTACTTTAGAATAATTTAAATTCTTGTTTCAAATTGCATCAAACTTACAATGGCCACATCGAGGAAATTTATGATCTGATAATGAATTCATGTATCAACCATGACAAGCACCAGACGAACATATTTGTGGTGGTGTGACAATGTGAACAGTCAATACAGAACTGCCTAAAACTTAGTGGATGATAAGCCCAATAAGACCATTCTTCTCGACACTGTAACCCTGCATATCACAGATATACTTTTAAGTTTATGGACGATGATTATTAAAATGCCTAACGTATCATATGTGAGACATGAGTTCTTGAATTTTCTGTCAGTCATCTCATGGTGTGGGGTTTAAAGGGTTAAGGTTATTGAGGTTTGCCTTATTATAAAATTCCTGCTGAAAACTGGAGTACCTCAAACAGAGTGTCCTGCACTGACTCCTATGTGTACTAAAGTGCAAAATGCAGGAAGCCGATGTGGTTGAGTTATATGTTTTTAGAATCATGAATTCCAACACAACATTTTCACAACAGTGAAAATCATAATACATGAGTCTCTGTATCATGAAGACTCTCAAGGTCTCCTGGGGAAGGGAACTTCTGTTCAGTTAAGTCTCACTGTGTAAAAGAAAATTAAGTAGTTTAGGGTTTAAGTTTTTCATCCATCCATCCATGCATCCATCCATCACCTTAAAACCATCGAAGACAAAGGCCTGGTCATCAGATCCCAGCTCCTGGTCTGGTAGACAGCCTGGTCTTGCCCATCCCACCCTCATTTCTCCAGCTGTCAGTACCTAAAGAAACCAGCAGGAACAATATAGGAATGCAGTACAGAAGAAGTGAAGCTCAGGCCTTGGTCACATATGTCACTAACATGCATTCTAGATGATTGGACGGTAAATACAGGTCTAAAAGCATTGCAATGTTGTTACATTGTGAGCAGAACACAAACCTCAAACAGAACGTTAATATGAGGACTCTTCTTAGAAATTAAAAACAAATGTGTAAACGACTATGAAACAATTAACCTAAACTAATTATACGGTCCTGTGGATATTTGTTTGTTTGGCCCGTGAGTGAATTTATCTCTGAAATGCAGTTGTATGGTTTTTTTGTGCCAATTGACCAAGCTATAATCACATGTTTCACTGAGGGATGTCCAGTTATTTCTACACAGTGCAATGTGCCTTGATTGTTCCAGCAAGCTGTCGGTTGCTCTACTGTGGTGTTTAATGGTTCCAAGTCTCTGTATGCTAATGCTGACTGTTGACTCTTTCTTATTGTGTCTGTTAAAACCACACAGGTGAGTTCATAAAGAGTTTGCAGCTAAAATAACTCCTCAAAGATGTGCCTCAGATTAATCTCAGCCATATTAGGGTCTGAATAATAGCGTAGTTCAAGAGATTTGGAGTATCTGAGCTGTTACAGGAACATCAGCCGACCTGCTGGGTGCTCTGCATACAGCCCGCTCTGTGAAGGAGCTATATGGTTTATTTCCTCGTAAAGCACAAAGCTAAGACTCAGTTACTCTTTACAGATTAGGTCAGAGGTGGGCAATTTTGGTCCTTGAGGCCTGCAACTCTTAGATGTCTCCCTGGTCCAACACAGTTGAATCAAATAGCTGAATCACTTCCGAAGTGCAGTCAAGTTCTCCAGAGTTCTGCTAATATTTGACTCAGGTGTGTTGAATTAGAGACACATCTAAAAGTTGCAGGAGACTGGCCCTCGAGGCCTGGAGTTGCCCACCGCTGGATTAGATGAACAGACATCAGCGATGAATTTTACTTGTGGTGCTGATGTACAGATTTGTTAAGATGCACATTAAACCATGTCTGAACAGGGCTTTAATGCCCTCTGTTTGAACTCAGAAGTCAGAATTTCCTTTTTCCAAGATTGAAAGTTCAATTTCACTGTCCTCGAAATGGGCCTTTATGACATGGAACCTTAATATTCATAATTTCAAAATTCCTAGTTGCTTTGACTCTAATTATATAGTAAATATGACCTTAATATGGCATTAAGTGACTTCACTCAAATGAGGATTTAGCACAACTTAGGACACCACCTGCTTATTAGAAATAATAGACAAATAGTCAGTTTCAGTTAGTGCTTTTTAAAAGATTCACCATCACCATCATTTCTGTGTTGATCATTTTATCATTCTCTCTTACCTCCAGCTCAAAGTACCACTTCCCAGTGTTAACGCAGTAGGTCTTCTCTGCTCTGAAAATGCGAAATCTCTCTGCAGACATATTGCTGACGTCAGACTGAGCAGCTGCAGAGTTAGAAAAGGAGGGAGGTACACTGAATAAGAAGGAGGCAAATAAACAAACAATCTCATAACTACATAATGGTGGAACAATGTTCAGGTTAAATATTCTGTTCAAATACAGTGGAAGTTGACTCTAGCAATATCAGAGCCCAGTAAGTTTTTGAAAAGTGGAAGTATATACCACCAAAATGCTAAGAAATTAATAATATTTTTTTATTAATTATTATTAATTAATAATAATTAATTAAATATACTGATAAAACCTGTTCATAAACTGTTAAAATATCAATCAGTTCTTAAAATTAAATAATATTATTGAACATCTTTTCAGTCCCTTCAGGATTTTGTGTTTGTGGTGCTAATTTGGAAATATTTGCAATATTTGGGCTTATTTATCACAGTCAATGCGACTTTTATTACTTTGCTGTACAAATCATGGACTGTAATTTGACATAAATTAAGGCTGAGGCAGCTGTTTAATACAAGTAAGAAAGTTTTTTGAGAAAAATCTGCAGTAAACTCCAAATTATGCATGAATTTCCACAATAACTCAAGTTGACTCAAGTTGGTTGAAGCAGAGATGCATCTACCGGCCCTGGAGGCCTGGAGTTGCCACCCCTGTCCTAAACGCTAACATTTGCCTATTTTCTGCTGTTGTAAAAGTTATTTTGAGAAGCTCTGTAGGGTTTACTTCTACGATATAAACAGTTCATATTAACTTGAATGACCAGTATTGAAGTCTTCCTTTGCACTATGACAACTCCACACCACATAATTTGATTTGGATTAAAGATTCTATTTCAACTTGAAAGTGTTCTTTTCACTTTAAATATTAACCATCTTAAGATTTCGTCTTCATTCGGAAGGTCATACACTTTGGCAAATATGAAGTTTAGTAAATTGCACAACTTTGTCTGCAACCTTTTGAAAAAAATGCAGTAAAATCAGTCATTTTAGGCTGAAAAAAATCACAAAAAACATTGTAACATTCCAGAGGGTCTAGACTACCACATTCTGTTATATACAATATGTTTCCCTCTGATATGGTACACTTCTGATTAAGTTTGAAATTTATTTTGCTTAAAAATGTTTTTACTGAAAATATTGAGCTTAAAAACATTTAGCATCAGCTGGGAATTGTACCATGATCCTGGTCTGGAGCCTCGAGGTTGTATCCATAGCCCAATAGAGTCCTAACAGCCTCTCTCAGACTGTCTTTATTAGACTTTTTGGTTCTCTCATCAAGCAGCATGTATGGAACGAGGCGAGGGTTTCTCCGACTCTTCACATCCTGACAAGGAGGAAAAGTTAAGACAGTCAACTATAACAAATTCTGTTATGTTTTTACAACACTTTAGTTCAATGGCAGCTAATTATAAAACACTGTTCCTCTCAAGTGAGTCAGCACCCGAGAGAGAAAGCTGCTGACTCACAGCAGAGGTTTTCAATGTGTGAGACATCCCTCCCAATGGATGTGTTAATTTCTGAGGAGAATCAGTAAACAGAGCTGAGGAAATATTACATTAGTCATCAAAGGGATAAATCAAACATTTCAGACACAATGCAAGAGCTTTTAGATCCATTGGGTTCAGGGGAGTTTGAATGTAAAGGTAAAAAAGTCAACAAAGTATGAACAGATTCAAAATGTTAGCATGATTGGTTCATTTCGTTCATTTCAGAAGTATTTAAGACAAGAGCTGATCTCTCGAGCAGATCTAGAGAACATTATATGGTCAGTATTTTTGAAAAAATGTGTCTGGACAGATAAATAAATTTCCCTCCAGCAAGTTAGTTGATCAAAGCAGCCAGACGTCTTACTAAACCTATCAAACACACTCCTATCACCCCTGTGTTATGTGCTTTCCTATGCTCCTAGTAGAGTTTGATATAAACTAATCTATTAATAAATGGCCTAGTTGCTGACTATTTATGTCATCTTTTTATCAAAAACATTTAGCCCTCAATCCCACCAGCCAGGTGAAAATCTACTTTTATGAGTCTGTTGTTCCTAGACTCTGGAGCTGTTTTCCATTGCAGCTTCACTTTACTGACTTTACACTTTAGAAATCCTGTTAAAAACCATCTTGCTCTGCAAGGCTTTTAAAGTGTCCCTGACACAATAAAAACACTTATATGATATAAAAGGGAGAACTACTGCATTCCCATTCTGTGTATACAAAAGTTTTGATGATAAATATTTCTCACAGAATACTCTAAATGCAGTTTTGCTGTTTTTGTACAGAACTGGGCTGTTGTGAGGCTCTACAGTTTTGGAGGAAGAAGAGGAAGCTGGTTCTTCTGAAGGACTGCAGACAGATTTATTTGAGCCAAATAGTTCAGGAAACATTGATGACTCAGAGGTTTCTGGGGAGGAAGAGTGAAAGGTTGGAGCACGACATCTGTTGCCTCCAAATCACTTTATGATGTTTTCATAAATCTGTTTATCACCGCTCAGTGATTTAATCTTTAATCCAAGTTTAACTCAAATAATCCAGTTACTTAAGAGGAGCTGCGTCAAGTCCTGTGTGTTCGAACATATGAATATTCTGATCATGGAATTCAATAACCAGCCTTTATGTTCCTCCTATTTTCACATTTTGAGTCCAATTTTTCTACTTCTGATAACTGTATGATATTTCTTCGCTATAATCTTGCACTGCATAGAGGGCTCATCAGTTAGCATCAGGCTAAATCAGCAGCCTTGGACGTGGACAACATCCAGACACAAACACAGACTTGCTCAGCAGAAACCTTGGAGTCATCGTTGCTTCCTGAACTATGTGGCTCAAATAAATCTGGTTGCTTCTTCCACCAAAACTGCAGATAAATCACTCAATTCTTCTTATGATAAATAATACAATTTCTAAATATTTATTATTAAAACTTTTGTGTACACAGAACAGAAGCACAATAGTTCGTCTTTTTATATCATGTCAGTGGTTTTATCATGTCATAACCTTATTGTTCTTTCCCATGTTTGACACATTATCATTTTTTCTATGTATGAAATGTACAGAAAAGGCCCAACTCCACAAGATGGTCTCTCACCTGTTGGATTCCATATGTCCAGCCCTGACGGATTCGGTCTCTTGCCCAGACATTGTGGGCATTTTCAGCCAGCTTGTCCACCATTGCTTCTTGTGTGGGAGTCAGCTTGATGTGACCCAGGTCCAGAGGAGCAGGTTTGTAGCCACTGGACAACTCATACCTGCACAGATTGGGTTGGAAGACAACACTGTCACACAAAGCTGCTTGGTAACTTAAGAGCCTGAGGTGATATTCTGAATAATATGAAAAATTACTTTTGATCTGATCCTCTAAGTATTCAGTTGCTTTGTTTGATCACATGAAACTAGAATAATAAGTTGTTCCTTTGGATGTATGTCAGTATGCTCAGAGTTTAACTGTCTTACTCTCCTATTTAGCATTTAAAAGAGCTACTGCTGCCATTGACCCAGCAGTAGCTGGGTTAATGTCATCAATCATAACATTTTTTTAGACATAGGAATCACCCCAGGCATACATCTAATTTTTTCTGTCTCTATTCAGGCCCTCAGGAGAAGCTGACCTCTAATCAGCCGTGAGTTCTGCTGGAAGTTTCTTCCTGTTTAAAGGGATTTGTTATATGTCAGTGCATGCTCAGTCTGACAGATTGCTTCAAACTCAGTGACTCAACATGGTCTGGGTTTCTTTGGAGAGAAAAACGTTTTACCAATTAGCATAATAAAACACACCTGACAGCATTTTATAAGATATTTCTACAAAGAAAAAATTGGAATGTATGTAATTGACTGAATGTTTGTCTTGTAAAGTGCATTGTGAGGACATTTGTTGTAAATTGATGATATATATATATATATATATATATATATATATATATATATATATATATATATATATATATATATATATATATATATGTGTGTGTGTGTGTGGTGTGTGTGTGTGTGTGTGTGTACACAGTAAATAAATTAAAGTGCTTTTCAGCTACTATTGTCAAACTGTGAGTATGACTCACGTTGGTGATAGTTTCATGCTCTTTACTTTTTCAACAGCATGTTCATCTGCCAATCCAACATGGCATCCCAAAGCAAGTAAGGTTCTGCAACACACAGAATTGAAATCAATAAAATGTTTCAATTTGACCTTTTATTTTCCTGAGGTATAAGTATGACAGACAATTGTTTTGGAAATTCATTGGAAGGTGAAAGACCAGCCAATGAATTTATTTCCTGCTTTGATTGTCACAAAACAGGAAATTAATACAATACTTACATTTATAAATGAACATGCTTACTACCAGAGACATAATTAAAATGTTTATAACAACTGGAAGTAGAACTAAAGGCTTCAGAAGACCTCAGTTAGGGTGCTAAAAAACCTTGCAAGTTAAATTGTAGAAAAGAGTGGTAACTTACACTTACCATGAAAACAATTTTTTATAAGCCTTTAAGCACATCTTTACCAGGATAAATTAAACACATGCAAGTATTTTCAGCAGTATTTCCACTGAAGGTTTATCTAGAATTGGATGCCACTCATAGATATTTCAATTAAAGTAGCGTCTGCAGCTGCATTACTTCAGAGTCTCCAGAGACATTTGCAGGTTGTAGCTTCGTTCCTGTTCAGGAAGCTCTGAAAACTCCACTAAGCAGGGGTGCTGCCGCTTGTTATCGTCTCGCACCTGCAATTCACACAAAAACGAACAAAACATCCCATATTACATCTGTTCCCACAGCCACGACTGCTGCAGTATGTTAATATTTATGTGAAAAGGAACATGAAATGAATGTATACACACATTTATTAATTTGATTCCCAGAACAAAGCTTTCACCCTCGCCCATTAAACCTGCCTTCCCACCCATCTTAACCACAGAACTGACTGAATTAGACTCATGTTTCCATACTCACCACACCGTACATCCAGCCCAGTTCAATCTTGTTCATCACCCACAGTTCATGGATGTTTTCTGCAAGTTTCCCCCTGATTCTCTCCAAGTGAGATGGCAGAACAATCTAAGCAGACATGCACACACACACAGGGGGTTGGGCCATCAGCTTTCAGCCACTTCATTGATTAAGTGTAACAAGGCATTAAAGCATTACTTTCTCATTACCTGGCTGGTGTCCACAGGTGTAGGTGTGAAGGCAGCCTGGCTCAGAGTGACGGTGGGTCCCAGCAGATCTCTGGCTACAGTCTGGTCCTGGCTGGCCTCCAGTTTGAGTTTCTCCCTGGGCAACACTGCCTCAAAGCAGGGAGCATAGCCTGAAGGAGGAAGGAATTTGAACTCTCCATGACGCCCCCCGAGGAGAAAACGCACCCTGCAGGGTCGTGGATGACAGGAGGGACGTGAAATCATGAAATTTATCTTAGCACAACTTATAATAATTTAAAGTAATGAAGCTCATCTCTAAATTCCTGGGCTTGTATAATACAGTACTTGTTGAAATGGAAGTTGAATGTAGTTTTGAAGTAGAAAATCGCACTGATGTTATATCTAAGTTTGTCACAGAAACCATGTTAGATTGTAATACTGTGAAGAGAATTTTCATTTAAACACACTAACTTGACCCCCGCAGAGAAACTGGCCACAGGAAAGAAAAGGCCCTCTGAGTTGAAGTTCTCAAACATGCCCTGAACGGGCTGGCCGTTGATCCTGAAAGAGATGCTGGGAATGCTCAGGTCCAGACAGCAGCTCACCACATCTTCTGAACGCAGCAGGTGCTGATTGGGCGATGTAACAGTCCGTGCAATGCAGCCTGCACAGGATTGGTGGAGAGACAGATTCAGTTCACATTGGGCCAAACGACTAAATAAGAAAACAAGAGCTCTGCCTCAGCTGGCTGGGACATACATAGATTTGTGATATTTAAATGCTCATCACCTCAGAGCTCCACTGTGTGGCTCATCTACTTCACCACTGCATTTACGAAAACTGTACATGCACTGATACCACACATCTCCATACCTGCCCATTCTTGGACAGGTATGGAGATCTCCATCTCTCCTCCTTTCTTTCTCTCTGTTTCCTCAGTCATTACCTCCTCAAAGTTCTCCTTCCATTTTCTTACCACAGTTTTCTCATTTATTGACACATCCACCTGCTCTACATCCCCTCCAGCTTTTTCCCTCTGCCCAGTCAATCAGTGCAGATCCTTTTCACTTACTGTCTAACCTCTATGATGCTACCTTTCATCTGGTCTTGTTGCCTCTGAATATACTTTGCTTCTCATCATTTATCAGCAAACTATGCTGTTTATTAGAATTCTTTTATGTCTTGTTTTTTTCCAAAATATAATCAAAGTTTTTTTGTCACAATGTCCATATGAGCCTCTTTTTAAAACCAAATTAGATACAAAAAATAAAGAAATAAAGCTAAAAGATAATTGTTTTTTATTTCTTGCTTGCCTTTATTTTTGACAAGGTGGTTTAGTGTATGAACGTATTTACAAATCACTGTACATGATTACTATTTTGAAGACCAGCAAGCAGCAATGTTTTTCTCTTGCTGCATGAACAGTGTATGATCACAATGCTTACCTGACCACAGGTGAAGTCCATCGAAGCCGTAGGAGTAGAGATCATCACCCACCCCATTGCCTCCCCAGCCCTCCCCTCCACTGGGGTACGGTGCATAGCCACTGGTGTTGGCCCAGCCAACCCTGAGGTGAGTGGGTTCAGACGTGACAAATGGCACCGTCTGATCCACAATAAGTTCATAGTACCATTTTCTGTACTGGGCAGAGCCATCACTGACACCCAGGAAGATGTTTGGGCGCATACTGTTGAGAGAAATAAAGCAAACAGGAAGATTAGAAAACATAAAGACAGCAATGACATGAGGAAGAGTACTGATGGTACATCTGGATTTGTTTCTTTAACCTCCACAAAACAAATGTCAAAAATGTTTCAGTTCACTCTAGTCAGTTAAATTTTCCAGTCAGACAATCATTAGTTGTGTGCGTGTGCATGTGTGTGTGTATACCTGCTTACGTGGTTGATGAGGCGGGTCTGCAGCAGCAGATCTCTTCCTGGCAGCAGGTTATCACAGATCAGGTGCTGGTTGGAGCGCACTGCCACGCCATTACAGACACATAGTGAACACAACACGTCTAGGACCTGGTCAACACCAACAGACCACAGATTAGCTCTCCTTTCTTCCCCAAGCTGGATCAGTACATTTCACTTACTTCAGGACATTTATCTGAGTTTTCATTATAAACATTTTAAACACAATTTTGTCATTTGAACCTAGCCTAAGTCTGTCTAACTTCAGACTTAGCACTACATAGACTTTCAATATGGCTGCACATGTGAAACTTTAGGAATTTGATTATGTCAATTATAACATTTGATAGTGGTGAGCTACCTTATGGTTGCGTCCATGCTTGTCCAGAAGAGAAATGATAGATTTGATGTGTCCTTCTTTGATTATGTTTAGGGCTTCTGGGCTTTCCACCAGCACACAATGAAGCACCTCCAAGATACCTAGCAAAACCAATCAAATAATCAATCATTAAAATCTCAGGAACTGCTGAGACGGGGAAAAGTCCACAAAAAGGGTCAAACCAGTGGGAGGTTTGTTGGCTTCCCAACACAGACATACTTGGAAACATGTAGTTTCCAAATCACAGTTCTCTGCTTTGCATACATTTAAATCCTTCTGATTTCACTATGAACAAAACATCATCTCTTGCCTTCTTCCATCTTTACCCTTCAAAAATTGTCCAGTGAAATTTTGGGAACTTTAGATATAATCAGCACTTCTTAGTTTTCTTGTTTTTTCAGTATTTCTTAGAAACTTTGTTTTGGTTTTTGACCCAAGTACAACATTCTTAGTTTGGTGAGTTTGGTGTCACAGAGTCCTGCCTGAAGCACAGCTAGAGCCGCAAACTAATTTTAGGTTCTTTTTTTTGGACAACTGACTTCCAAACATCGAGGGCTTCCACAACAAGATGTTAAAATAATATTCTGCAGTAAATACTTAATTAAGTTGGACTCTGAAATTTATCATCTTATCTTAATAATTAAGTCTTGTTCCATGTGGTGAAATCCTCAGGAAGCATCAAACCCGTTTCTTTTTCTCCTAGATAAAATGTTCGTCCTCATTAAACGTACACACGTCCTCCATGAAGTTCAAGCTGCTGTACCTGAAGAAGCTTCCAGTCGCTCCAGTCTGCTTATCAGCCAGTCAAGAGAACCGGAAAACTGAGCACAGTTTTTCCTGTTTCCCCGGATCAGTGCAGCTTGAAACAATAAAGGAAGGTGGATTAGACAAGTTGTCAGCAGAGGCAGCGGGTGTGTAAAACTTGTCCAAATCTGTATATACTGTGTGTACCCAGGAGTTGATACAATGAGTTCAGGATGGAGCTCCAGGCCTCTGCAGCCTCCCTTCCAACTACCTCAGCAAAGTGAGCTGCACTGCTGTACACATGGAGACGATCAATACACTCCAGCACCAGGCTGATCATCCCCTACACAAACACAAGGAGTTCAGTTTTCTCTTTTTCACTACAGGCATCAGACAGAGCTTATGGCTGTGATACTCTGAAGCAACACGTTGTTTTCTTCATAATGATGAGATGTAGATTATCTATTTTATTTTCTGCTTCCTGGATTTTAATATAATGATCATAGTTTTATTATTTTATTATTTTCTGGGGCTAAACCCAGCAAGCCCCAAACACAGAGTTATTGTTATTATTATTAAAAGCAAAAAGGGAAGCGCCGGTTTCATTTCCGTTCAGAGCATCACCTGAACAAAAGAACAGGATTCCTTTTGGGTTAATGCGATGGCACAGGGGAAAAGCACTATGTACTTTGACTAGACCAAACTATATTTTGACTCTCCGTAATCATTGAAAATATCTGCATGTACATTCTGGCTTAGTAGGAATAATAATTCAAGATATCTTCAATTACATTTTGATGAGTCAAAATTCCTTTTAAGATATCTCAAATGACGTCACCAGATTTTTCATTTGATGGGACACATATCTGTAATTACAACTTAAGATGTTTTGAATGTAATGATGACTAGTCAAAATTATATTTTTATATTTTTCTGGATGAAAAACGCATGTAAACCCCTGTGAGCTGCTACTGAGCTGTCCAAACAGTTATATGCAAAATTTCAGGTTTTCACACAAAACAGTCAGAAAATGCCACAATGTAGAAAAAGCTCAGCAGAGTGGAAGTGTGGAGAACTTATGCACTTGAAGACTGCTTCAGAAGTCTGCAAATTATTTCATGTTTATTCACTTCCAACATACACAATGCACTCAGAAACAGTTTCATACTGCATTAAGCCATTCACTCATTATTTGATGCTAGTAAGCTACATTGAAGCCACAGGAATGACAGGATGCATACAGTGATCATCACTGGGTCCTCTGGCCACCACCAGTGGACAAGTTGGGTGAAGTGTCTTGCCCAAGGACATAACTGAAGCAGACAGAACAAGAATTTGAACCGGCAATCTGCCAGTTACCTCTGTTACCCCTGAGTTACTGTCACTGAGGTGAAAAATGATGGCTAACCCCTTGGGATGCCAGCACTGCTATATGGTTCAATTTGTCAGGCCAAAGTCACCAAAAGAAAACTGACATTATGATCCAACCAAAGGTCTATTTCGTCTGGCTTTGCTCTGAGTGAAAAACTCTGTAATACACACACACACACACACACACACACACACACACACACACACACACACACACACAACACACACACGCACACACACACACACACACACACACACACACACACACACACACACACACACACCTAGAGCTGCTTCCTACCTCCTCTTGGAAGAGGTTCTGTCTGTTTTTTAGTGCTCTCAGCCGGTTCTGCTTGTCTTCATGGTCCAGGTGATCTTCAGGTGGTTGGAAGTAGCCAATCAGATCTTGTAGACTCAGACTGACTGAGTCTATTGGAAGATCAAAAGTAGAACTTTTTCCTTTCTTTCTCACTGTGTCCAGACCTCTGCAGATCCCATAGAACAGAAAGACTTTAATGAAATCAGTCCAATATACACTTCTGGTTATATAATAAACTGTAAAGCTTGTGTTTGTAAAATACAAATAAGTAATTATTGGAAACCAGAACTTAGAACAACTGATTTAACAGGGCTTTTTTAGTTTGAGGGTATTTGATTTTTGATTATAGAGATTCAATGTGTCATACTGGTCTGCTTTTTACCAGGTTCTAAAATGATTCAAAGCTAACCTCAAACACAGCCCAGATTCTGCCAAATACTCATTAAGCCAAAGTACATCCAAAAAAGAAGTTTGCACTTTACCAGTGTTATCGTTCTTTGTTTTTCATGTTCTTGCCCTTTTCTCCTTTCAAAAGCATTTAATCTTTTAGCAGTTTTGTTTTTCTGCTCCACCAAGTTTTTATCACTGACCTGTGTTCCTGTTAGGAATGAGGGTATTGGCAATATGACTTGCTCTATCCTACATTAAGGCAGCCTCTCTGCCTGCAGCGTATCTATCCTGAGTTTTAAACTTTATGTGACAGGTTATTGCTCCAGTAATTGTCAAGGCCAATCTCCTCCTCAGACATGTTTATCTACAGAACTGCAGAGTGGCTTCAGAAAACAGGCTGCTGTCTCAGACACAACCGCTGGTGCTCAAGTGGTTAAATCTCTTTTTCTGTCTTTGTGTGAAGTAAATGGGTTCAATTCAGGGGTTAAGAAGTTCCCACTAATGCAGTATTTCAGTATCCTGAGTAGAATGGCTGGCACACTGTTGGGACATGTCTCTTCATCAGTAGATGGAGAGACATTACTTTAAGAATTTTGCAAGTTTGTGCACATATTGGCTACTTCCTAATACTGTCACATTGATTATGTTCCTGTACTTCATATCATTTGTATTCATCTCTTTGTGTCTGAATGGATTATGGTCTGAACTGAAGTTTTCTTGTATTCATCAGGATTTTCTTGTCACACAAATCTTTGGGAAAAGAAAAAGGCTGCTTCTACGTCAAGCTAAAATCTAGCTCTGATGTGCTTATCAAAAGGATTATGATCAAATCAAGCTAATGCGCCCCTTATACCTCTAGGAGGAGACATTCCCTCTTAAATAAGAGGACACTGCACACAACACTCTAATGAACCCAGTGTATTCTGTAAACAGTCCCCAGTCAACCACATCTCCAACTATGTCTCATATGCTGATCTTGGTTCACATTTGAAATTGCTGATTCATTCTCTACCAATTTCCTGTCTGTCCTGCTGCAAATAAGTCCAGAAAAAACCTTCAATGAAAGAAGAGCAACCTAACATAATTTAAATCCATTTTTTAGCAAAAGTTGACTGTAAAGACTGTAGCGTAGTCTTGTAGAAAAATCCACTCTGAACTGCTGGGGCTGTGCATGTAAAACTTTACCTGAAGGCACACCTCAGACACTATTTTCATCCCACAACAGAACACCAGAGAAGATGGGCAGACTTTTTCTGACTTCAGCAGCAGTAAGGCGCTCTAGTAACAATGAAGGCATCTTTGAAATTGGCCCCAAAGAAAAGTGTGGAAGTCTCCTTTTTATGTCAGTCAATGACAAGGTCGATAAACCTTTCCTAATCTCTGCTATAAAGTAGTAAAAGAGTTTTGTATAATTTGTGAAAGACAAACTGACAAATGACCATTCTTCGTAGAGCTCCTACTCCAGTTTATCAATGAAAATGTTTTAGACGATGCTTAGAAGATGCAATTGTTTTACTCAAACTGTCAGTGCTCTGTTGTGACATCTCGCTTTATGTGCATCTCTAGTAAATAAAGTTGTGAAGGTGAAAGTGTGTCAGGACACACCTGATGAAAATGTTGAAGAGAAAGACGGTACTGCGGATGACCCTGGCAGTCCGGCTCTCCTCATGTTGTGACCGAGACAGAGTGAGCCCATCGTCCATGTGACCTTCATGGTGCATGATGGCCTAAAAAAAAGCAACAAAAATAACATACAAAACCAACAAAATCCCCCAGAAAATGATGGATCACTCTATGAATGAACTGGGATTTTAAAAAAGATGTGCAGTGTCAAAACAATATCCTGCAAGTCTATGTTTGATGAAGCACTATGAATGACAGCGTGTGACCTTTCAATGGCTGAAAGTTCTTATGGTGGATTTTCATCTTAACTGGTTTTGAGATACACCAAAGATCAAATCGTGAAACTGCCAATTTTACAGTTAACAGGTCTTAATCTCTGAATGGTCTGTTACAAACTAAAATTCTGAAAAAAATATTGAAACATTAGTAAAAAGTGCTAATGTTTTAAATAGCTATTATATGGAACTAAATGAAGGTGAACTTGTAAACAATGTAACCATTTGGTCTTTGTTATAAAATGTAAGTTTAACTGCAGAGCTGTGTAACAAACACTGCAGTGGAACATTTGCCTCAGCTGTAAAAGTAGCTCAATAACTATGATGAAAAGGTTTATGTTTAACTGCAATGAAAAACTCAGTGATTCAAAAATCTAACAGTAAATCAGAAAAATTTTCTCTGATATAAACTTAGACACCAAAAAAATAAATAAAAACAAAAAAAATCTTGCAATGTATTCTTTTAAACAGCTTGTGCATTATAATATTTAAAGGAGATATCCTGTAATTCCTGTGAGAGGCTTTCCTTCGTCTCTGTCCCAAAACTAGGCCAGGAGGGTTTGGGTAGAGACAGCTTTGTAACTGTGGGCTGTTGATGACATGCCATTGTTTTATATCACAACAGTTTATTGTTAAGTAAGATTAGTTTTTTATTCAGGAAGAAAAAAGCAAGTATTTTATTTTTATTGTAAAAGTTAGTGACTAAACCTGACAAAATGTTGTGGATCAGTGTATCTCCAGTTGAAATCTCTGCCACTGTTGGTTTCTTACAGTTATACACAGTGCGGTTGAAGCCTGAAAGGTCTGCTGAAAACTCATTAAAGATTAAATGAATCAAATGTACAACATAATACCTTTCTCTGTACTCCACCCATACGCGCACACTTTGCATCAATAGTTTGGTATGTAAGCCACAGGGAGGTGTTGACATGTTGAATATAGCACACAGAGTCACCATACTTAATGTCTGGTGTACCCATCCCATCCACCTCCTTCCTAACACCAGGGTCCAGCTTTTCCTGATGAGCAGCAGAGAACAAAAACTCAGTCAGGTCTTGTATCCATTGGCACTGTGGTGATCTTCACTGAGGATTTACCTTGGACAACCTGAAACAGAAGGCAGTGGACCTCACATCGGCTTTCTCTTTCTCCATCAGAAGAAGAGACTTCTCTTCAGTCAGACTCAGATATTTCCCTGTGGTCACATGTCTGAGTCTAAAAGGCTGACCCCAACGGATATGACTCCCACTCCACCTGGAAAAACACAAGAGCAAACACAGCTTTCAACACCAGCAGTTCTATTGAAGCACATTTGTCAAAATAAATCTACATTAAGAAAATGACAACAATTAAGCAAATATTAAACATAACTTTTATTAAGCTTATATTTCTGTTTTAAAAATATATTTTAATAGGTCTGACATAGCATTCTTATTTTTAATATTATGCTAATATATTAATATATAATATTATATATATATATATATATATATATATATATATATATATATATATATATATATATATATATATATATATATATATATATATATATATATATATATATATTATATATATATATATAACATAATATTCATCAATAGAAGCTGAAAATAATTAAAACTATCAGAAATGAAGGCTGGAAAACATCAATCTGAGTAGAATAAATCTGGAAAATGTGTTTTTGTTTGTGATGGAATTACTGGAATAAATTAATTTTTCAATAATATTCTAAAAAATAAAATTTTATAAATATTATAGAATATAATCAATATGGTACCAATAGGTCCACCCTGCAGGCACACTTATTCACAGCAAGTAATTATTCAATTGGATCTAAACAGTGTAAAAAAAAAAAAGTGAAAAAAGTTCAATATTTATCAGCTCGTATCGTGTTAAAATGAGTTCAGTTTTCACACTCCAATCGGTGCAATCAGCCATGATTAAATACAGAAGTGATTCTGTATTTGTCATGTCAGAGAGATGTGCTGTGGTTCAGTCAACACTGATATTAGTAGCTTTAACATTCATCACAGTGAGATTGTGCTGGCGACTGGTAAAGTGAACCCAAGTGTAAATGGATTCTATTTTGTGGCATTTTACTGAATTATTGATGCAACTCTCCACTAATTTTTGTAAAATGTATAATATAGCATAACATTTCTGCAGTTTTATCTGCTACACAAAATCATTTTCATCACTGAAAAATGGAATAAAACACAGTGTGGTCAAAGTGTTGCAGGTGACCAGTGTAGACAATCTGATACATGGCAACCATGCATGGTAATGGTCTGCAGTCCTTTCAAAACACAACGTCAAGCTGTGACAGTGCTAGTCCTTAGCAACCATCATGGCCATTTAAAGGCTTGTGACACACAGTGTGAGTAAAATGTGTTATATTTTTAACTTGTACTCTGACACTCTGCAGCCAGCAGTACAGTGAGTGCTACCAGTGAGCAGTACAGTTTTCTGCTCCAGGAGCTGAAAACTTCTTGACAGACACAGAATACAATAATTCACATGATCAAGTGTGTTTGTCAGTGTGGAGGAGTGTGGTTATGTATAGCAATGATCTCATGTTAACGGACCAGTTTGCTGTGGAAATCAGCCCAATGAACATGCTGTGCTTACATGACACGCAGTGTCTCCAGTCTCCACAGAGACCTAGCATGACTCGAAACTGCTCCTCCTTCATAGTGCACTGACCTGAAGACAAAATGAAGCCATTACACAAAACCACAAACACTTCCTCTGACATTCAAACAATTCTTGGGCAGTTTTACTTTTGTGCTGAGTACAGTGATATCTAGATGCACCTGGATGAGTCAGAATCACAGACACTAAGTTGGTGTCAGTGAGGGAGAGTACACAGACACTTTCAGCAGGGCTGTTAAACAACATGGCTGCAGCCAGTGGGAACATCTTCAAACCATAAAGGAGCTCACTCTCTGACTTTCTGTCACTGTAGAGAACTCAGCGTTTCTGCCAGCAGCAGTTCTGCCACACAACTACATACACATAGTCTCATCTGCAGGGTGACAATCAGAAATAAAAAAACTAATAGCTGTAACTTTAAAACTCCTTCATAACACTGACAACCTAAGGTTAAGTGAGATGCTCCACCGAGCATCTTATTAGCTTATTAAAGCTAAAATAATAGTAACATCTTGTTAGTATCTTGACCAAGAGAAAATAGAATTTATGTTAAGTTCAGTCAACAAGAAAATTTAGTTTTATTTTAAACAAGAGACAATAAAGAGAGAAGGCTCTAAAATCTGAGTCTTCTCTCAGATTTTAGAGAGCCATATCATTTTTAATATAAGTCAACATCACCTTCTTTGTTCCTCTCCATGTTCCCCAGATGGAACAGTCAGACATTCATCCATATGTCCATGGAGGAGGCGCAAAACATCCCCTCCTATTAGGAAACCTACAGACAACAGAGTAAAACTGGCAACTAAGAAAAATACCAATAGAACATGAAGAGGATAAAGACGGAAGAAAAAATAGAATGGACTGTATAATGTAACACTCCTAATTGGAGAACAGAAACAGGGAGAAAAACTACATGGTGGACCAACAACTTTTTTGTTAGTATTTTCCTGAGCATGAAGGCATCAAGTTGTGGCTGAAAGAGAACTTAAAGAAGTGGAGTAATTATAGAATAATGACTGGTAAACTCAGCAAAGTACTTCAACAAAGCATAATTACAAATGATAAAAGCGATACAACATGAATGAAACCTTTTCCGTTTTCCTTAATGTTGTGTAGTTTTGCACTGACAGATGGACTTAGATATCTATCTGCGCTATGGCAGGAAAATCTGACCAGTTAGCACCGATAGTCAGAACACCGACAGTACTGGGATTTCTTGCCCAAACAATTTAGCAATTTAGCACTTCTTATTTGGAATCTCTTAATAAAGGGCCCAAAGTATTTTACAGAGGTTAATAACAGGAGAGACAAAATCCTTAGAAACAATTCCAGAAAACTATTATCAAATTAAGTAAACAAAAAAAGCAACAACTAATAATTATCTTCATAATAATAATTTGCGGTCTTGGTTGTGAGCTGGTTAACGAGTAGAATTTATGAAATTTAGCAAGTTACAAAACTTCAAATGGCATGATTTAACTGATGCATGTGTAAATTAAAGTCACAAAAGATAATAGGTCTGCAATGCTTAATATGAACAGCATAGACAAAAGACTAAAAGTAAAAGTGAGAAACTAAAATGAGGCATAACTGTCAAATTAAAACATTTGAACTAAGTGTATCAGACGAACCTTTTCTTCCTTCGCTGATTAAAAATGCTAAGCTGAGGTTTGAAAGAGAAGCTTCAATAAGAGCAGCAGGTTTATTTATGTCAATGTAAGTTACTGTTAAAAACATACCATTAATATTCTGACTTATTATAATTTCATGGAATAAAAAAGTCTGAAAGTGATTTGACTTTCACCATAACATCAAGATTTTCTTAGACAGTTTTTTTTAGATTTAGATTCATTGATCTTATAAATCCAAGGCTATTTTCGGTTAGTTTAACTGAAAATAGGTGTGGACTGTTCTTGTATTGTTCAAGCAGAACTGTGATGATGGTGACATGGACCAGATGAACATCAACCTGGTTGGAATGGCTGGTGGTTGGATGATATATTTTTTGTCAGTTTGCAGTAACTCTGTAACACAATACTCAACTAAGCTGTTGGAGGATCAAAAGTGGCTGCCAGCACAACTAAGGTAACGTTCATATGCCAGCTGTAGCAGCCGTATGCCCCAGCTGCAGGTACTTGTTCCACAGGTTATCTCTGCCTAACATAGATGTGATCCAGTGCTGGCCCAGTTTGGTATTGACGTAAACATTGGGTCTGCCTCCCAACCGGTCCAACTCAGATTTTGCCATGGCTTCCCAGACTCTGGCTTGTCTGTATGCTATAAGCTATCAACAGGCTTGATGTCAGCTATGAGTCCTTCTCTATTGTCCTCAGGCAGCTTGATTCCTTCAGCTCTGCTTCAGCTTCAGGTTTGGTCTTAGCTCGGAAGCCACTTGATAAAATCCAGGCAACAGTTGCAGATAAACACCAGAGGCAGAAGTGAAATCCCCTTGACCGTAATGGTGATTTGAGCTTTGATGTAATTTTTTAATCTACTTGAATTTGTCCTGCATTAGAGTGAATATTTTCTTCTACACACTGACAGGTTTTATGACAGAGTGATGTTATTGTAAAGTGCCTAGAGAGCTCAGACTGCTAGTCGGGAGTCTTTAAGTACCCAGTTCAAGTGTCTTGAATAAAATTATTAAGGATATTTAAGACACTGGTTGAAAAACTGAATAAGACTAAAAGTTAATCACAAGTAAGGCCAATTTCTACAAGTTATATGAAGGAATAATTTGTCCAAATGGAGTAGCAAGCCTGTGTAAAAGTCAAAATCATCTTTCATTACATTCCAGCTGAAGAAGCTCAGAAGTTAATTTGCTGATAGGACCAGACAGTAACAAACAAGCAGGAAGGAAAATGAAGCCAGAAGGGAAAAGTAACTGTTTAATGACGTACCTTGTGCTACTTCACTGCCAGAACAGATGGGAGCCACACTCCATAGTGTCTGCTGGAAGGCTGCATCTACCTGCAGGCTGCCATTCCCATAGGACAGATGCTACAAGAAACATAAGTCAAATTACACAGGCAGAGAAATTTCTATAATCATATCAACACACAGACAAGACATTTCCTGCAGTTAGTCTGGGGAACTTGAGTTCACCACTGGCTGATGAGTGAGTCTGTTTGTCAGTGTAGACTCCCTGACTTAAGTGTACCAGAAGAACCTTTTCTTCTGGTAAATTGATAAAATTTATTAATTTCATAAACTTAGTCATTATGATTTAAGACTAATCAGTGCTAGCTCAAACTGTTTAACTTTGAGAAAACAGTTAAGTAAACATCAGCAGCAGTCAATTTTCTGTTTACATTAACCTGATGACCCTGAGTGACGACGCATCACTGATGTTCTCAGTGTGATCATTAGTTATGTTGACAGATGCAAACCTGGAACTTTGAGCCTCCAAGCTGTGATCAAGTCCAAGAAGCTTTACCAACTGTATGAGATTGTACTAAGGCATAACAGCAGACATGTTGAATTTGTCCAACATGCTCTGAACACACTGACATATAAACAGTAGGTCAATATATGCATTATAGATCATGATGAGCTGCTGGAGCAAAGGAAGAAGATGAGTAAAAATAAGGAGAACAAATTTATTTGAAAGTCAAGGAAGGAAAAGAGAGAGAGGAGAGCCTGGTGCTGCTCCAACAGACCAACAACTGACCAGATATCTTTCAGACGAGACGCTGACCAGGATGAGGTCATCTCCCACTCTAACCTTCTCTCCCTCTGAACGCTGTTTTGATGCTGGATGGATGGTCCACCAGCATGCCTCACCTACACACACACACGCACACACACACACAAACACACACAGACTGTAAAACAGGGGATATGGAACATAGCTAATGTTTTCTTATATATTACTACACACCACATGTGATAATAAGATTCCCTGTGCTGGAAATCAGCTCGGAGCTCTCCCTCTATACAATATCCAAACATTTGCATTTTTAAAAATGTCCTTATGCAACCATTAATGGAGCAGAAACAGGAAGTGTTGGAGTGGCTTGATAAAATGAACTAAATGAAAATGACAGGACTGTGCTATTTTCTGCAAGAGGGAGCGCAGGGCTAATGCTAAAATCTTTCCGTTCTCTTGGTCATCCTTCACTCAGGGTGATCAAGGTCAGCGACTGCAAGCAAAGTGTGAAAAGCAGCAGCAGGTCCAGGATGTTCATACAAAAGCCAGCTCCCCTGTTGGTGAATCTGTACACAGATTCACTTAAACTGGGGAGAACTACTTAAACTGCAACAAATTGTAGCTAAATACACTGCAGACAAAAGGTTTGGACACAACCTTCTCATTCAATGTGTTTCCTTTATTTTCATGACTATTTATAAGTCAAGAAAGCCACTTATTAACCTGATGGGGCACACCTGTGAAGTGAAAACCATTTCAGGTGACGACCTCTTGAAACTCATCAAGAGAATGCAGAGTGTGTGCAGAGCAGTGATCACAGCAAAAGGTTGCTACTTTGAAGTAGCTACAATAAAAGGCGTATTTTCAGTTGTTTTACATTTTTTGTTTAGTACATATTTCCACATGTGTAAATTCATAGTTTGATGCCTTCAGTGTAAATCTACAATGTCAATAGTCATGAAAATAAAGGAAACTCATTGAATGAAAAGGTGTGTCCAAACCTTTGGGCTGTGCTGTATTTAAATTAGATTTCCTTTGTTTAGTGCAGTACAAAAGTACAAAGTTTTAAAGGGTAAATTTTTAGGAAAGTTGGGACTGAGGATGAATTTTGGATTCTGTTTCGAAGAATTCTGGAGGCAGTTTGTCCATCAAGTTTTATTAGCTAAAGGTCTTCTAGGCCCGACCTTCCCAAACTGCAGGGCAAGTACCACATATCAGAGCGTCCAAAGAAACTTGCTGAACCTGCTGGTAGGGGCGCTAAGGAAGTCATTCAGAGGCCCAACCTGCTTTCGAGTGGAAAAATGTTTAAAGTTGACAGGAAATATGTTTGATTATTTGATATTGGGAACCATTACTAACAATACTTAACCACCAACTACTATAATATTTTAAAAAACAAATACAATTGAAATAAATATAAACACTTCAGTTGTTTAATTTTAATATGTAATAAACAAATAAACAATGCTTAGCCCAGTGGTCCATGAGGGAACCCTGACTTCTGATACAGCGAATTCAGAACCACCACTTCGATTTTTGTATCAAGTTTGTGCCTTAGACAAAAGTGAAGAGCAGGTTTTATAAACGGACAGTGAAGAGCCTGGGAAATCTACAACATCTACTTTTATTAATAAAAAGTAGTGAAAACTGTTGTGTCTGATTTTTTCCACTCCAGCTATAATTATTCTTATAAGAAGGAGAGACAAATATGATGATCTCAAGGTTAGTGAGAAACTCTAACTTTCTCACTCAGAATTCTCACTTCTGGCAACCTTTTTGTATACATTTTTTAAACTTAAAGATTGGAAATTCAAATAAAAAAAATGAACCATTATGGACCAACTTGCATTAGAGAGGTACTTTAGCTTATTAAAGGCAATTGTTGGTTGCCTGGAAACAACCAAGATGACTTCAGATGACTGTAAAACATGTAAACATGTTTACATGTTATAAAAATTATTTTTATGAAGACATTTTATAAAAAAAACTTTTTATAAAATGCCTTTTAAAACTGTCTTTTTTATAAAAGACATTATAAATCTGCCACATTTAGTCATTTAATCAGTGATAATAATGGAAATGTCAGATTGCCTGACATGACAACTGAAAAGTCCAAATCATCAATGATCCTGTTTTAAGACAACTAGTATCCATCCATCCATCCATCCATCCATCCATCCATCCATCCATCCATCCATCCATCCATCCATCCATCCATCCATCCATCCATCCATCCATCCATCCATCCATCCATCCATCCATCCATCCATCCATCCATCCATCCATCCATCCATCCATCCATCCATCCATCCATCCATCCATCACCTGTCGTTTCCTCCTGCAGTCCCACATCAAAAGCCAGTTTGTCTGTAGATGACCGTGAGGTGGACAGACAGCACAAGAACTAGAATGAGGAACACAAAGCAAAACAAGTTTCACCAAATAGGAGCCCACAATAATCACAGTGTACATATTAGAACAACCACTAAAAACACTCAACGACCTGTTTTGATTTGTCTTTGGGATTATTATCCTGTTAGATCTCAACAATGTGTCCTAGTTTCAGCCATATCACTGTTGAACTAATGTGAAATTCAACATTTTGAATGTATTCCTTTCACCTACCAGCATCGTTGATATTTTCTAAACTTAAAAGGCATAACATTTTTCACTGCAAATATGCACTCACCGGTCTCTTTATCCTTAACACAAGTGTTGAATGAACCAATCGAATGGCAGCAACTGAATGCATTTAGGCATATAGACACGGCCAAGACAATCTGCTGCAGAACTAGCAAGGTGTACCCCATAGTCAGGGTACTTCTTGTCATTGTCAACAAATAGCTCAGTCTTTGTCTTATTTGACATTCTCAGAACAGTTAGCTTGTTCATGGAGGTAGCTAATCATTTTAGTAGCAGTGGCTTATCTGCTTTTTGACTGCACTCCCAAAACAATCAGCAAGGCCGGTCCTGGAATGACGACACAGCTTTTACTAAGCTTTCTCAAATGAAACAGAGAAATATAAAAGAAGAGAGAATGAAAAAAATTGTTTAAGGATGACTGGTTCAGTTCTCTGCAACTCCTTCATGCGATTAACACGGATGACTCTAATCTGAATTGAGCCTGCTTCTCCTTGCTGCTTTGCTGTGGTTTCACTAACCATTCCGCTGTAGGAGTGTCGTAGTAAAACTGCGTGTCCATAGAGAAGAGTGCGATGTCCACCACCCTGGGCTGCCTGCGAGATATACAGGCAAACACACAAATAACAGATAAAGGTGTGCAGAACATCACCGTTCTGCACAACGTACAGTTCATGCAAACTGTACGTTTGCATGAACAAGTGAAACCTTCAGGTTTCACTTCAGAAAGCTTAATAGAGTACAAAATCCCTGCTAACACAGAAAAGGTATAAACCATTTAAAAGTTCTAAAATTCTAAATCTTTGTAATATCACCCTAACAAGCTGATGTGAGCTGATGAAACGAGCACTCAGGGCTCAAATCAGACCGTTATCAGGATAATGGCTTCATAATCAGCAGTTAATTACATTTTCTTCCCGCAATACTGCAGAGGATTTCTGCTCTGGAGCAGCAAATTATCCATATTGATCTGATTATTACTGTGTAAGTGAATATTTAGATTGGAATTCTAAGTTGAAGTAGAATATTTACAAGACATTTTGACATTTTGTTTTTCCAGGTATTTCCTCAGATATTCCTGCTACACAGTTCTTTAATAAGAGGAAATCTTGTATCAATAACTGGGTTGTCAGCAAATGAAGGTGGTTTGATCAACATCAAGAATCACTGTTGGTTCAAAACAAAAGAAGATACTTGCAAAATTTAGAAACTTAAGCATTTTATTATTAGCATAATGTATTATTTTAAAAACACAAGGAATTGTCTCTAAAATTGCATGTCACTTAAGGCAAAAAAAGAGAGAAAAGAATGATTTTTCTGGATAATGGGATGCTAGTTTTTGGAAGCTACTGTGTAAAGTAAAAATATCTTCATCACCTTCCTCAGCATCTTTTTATGCAGCAGTAATATTCTTTCATCCAATCATCTTCTAACTTTGATCAATTCCAATATGTCCAATATGTCCTTCCAAAATGAAAGGATTCAGATGAAGGAGAGCTGATGCTCAGTGTAACAGACCTGCATTTTATTTTTATAACATTTGAGAATCTGAACAGAGCCTTGCAAAAGATATTTCCACATATGTTCAAATTTGTAATGGTACACCATGTTCCGGAAATTTTCAGCAAAGCCCTTTCAGTTCAGCACAAAGTGCAGGAAGAAATGTTACGTGTTTTAAAGCTGAAGACAAGCAGAATGTTTGTTCTTTGTGAAGCTGATTGTTCTCTAATATTCTCTTTCAAACTTTAGAGCCTTTCACAACACACACACACACACACAAATCCAAATAAAATACAGTTAAATTCATGGAATTTACAAAATGGGAAAAGTTTAAAGGGTGTAAATAAATTTGCTAAGTCAATACTATAAAGGTATTTATATGAAGATCTTATAAAAACACTGTCATTTTAAAGAAAATAAGTAACAACACGGGTTCTGAAAATTTCACTGAAGATTTTATTTTTAATCATAAAATATCTTTTATGATTTACCACTCTAATAGTATAGACCTGATCTGAATGAATAGCTGCTGTGACAAGTCAGAATCTGTAATACTACTGGTCACTACTATGTTCAGACATTAGTACTAAATAAATATTTGCGTATATATATTTTATAAAATAGATTTTGTAATTAATTTTGAATCAAAACAATAAAAAATTGGCAGAAATGCCCAGTCTTCCATTTAGCATCCTATTTCTGACATAAACATGTGCAGAGCTCTGCAGTGTGTCTCCGTTAAGCTCCAGAAAAACAGCAGTTTGCCCAATTACACATGAACTAATGAACATCAATTGTCTCTTTTTCAATGAAAAGGGGATAAAGGTCAGAAAAAGAGAGTGAAAGAATAAAGTTATCAGACAGCAGAATGGCTATCATCCCTGGATTATGGATGTGGTTTCACTCACCCCTTCAGACTTCTCCTCTGTGCTGGCCAGCATCTCCTGAAGGGCTCGGACAGATAGGGACTGCTCCAGCACGAAGGTACAGATGGAAAGATCTGGAGGAACATTCTGGAAGTAGAAAGACACAGCTTGGAGGGCCGATGCTGGCTGAGAAGCTCAGGATGGTCAGCAGCTCAGTGTGTATTATTTTAGAAAAAAGTTCAGTCTTGTAATAGGTCATCAGGAAGTGCAGGACTGTTCACGTCCATCAAGTCTACAATGTTCCACAGACGTGGACAAATGGCGACTTTTTGAAATATCTGGAGCAGTCTATGGTGTCCAGCCACAAACATTAAAACTCACCACTCTCACACATTGTACATTGAGCCTCATTAGACCTTCAGGACTCCACACACAGAGCCAATGAGCAGTTGAAATATTTCAGTTTGTATTAAAACCAAAGCATGTTTCATTTCTTGAACTGAGATTATCTACTTTCTTGTTGATGTATTTTTTTGTGCCTGCAACAAAGAATTTGCAGGCACAAATGACATACAGAAATCAATAAAGTATGATCAGTACCTTGGAGTTGGAGATGGACTCCAGGAAGCAGAGTCTGTTTCCAAAGCCTTCAGCTGCCAGGCAGAGCTTCTGCTGCTCTTTTTGAATTGTAGCTGAGCATTGTAGAACCACTTCATCATCCTGAGCAAAAAAACAAAACAAAATCAACATAGATAGCAATTAATAACAAAGACCAGGTCCGGTCCGGTGCAGTCCGCCCTGGCCAGGTCCGGTCTGGCCTGGCTGTTGCTCGGCTCTGGCTGTGTCTGCACTGAGCAGAGCATCGCCTTGAAAGCAGGAGGGGATTGTTATGTCAAAACGTGCAAATCTGTATGTGTCATTATTTACTTGTGACACAGCAATGAACAACACAAAGCTTCTCACCCGCCTGTCACCTCAGGAAGCTGAGGTCAAACTTCAGCTCACCATGGGACCAGACAACAGGGCAGCTGTGGTGGAATCCATCAAAGAATTACAAACCCAGCTCTGTCTCGGCATAAAGCAGAAACAGACCAGAGGAGAGAATGATTTGCTGATTTTGAATCATTCTGGGCTCCAGAGAGTGATGTGGAACAGGGCCATAAGGGCTGATGCAAACCCAGCCCAGGTCAGGCCAGACTGCAAAAAGGGGCAACAGCGAAAATAATAACAAAAAAAAGGAAAAGCTGAGTTCTGTCAGGTCTCTGATAGATCCCCTCAATCTTGCTGCCAAAGCCACATGTAGATTCATCCCGGTGTACAATGAGCCTCAGTAGGTCCATGTGACTGTGGTAATCCTCTTAGCAGCCAGATAGTAGCAGCACTACAACATGTTCTGGATCCCAGCATGACAATCAATTTAAAGCAGGTCTGCTCTCATATCACAAACTAATTATGCTCAGTCAGAGGTGGAGGCAGGAACCTGTGCTTGTTGCTCAAGAGGGATGCAGCTACACATCAGCAGCATCACACCTCTGTAACATTCACTGATATGACTGCTAGAGATGCAAATGAAATGATTATCAGAAAATCATAAAGTGTTCCAACTGCTGGTGTATCATTTGAGTCGTTTTAGTGCTGCTGTTCTTTGAGTGAAACTCATCTAAAAGATTTCTCTACAAAAACCCAGAACAAAACAAATATCCTGATGCAATATGTCAGGATCCCAATCTGTGTTAGTAATCCTGTTTGAGGGACGGTTCTGCTAGCTAATTTCAGAACTGATCCGTTTGATTCACTGAGCAGGACTAGTGTGAATATAAATGAAAAAAATGAACAGTACCAGCAAATGCTGGCCTCAGGCTGCAGAGCTGGGTTGTGTAAGTCCAGTATTAACGTTATGAAACATGTGAATATAGTTCACTTCACAGGAGAAATTACAAACAGGTGCAGTTTCAGATTCTCTTTGAAACAGTCAGAGTATCATCTTAACACTTGTCAAAGAATTTCATTTCCCTGCACTCAGAGGAGGCAGGATTAACGGAGGGCTGCAGGCAAACGCTCTCTTGCATAATATTGTTTCTCTGAAAGCATCCTACTGAACACTGACTAAAGAACCACATAAAACAGTGTTCTTGCATAAAATATGAATATTAAAAACATCATGCATAGGGTGAAGTATACTTGACCAAATATGTGCTTAAATGTACATCAAATATGTTTCAGATAACAATATAAACTGTTGTGTGATTAAATAGATCTATTTATTATGTAAAAAGTATTTGACTAGACCTATTTATTGCAGCTTACAGGATGACATGGCAGAGTCCAGTTTAAACTGCACAGATTATTTCTTTAACTGAGTTCCAATTAATCTCTGAACTTGATTATTATTATTGTTGTATATTCATATATGATATGCATATGAATATACATTAAATATGTTAATGACATATTTCATTAACAGGAAATATGTCTATTTTATCAAATTAGTGTACACACTGAAATGCTATTAGGCAACAGAGGCATTATAGTTGAGAGATGTTTCATCACCACAAAACACACACCTGAGCCCAGATCTCTCTGGATTCCTGTTCAAGGTGTGTAAACTCTTCCATAATCCCCCTAACCTATTGCTGTTCCTCCTCCCTCTCTCTTCCTCACTCTATTTTGCTCCCACTCACTCAACTCTTGCTCTCTCACCAAAGGGCTGCCTCGTTCGCCCACTCACTGCAGTGCTCAAGCTCCACATCAGAATAAGTCCTTTGTGTGCATGTGCTTGAAAGAGCAGCATACCATGAAGCTACTGTAGGACTGCTTTCCAAATCCACACACATTTCTTTGAAAGCGTCCATATTTATTGCATTCATATGTCCCTCCGTGTCCTCCGGATTCAGATGGGAAGCCCTGAGTAAATCAGTGGTGGGTTGACTGGGATGCTCTGGCTGCTGGCGTCAGCAGGAAGAGCTAATCATATTTCAGATGCAATACTTTGTTGTAAGTGTGTTTAAATAATGAAGTGAAAGGGCTGTAGTGTGTTTAAGAAGAGGAGCACATCTATCAGAGACCAAAACGCAACAGAAAATCAATATTAAAATAGTAATTATGTTTATGCATTTGGCAGAGGCTTTTATCTAAAGCAACTTACAGATGATCCTTTTATTTACAGATTTATTAATTCATTTTCAGGATTATTTTTATTTTACTGTTTTCTTAATTATTATTTTGTAGTGGAAAAGTTACTTTAAGAATTTTTTCAATCCGTTTCTGTCAAGGTTTTTTTGTTTACATTGTAATGAACTCACAAATCAATTTTTTTTGCTTCAAATAATATAAGTATAACTCCATTCACTATAATAATTGTATTACACAATATTTTATCCAGTCATTCCCTTGTCAGACATCAAATTATTGATTTCCACAGGCGATCAGGAACTCAGAGTTTTGTCTACATTAATGAAAGCATAAATAGATTTATTGGTCTTTCCCAAATTCTCCCTAGGTGAGTGTGTGTGCGTGCGTGATTGCGTGCGTGTGTGCGTGTGTGTATGTGTGTGTGTGTGTTTGCCCAGTTTGTTTCTATGTTGCCCTGCGACAGACTGGCGACCTGTCCAGGGTGACCCCGCCTCTCGCCCGGAAGGCAGCTGGAGATAGACACCAGCACCTCCTGACCCCAGTAGGGATAAGAGTGAACAAATACTGGATGGATGGATGGATGGATGGATGGATGGATGGATGGATGGATGGATGGATGGATGGATGGATGCTGGATGGATGATGGATGGATGGATGGATGGATGGATGGATGGATGGATGGATGGATGGATGGATGGATGGATGGATGGATGGATGGATGGATGGATGGATGGATGGATGGATGGATGGATGGATGGATGGATTTCACTATAGCAGACTTAACTAACTTTTAGAAACTGCACAGCAGGATTAGTATACGGCCAATTCAAACATTCTTAACACATCTAACACATGTTGATAAAGTACATTTATTCAAGAATTTACATACATATATACACAGTCTATAGAATAGTTAATTCATGAGTTATTGAGCATGAATAAACACTGGGTAATTCATTATAATAGGTAAAATATTCAATGTATTAATTTATAGCTTATAAAGTATGAATCATCCTTATTTAATGATATTTTCGAGATTAACTATGTATTAATGGTTAAAGGGGGCTAAACAAGACGTAGTTATTAGGAAGTGCTACCAAGAGTAGTATTTATTAATTACATATTACTAAGAATATTTAATTTTGAATGACACGGCTCTTTATGTCCCATCACATGTGAGAAAACAATGCAAATTGAATTGAATATCTTACAACCAATCTGCACATTGAGCTGTGTAGTGTGAGCATCAATCAGGATGGCAGGTTCAACAGAAGAGTTGGGTCCTGGTGAATCACTCAGTGTTTGTGTCTGGAAGCAGCTGACAGAACCAGTGGCTAGTACAAACCCCGGTATCATTAACTGAGGCCCATCTAAGTAGGAAAAAACTAAATGCAAAAGAAACATTGGAGATATAATATTCTGCCTGAATTCATACTCTGTTTAAATGATCTACGTGTGTGGGCAGAGGGAATACCATCACACACACAACCATGTAGGGCTTGACGGAGGCTGTTGTAATGCTGTAATGACACTAAGGCCTGGCAGATGCAATCCCTCTGCCCACACCCACACACAAGACACTGGGAGGCTGCTGCTACATCTCCATGACTATCATTAAGTGGAATCGTGCTTTAGTGACATTTATGAAGGCAGACACAAACAAAAAGTTTTCCCTGCTTGAGGATGTCTAGTGCCTGTCAGCAGGAGATTGTATTCCTGCCTTCTATGGAGAGAGAGAGGAGCTGGAGGGAACCTCTGAATGACATCACCCACTGAGGGAAAGCTAGCAGCTCAGATCTTCATGTACAAATGTCACATTTCACATAGATGTTTGAGTTTGGAAACCACCTGCAGCAGCGTCTGATTCTACTAGATTTACTGGATAAAACATTTCTTTATATCCATGTACTAAGACAAATCATTGCAACACAGTCATTTTGTTTAAGATACAAACAGGCAAAGATTTTTCTTAGAAAAAAAAGCCATCAATATAGCAACAGCAGGGAACATATTTGGTTTCCAAACAATTTGGTCCTAAAAAAGGGGAAGATTTTTAGGAAGCAATTCATATTCTAATACATGATCCCATTTTGCACCCTTCAGTCCTATGGGGTATGAACAGGGTTGGGGGGAATGGTTGTTGGTTAGGCTGAACCCAGTCAGATTCTTAGATACAAATTAGTAAAGTCATAAATCTAATTCTAAAATGAAAGGCAGCCTTGTCGTCCATTACTGTTTGCGGATGTTGGTGTGTCATAAACACAATGCAACAATTCTGTAGCTCCAAGCTTCATCTTTGAAGGTGGTGCCCAGTCCCCCAAGGGGTTTTGCACAGGTAAATGGTTGCTATGGGAGATTTTAAAAAATGCCAAACATACATGAAAGAGTCAAGGCAACACTCCAGGTATGTTTTTGATGAGAGAATAATATGATGTAAAGCTCAAAAAAGTTGATTTTACAATATACTTTCTCTTTAAACACAAGGTGGCTTGATTGCTGGATAGAATCACCTGGTCAAGTGGCAGGGCAGAGGAAAATAATCTTGTTTTTCTTTTTGACAGTTTATAAAAATTCCTAGTGTCTTATAAGACAACTTATGTAAACCCGAAGGGATTAGTTAGGTGTTATTTAAAACAAAGAACATGAACACTGGGAGACTGACAATTTTGTTGGTGAGTTATGTGTTTGTCTCCAAATAGTGTTCCATTATGTTCTCATTATTCACCACTTGTCATTTTCCTGGTTTGTGGCTATAAAAGGCAGTACTGTGTATTACCGAGACAGAACAACCTGATTCTTACAGAGCTCTGTTTTATTTGTTTACTTTATTGCTCCTAGATGTGATCTTTTAATAACATATAAAGTCTAATTTAAAAAAAAAAAAAAAGGATTCTTGGAAAAACTGACTCAAATGACAAAGACATTTTGAATTCCACCAGCAACATTTCTGAGCATCCCAGAGGAATCTCTGCAGCCTTCGTCACACTGTTAGAGCACAGGATTTTCTTCAGTCTCTCTACAGACTGCATCATGTGAGATTTTATGATGCAGTGAGTGACCACCACCAGTTTGAGCTCCAAAAATGTTCAAATTAAATCACAGGACAAAGAAAAGAAAATCATTCACCCTTCTAGTATCCTGATATTCACTGGTCAATGAAATCCAGAGTTTTGTGAGAACACCCTTCTTTTGCTCAGAATCCAAGCAATTTAATCTTTAATAAAAATAATAATGAAAAAAAACTTTTTAAGTGTGTTTAATTTGTTAGATTAGCTGACAGCAGTGTGGATTTTTTCTGAAACTTTTATGAAGCTTTTTGTTGCTTGAAGCACATGACATTATGTCAGTGTCCCAATGAACTGATTTCAGAATGCCATGTTAGTGCAGCTACAACCCCTCAGGCTGTAGAGAAAGCAGTCCTGAGTGTATTCACACCTGTGATCAGCTCTATTTGATTTCACTGGATCACTCTGGATGCATGTTAGTACAAGGAGAAAATAAACAGATGGCCCTCGCTTTATGACTTTTTTCCGTTTTGGTGGCTTTAGGATTGAATCTCTGCTTTTTTGCGGATGATGTGGTTCTGCTGGCTTCATCAGGATGTGATCTGCAGCTCTCGCTGTAGCGGTTTGTAGCCGAACAGAATCCATGATAAAGGGCAGACCTGGCGGAGTCCAACTCTCACCGGAAACGAGCCCGACTTATTGCCAGCAATGCAGACCAGACTCTGACACCGGTCATAGAGGGACCTGACAGCCCGTATCAAAGGGTCCGGTACCCCCTACTCAAGGAGAATCCCACACAAGGCTCCCCAAGGGACACGGTCAAACGCCTCATGTCCAGGTCCACAAAAGCCCATGCACCCTCCAGGACCTATATATATATATTACATTTATAATCACATTAATACTGAATTAGTAATGGTTCTTTTTCTCAATAAATCAACATTTAAGTCCTGCCAGCCTCCTACTCAGCTGACCACAGTCTGACTACTCTAATGGTTCCCAGTGGGGTAGGAAGGATTAAGTAAACAGTTTGTGCCAACATTTCTATGACACCAGAAATACATCAAATAAACACTCATATGCAGGCCTGGGATCCAGCCACATGTCTCTGTAATTACATCAGCAAACTACTGCTGGCCTTTCTGAGCCAGACTCGTGTTGGATTTAATAATCAGGAGTGAATGGAGGAAAAATTAAGACAAAAATCTGTAAGACACAAGGCATAAAACACTGTTTATTGGGTAGGGTAGAGGGAGCAGCCTGTTGTTTAAATCACAGCTACGTGGGATTAAAGTCAAATCACTGAGGTCAGAGTTGACAACCGCAGCGTCTTTGACTGTTTAGCAAATGCGACAATGCATTGTGATAGAGGCTCTAACATGGCCTCCTTCACTCTAAATGGTGGCTATTTTAGCCTCCATTTAGAGTTAAATATTCTCTAAATATTCATATATTATTTTAAAAATTTAGAGAATATATTTAGAGTATTCATTTTTAGAGAATATTCTAAAAAATGTATTTGAAACAATTAACTTCAGTGCCATGTTGTTATCTTATGTGTGATATCATGATGCAAAGCTTCACCAGGGACAGATCCTGTACCAACCAGGCGCTGTGCTGATGCAGGGATAGAACACAACAAAACATAAGGATGGATGATTGAGAAATCCAGGAGCATTTACTGCTCAGTTTAAACAAAGCACTGCACTGTGATAAACTTATCAAAACATTATTAGACATTCAAACTTCACAGAGAAAAACACTGCTAACAATTGCCCCACTGGGCAGCCTTCTCTCCCCCTGTATCTTCCCACAACACTTTATGTGAACATTTTTCCTCAATACTATTCTTTCTTCAGACAGATTTAGGCTAAAACTCATTTTTATATTTTACCAACATGTTTTTTTTTCTGACTGAGAATAATATTATCACACTATGGAGAGGCACAATGCATGTATAAACATATATATCACACTTTGGAATAAAGTCTGGTGTAATAATGGGAACTTTGTGTTCTGAGGCTGTTTTTGCTCCTCTTGCTGTCATATATGGGACACCTTATGAAGTTGGACTTTCCAGACTTCTCTGATGTCTTTGAAAGGCCAAAGGCAACCTCTGGGACTGCTGCAGCATACAGCAGTGCAGCAGGAGCCTGTAAGCATACGTTGGTTCTATGCCATAGGTAGGTCTTCCAGAAATAGGTTGCCTGAGCAGCATAGCCCACATCAACAATGATGAATGAGACGCTCCACAGAGCCCATTATTCAAACTCTCTGAAGGTAGTGCTCTTCCTCTCTCCCAAACACACACATGCTCACCTGCACAACTCATGGTATATGGGTTGCTGCTATAACTGTTAAGGGGTCACAGCAGTGAGGAAAAACTTTATCCTACTTTTTGTGTTTTTCAAAGCAGGACATGAAAATCTGCACTCCTTTTAGTGGAACAAACTCCTGGAGATCATCTCATTTTATCTGAACTGGTTTTGAGTACTTTATCTGGTTTACTGGTTTTGCAACCTGGCACACTAACACAAAGAAAATCTGCAATTAGAAAGTTTATTTTATATGAATGAAATAGGATTTTGGTGCTTTGACCCCGGCAGCCTTTCCTTGCAGCGATAAGGTGTTGGCTTTGAGTCCCAGTGTGGGAGTTTGGATGTTCTCCCTGAGCATGTGCGAGTTCTCTCCAGGCACTCTGGCTTCCTCCCACAGTTCAAAAACACAATTGAATTTAAAGGACAATCTCTCTAAACTGTCACCAGTCTGACCCTAGACAGGACGGTCTAGAGTCTGGAGACAGGCACCAGCACCCCACTACGGATAGGATGTATGGGCTTACTTTCTTTTAAAAAAGCTGACAAAGAAGTCCCTGCATGAGGTCAGGAGAGCAGGGTGATTCTGCATGGAGATTGCATGTTCTTCTCAGCATATCTGGGTTCTCTGTGCTGCAGGTCAGAAACATGAACACTGTGTGTTCTTGGCATCTCTAAATGACCCTGCACTTATCAGGGGGTCTAAATAATGGCTGGATGGATATATTCTATAACTTCTAATATATCTGTTGAATAGATCATTCCTAGTTTAAATGCCCAGACAAATAAAAGGCAAAAGCTGCATATCACAAATTGTGCATGTGTCCTAGTCCAGTGTTCTCACAAGTCCCCTTCAGTCCTCATCAGTCCCACTCCACTCAGAGACTGCACTCTGTCCTCTACATTCTTCTCATTACATTTTTCTTCCTCATCTCTAGATTTGTTCTCAAGTTCTATTTCTATCCTCCTATTGCTTGTTCATCTACTGTACACTTGAATGGCCTTGTATGAACATTCGTTTACATAAAAGCACTACTGCAAGTGCTGTTCTGTTCTGCCATCTTACTTTCCTTTTTTCCCCCACATCTGTAGCATTCTCTCTTTCTCCCCTTGATCCACAACAAGCAGTGCACATGTCATCTGAATGTCAACAGTAAGCAGAGCAAGCTGACAATTCTCTGGATTCCTATAAAATGTCTTCCTTCAACTTGTCTTGTTTCACATTGGTAAGGAAAGGTTCATGTTCCCCAAAGCTTGAGGAACACTTTACATTAAAAACCAGCAGCATGGGAATGATAAAACCAATCATTCATTCAGATTAACATCACCAGGACAGATTAACAACAGTCCTGACAGCAGGGTGCCAGAGGATCCTTTATGGCACAGGGGTCAAACTCCAGTCCTGGAGGGCACTGCCCTGCAACTTTTAGATGTGTCTCTGCTGCACCAGCTGAATAAAATAAATATGTCATTGAGGCTCTGGAGAATTGATCCACACAAGGAGGAGGAAATTAAGCCATTTCATTCCAGTGTTTTGTACCAGTGGCACATCTATACACTGCTGGACAGTGGCCCTTGGAGACTGGAGTTTGACACCCCTGCTTCCTGGCAACAGAAGATGGATTCAATGTGGGATTATGAACGAATACAGGAGACCCTGATCACAGTGTTTTCACGCCTGATAGTCCAGAACTTTTGGTTCTATTGAGATCAAAATTACAACATTTATTCCAATTCCAGCTGCTGTGGTTCTGTTCCACACTACACTGTCAAACTAACAAAGCTTGTTTACCTCCATCATCTATGGGGGCGCTGAACTCAACACAAAAACCTCTGCAGAAGACACTGAACAACTTCCTTCTTCATAAAATGTAAACAGAGGAGCGGTGTGAGATTTTATTGGTTAAAATAGAGTGGTCCAGGTAGAGTTGTGCATTGGTTTTAGTAGTATTTACCCAGAATTTCTGGGCTGCAGTCCACTTCCTGCTTTTGGAGTGGACCTCAGTCAAGCTGGTCTGCTTGGATTTACATATGCATTCAAACTGCACTAGATTCACTTCAACCAATCTCAGACCTTGGTCTCTAGACAGATTAGAGTTCATTTGTTTGGTCCACATCAGACTTCTATTCCCTATTCACATCTTCTCTAACAAATTGGACATTCTGGACAAATGAACTAGAGTTGAATTAAAATGGACTTAACAGGTGTGGCTACAGCCTGAAACTGAGGCAGTCATTGTCCATACAGTATGCCTGTTTTCTACTGAATCACCTCAGAAATGACAACAGGACCAAACTCACTTATCTCTCCAGAGATAATTACATTACACTTTCAGTGAAATGTCCTAATTTCTGAGAAGAAGTATTACAGTAATCAGCTATGCTGCACACTCACATTTAGAAACATGTTATTCAGCTGACAAAAAAAATGATTGAACTACTCATACTGCACAAATTATAGGGCGAAACCTTTAATCCAACACCTGTTACTTTTCTGAGGTAACTTGTCAGGTTGTAGTGAAGATGTTTCCTCAAATACTGTATTCAAACTGTTTAGAAGCATGTGTAGAAAAGCACAAGCCTTCACCTCAAAAGGTCACCTTCAAAGCATGTCAGTTGAAAGCATTCAGTCCCACACAGACATATCCCATCATGCTTCTTCTGAGCCATTTGTTTCTTCATTTCTCATGTCAAACTGGCCTTGTTGTTATGCTTGCCTTATTCTGTTTTATTTGATCAAAAACAATCACACATGTATCAAAACTACCTAAAATTATATAATTGTGTCTCTTTTCTCTTAAAGAGAAAATAATAAAAGGATTGTATACAAAGAATACAATTCTTTCTATTCTTCATCAATTATACATTCATACTGTCATCCTCTCATTTGCTCAAAAGCAAACTTGTGCATGCATTAATTAAAATTGGCTAAAATTAAATGGTTTTAAAGAAAGAGTGACCCATTTACCATCTTTGTTTCTAAGAAACTAAATGGCTTATCTACAATAAAAAGGTTAAATATTCCTTTCTTGAAACAAGAACATTGTCTCAGTTTTCTCCTATATCATATTAGTTTGTTTGCTACATTAAAATTATCCCTTGTTGAGCAGGTAAAAACAGAAAATGTCACATTCATTAAAAAAATTTACTTTAATTTTTGTAGCCAGTGAGTATTTTCAACCATGCAGTTTTTGACATACAGGGCTGGAAGCTTGGACACCACACAGTTTTAAAACCTTAGTTCCTGTTTTATTTTAGTGGTCTGTTTTTTAGTATACATTTTATTTATTTCCCTATTTCCTCAGATTTGTGTCTCTTGATCTTGTTGGGCTCGAGCAGAAAAGCAAAGCGCTGCAGAGGTTTATTAATTCATGTCCTAAATTGTATCCGGAGGTGGCCATTTTGGATCAAACTTCAACAAAGTCGTCCTTGGGATTTTGACTTTTGTGCTTCATTTTCAGCCATTAGGCAGCTAATAAACTGCCATTGATGATGCAATGAAAGATTTCTACAAAGCTAGAAGGTTTGTTTTTGCTTCTCAAGAATTAGACCATAACTCATTGCATTATAAAGAGCTTTCACCTCATAAGCTCCTCGACAGCTGACACCAGTAAGCTAAATATACATTCTGAGGCTGTTTTTACACCATGAACAGCAAAAAGAGAGAGAAAAACTGCTGCTTCAATCTAGAAAAGAGCTAAATTGTGAGAAACAACAAAGGAGCAGAACTTGACCCAGTATCACACATGCAGCCCGAGCGTCTGACTCCTGCACCTGAAATCCATCACATGTGACAAACAGACATCAGGAGTCATTCCAGAAACTGCTTGCTTTACTACCTCTGATTCAAAGTAAACATTAGGACTATCAGAACATAACATTTCAAACTTCACACCTATTATAAGTAAAAATAATTATGTAATATCATTTTGCTGAGACATTCAACTCTGGCGCTTCAAAAAGACATAACCTTTGAAGTCCGGCAGCAGAGTTTTGATCATACTCAGAAGTGGACTGGACTCAGTAAACTAGAGGACTAGAGGCAGAATGTCCTTTTATTGGACCTGAGGTGGTTCTTTGAGCAGTCTGCCAAAGCAGACATTTCCCTGCAGCACAGATAAATAAATAAAGATGACCACACTGCTGCTGCCATGCTGTTTGCTTTGTGCTGAACCATCAGCAGTCACCAGTAGCCATGTATTGATCTACATTCAAAGTGCACTTAGCAGGAGTGCTGGAAAATTAGAGGGAGAGCAAAGCAGAGGAAGATGAAAGACAGTGGAGGTAAAGAAGGAGGACAGTGAAGGTTCAAACAAAAAGTGTGGCTGTAAATTAACAGTCGTTGTTAAAAACTATGCTTATAATATGCTGATTTGATATGTTTCTAATTGACCACTTCAAGAACAGAGAAAAAGACAAGAAAAAGAGATAAACATGATGGTCAGGTGGAAACAGCTGTGCAAAGATAAAAAGGCTAAGATAGTGAAAATAAATGAAAAAGACTTTTGTTTAAAGCAATTAAAAATAGATGAGCTAAAGTCTAACTTAGTTAATAAGTGTGATCATTAAAACTTTTCTTGTCACTAAGATCAAGTAACAAAATCAACATTTAGTTTACCATATATTTTAATGGCACAAAGATGCATGTTGTGTGATACATACAGATCATATTCAATGTTTTAAATCTCAGGCATTTCTATGGATTCTTGCTTTTTATTTATTATTATTAGTCTTCTTTAATCTCTCACCATGATGATTTTTTCATGATTACGTAACCTAACTGAACAACACTAGTTTATTGTTTTTTCTATTCACGCTGAATAGGAGGTGTTATTGTTAGAGGTGCATAAATAATAAGTTGATGTCCATCCAATCAAACCTTCAGCTTTTTTCTCATGCATTTCCATCAGATGAAAGCCTGAAGCTCCTTTAGACTCAGCCTTAAACTTTGATAAGCAACTTTAGTAGAAGACAATATAATATTGAGTACCTTGAGTGCAAGAGGGGCAAAAGCACCATCAAGACCAAAATGCTCAACAAATTTTGTTTGGTAATTTTTTTTAAAATCTGTATCTGTCATGGACACATGCTGGAAGTCTTCCACCTCTGATAGCATGCATCAACCAATTAAAACACACACACACACACACACACACACACACACACACACACACACCACACACACACACACACACACACACACACACGCACACACACACATACACACGCGCACACACACCCACACACACGCACACCCACACACACACACACACACGCACTAACTGCTGGATACACTGCTAAATGCCCAAGCTCAAATTAAAATATTAAAGATAGTTTGAACATTTTAACTCACAAATCTTTTCAGGTTTATTTCAATAAAACAGCAAAATTCTGTCCGACTGGACAGCTGTGTCTACCACTGTTAGTGCTTCCCCTGTTTTGCATAATTAACCACTGAATGCAGAAAGACTGACACATAGAGTGCAGCAAATGAATGATTAGCAATGAAACACATCAGTAAGAACAGTACAAATATTAAGATGGACAGAGATGGAGTTTATTACATAAAACAGGAAATGTTTAGTCTGATTTATCAAACACAAATCCCTCCTAATCTTTTTAAGGCTTGTCCCTTACTGGCAACCAAAACCATCCGCACTGTGTTGACTTTACTGGCCAACACAGATTTCCCGTTTTCACACCATGAGAAACGATAGCTTGCTCGACACGAGGACTACCGTTTGTTTTTGACAGATGTAATGCACCAGTTTGATGCTATGGCGCTTGCTAGAAGTTTCCTCTGCTATAAACAAATCTCCTCCAGTGTAAAGAGAGACGAGTCAATCCAATAGCAGCGGTTGTTAATGTTAATTCAGAATTTTGGAAGTGTGATCAACATGGACTGAACAGTTTCTTTCGCTTCCTCTGCTGTCATTGCTAAAACTACAGGCAGACTACAGTTCTAAAACAGAGCAGAAAATCGACATCATTGTTTACGACTTCTCCTTCTGTCCACTATTGACCCAGTCCAAAAAAAAAAAAAAAAACGGACCAGAGAAATCCACTTCAATGGGAGAAATCCCAGATGGAACAGTGAAGGGAGATGAGAATCAAGCAGAATTGCATAGAATGGCAATGACCAGGCGGATCCATATACCTTCACTTATTTTTTTTATGGATAGCTAAATATGTGAAACTTTACACACAGAGTTGCATAGAGATTCAGTGCATTCCTTATTATTTACTGAGTCGATGTTTAATAACAAAAAATACATTATTTCCTCTCATAACTCTGACAGCATCTGAGTCTCTGTTCATATTCTACCGATATTCTCCTTATTACTCATCAGCTTTCCTGTTGCTTTTGCTTCAATGTGCTTTACATTCTCATACTGAAGAACTTATTTCCTGTGGAGGACTCATCCAATGACCTGAATTTATTCACTTCAGCGCTTTTTTTTGATCTTGCCATCTCTTGTTTAGCTGTTCACCTAGTCAATTCAGCTTCCAACTTACATCAAATCCATGGCAACAGCAAAAGCAGGAGAAACATTTAACTACTGCCATTCATCTCATATGCAGGAACTCAGAAATCAGATCATCTAATGGGCTTTGCCAGAAGATCTGCACTCACACTGCAGCCATGGCACAGTAAATAATACCCCGTGCTGAGGAGGCAACTCATGGCCTGCTGAGAACCAGTCTGCATAGTAACCAAGAATCCCACCTTTTATGCAGAAGCTCTGTCATCAAGTTACACTTAATTCCCTGTAATGAGGATATGCAGCAGCAGCTAGAAGAAGACGGAACAAGGAGGTGCAGTAACTGTATAACAAATAAAAATAAATGTGTATTCAGACAACTTACATTATTAGATACAGTGAAGAAACCACAAAAGGTAAAGCTAAATTACTAAAACTACTTAAAAGATAGAATGAGGCAGGTATTAGGTAAAATTACTTATTTATGCTGCACTATTCATAAACAAGGGAATGCAACATGCTTTACAGGAGATCAAAGGGAAAACAGAAAGGAAATAAACATAAGCATGAAAGCATGGGAAAATAACTGATTACTTTTAGAGGAAATCAATCACGCAAAATAATTGCTGATAGTACAATTTTCTGCAATCAACGCTCCAAGGATTTTTTATTTTCATACCAGCTTTCCTTGTTTGTGGTAGTTTATTTGTATGGCATATTTCAGCAACAAGTGCTTATGAAATCAAACATCATAAAGTAAGCAGTGACTTTGTAGTCATAATGGCTGTATTAAAATTAAATAAAAAATATATAGTCCATTAAATACTCAAACAAGTGTTGTTAGTTCATCAATATTAAAAGTTGCACTTGTGTGCTTCTGCTAAATATTGTTTGATTCTTATTTTTAGTAAGAACATCTGACCAGATGGAATTACCCAGAAAAAAAAAATTATAAGCTTTGTACTTTTATATGCAAACTGCATGAAGCTTAAACTATTAACATTGTTCAAGTGACAAATATTGGATTCATCATTCATCAGTTACATATTAGGGTGCACTGACTGCAATTATCTGGCTGATCTTTAAAAAGCCTAACCTGCCCATTACCATATCATGAGGCCACAAGGCTTCTTCAATGTTCCAATCTGTTGTTGGATTACAACAATTCAGAAACACTAAACAATGCAAACTTGTTTTATCTGCACACAAGATAAACTTTATAAATGAAGTTTAGAAAAATTAAGAAAATCACAGAAAGTGGAAAAATGACATCATAGCACAGTTGTTCTGCTCGACTGGCCTCAGAGCCAAAACCACACAGCGATCCCGCCTACTCACTGTGAAGACAGTGAATACAGGTTTTCCTGTGAAACATGAGTCCAAGCCATTTCTCAATCATTATTATTTTTAATAGTAATGTCTGTAAGACTGGACTTTTTGTTGCACATGTCTAAAATAATAAAAAGAAAAAGCAAATGCCAAGATGACTAGCATTTGGAAAGAAGCGGATTCTTTGGTTTTCCTGCTTGGCCTCCAAAAGCCGAGAGCATGGATGCTTGCTGTGCTAAGACAGTCTTCACTGTGCAGATTTTTATTAAACTGTTAAAATAATAACAGTTTAAGTGAGTCAGGTAAATACTGTTCTCCTCCCAATCGCTACCATCTTGTTGTAACGCCACTAACAGCTGACTGTGAAGCAGGAGTGCACTGATTTATTGGCCAACCGATTTATTTCCTAAATTTTGATCGCAGAGATTAATGATCGGCCAATTTTCACATGTGAAGCCAATCTTATTCACTAACCTCATCTACCCCAGGAAAGGTCTGAAAATCAACCACTGTCCTCTGCTCTCCTGTGAGAGATGTTTGACTGATAGATTGGCCCACCAGGTCATGTTTAACGTTGACCATAGTGACCCCGTTGTTGCCAACTCAGCAATTTTCTTGATCTATTGGGCAACATTTCAGATAGAGAAAAAAATAATATGGGCCAAAATCTTTAAAAAGACTAAAATAAATAAATAGAAAATCTGTACTCGGCCAGAAAGCTGCAATTGGTGCACCTCTGCCTCTCCTGTGAAGAAGTAGTGAAGAAATGAACCCACTGGATGTATTGAACAGGTTGGATTCTCGAAGCAGTCTGTATGACCCTCAGCTGTGAACATGGAGGGAAACAGAACACCTAAATGTCCTCAGACTTCTACTTGTATAAGCTTATGATGGGGAAATGAACTCACCTCTACAGAGTTGGTAGATTTAGATTTATGTGTGCAGAGATTTGTTTTGACCAACAGTTCACTATTTCATTAATATATTACAGTGTAAAGTTGAATCTTTCTATTTCCTTTGGTTCTTCAGTTTGATGTTTGATGTTCTTCATATAATGTGAAGCTACGCGATACATATAAATTAAGTATTTGCTGGATTGATGTCTGTGGCCAGCTGCCAACTGCGGGAATGGAAACTCTCAAACTCAGACTGGAGCTGAACACACAGGACTGCAGAGTTATGGGTGATTGCTGCTGTCTGATGTCTGTGTTAGCCTCTAAAAGACATCATTCACTCTACAAGTAGTCAAGTGATTCAGTGGAAATGCATGTGGTGCAGTGCAACATTAAAATTAACACATCCAGTAATCCCAGAATTTCCCACCAGTAATCTTGTTCTGGAGATTTTTGAGCATCAACGCCACTGCAGTCAGTCAATCCTGATCATCAGCTGCTAACCGCCTCATAAAAGAACAAAAAGTGTCTTTGTGATGGCTGCCATGCATATCCTGACAGAGAAGCACACAAGTTCACAATAAACTGCATATCGGCTTACATAATAAGACTTAGAACATTTTGTATGTTTGCCAGTGGCTCCCCTTAAAAAGCCCGTAGCCATAGGTGCAGTGGCTTCACGTGATTATTCACGTGTGGCTTCTGTAAAGCAACAGCTCCTGTCTCCTGACATGCAGCCCATCAGCTGATTTCACCTGACTGCAGGAAACAAGCCGCGCATCGTCCAAACTCAGTGAAGTGAGGCAGCTGCAGCAGGCTGCACCGCACTGCACCGCACCATCCCGCCCAGTACACCAGTAAATACACACACCACCACAAACAGGCTGGATCTTCCTCCAAACTCCACTTTGGAACAATGGCAGTACCGCTGGCTACACTCTACACCTTCACCATCATTCACCATCCTTCTTCCTTTCTTTTCCTCCATCATGATATTCCCGCATCCTTCCCTCCCCCTGTAAGCAGGATGCGGACTCCAGACCAATGACTTGTATGAAGCGGGGCTGTCATCTTAATGCGGTAAACTCCCTTCCATCCAGCCCACACCGCACAAAGACGCAGTGAACTCCCTGCCACAGCCGCCTGCGGAGCGACCTGAAGCAGACTTACTGTTCGCAGGAACTGGATCTCATCCTCTCCCTCTCCCAGGTCAGCCATGGTGAGCTGTCTCCCGGATTGAGCCTGCAGAGTGGGATCCAGGCTGGGGAACGGGAATGATGCTGCGGCTGAGGCACTGAGAGCGGAGCAGAGCGGAGCGGAGGAGGTCCCAGCTCATTGGATGGCGCGCGCCTGGCGGAGGAGGAGCAGCCCAGGTGTGAGCGAGCGTGTGCGCGTGCGCTTTATTGAACAGCCTGCGCTCTCTGCCGGGGGAGAGAGCGCGCGCGCACACACACACACACACATTATTTATATATATTATTATTATTATTATATATAAAAATAATGTGTGTGTGTGCGTGTGTGAAATTTAATGAACGATGGAAATCAAATTTGTAGGGTTTGTTAGACACAAATTGAGAAGATGATTTATTAAATAAAAGAAAACATTACAAATATACCATTTCTGTTCACAAATATATTTATCATGATGTTTACTAGTGGACACAAAAGCAGCAGGCAAGACTTAAAGTTCTGTGTGTATTTAATGATGAAAAATTAAAACATGAACCAATTTACAAAAATATCCAAGAAAATCCAAAAACAGGGCAAAACATGAGGACGTCCAGGTGAACCAGTGAATAGTGACGTGACGAACTGGCAGCCAGTTACAGAAACCCAAAGGCTTCATGCAGAGATGTTGAGTGTGAGAACAAAAGAGCTGATGAAGGCTGATGAGCTTAATGATAACAGCTGTGAGAAGTAGAGCAGGAGTCAGATGAGGTAGAGGAGGAGAAGCTGACTACTAAAAGGAGAACACAGAAAACACTAAGACTAAATAAACTAGAAAGACAGGAGGGAACTGAACCACACAGGCTGATCTAAGTATAAAAAGAACTAAGGACCAAACAAAAAAATAACTTAACTAGAAATACTAAAGAACAATGGACATAAACTCAGACATAAAAGAATAACAACCTAGAAAAACAAGACTTCTAGAAACACTATGAGACTGAAATAAAGAAACATTGAGAAAGATTTAACAAGAAACCAAAACAGAGCTGCTCTAAATATTTTCCAGGAACAGAACCATCTTTGTCGTGTTTGTGTTTTTTAGATGCAGCAGTGTGCAGGTCTGCTCTGATCAGGTTCTGTTTGTCAGGCTGTTTTGATAATCAGCCAAACATTATTACTCAGTCGTGATAGTAAAATCAAAATGAAAAATCAATTTGCTCCTCCATTTTCTCACATTGTGTAGGTATACACAATGTGATGGTTTCAGACGACAGTCTGCAGTGACTATCATCATGTGATGTCATCACAAAAGCTGCAACACACAGAAGTCTGTGTCCATCTTAATCTGGAGTTTTAAGAATAGAAATGACAACATTGTCTTAATGAAGTTAAAATGGTTCAGGCTGAAAATAAGACATAACGTTTGGGGAAACCCATTATGCTTCACAAATTTTAAATTCTAAGTTACTCAAGTTCTGGACATTTGAGTAGAAAAACATCTTTGAACCTGTTTGACTAGTAACTGAGTTTAATCTGTAGGTCCACAAATAATGACAACACAATCCTGGAAATGGCTTCAGTCGTTCAGCATGGCGGACAAGTCCATTATTTTTTCATTTTGCCTTTTTGACTCATTTTGATCAGCTCTATTAAGAAATGCAATAGTCGATCATCTGAAATGATTGAGTTATCATAGATCAAATGTAGATTCTTTAAAGCACAGATAGTGTAAAATGAAGTCTTACTGCTGCCTGTCATTTTAAACCCAGTTCAACCTGAATTTGAAGTTATCTAGAGACAGAAAAATAAACCTTTTGATTTCTGGGAGGGTATGAATGTGGAAGTCATTATTGAGAATAAATTAGTTTTAACAGAAAAAAAACTAATTAAGTAGACAAACAGACAAACTATAACTGCATGATATGAAGACAGTAAAGAATTTGAGATCGCCATCCAGTTGAGTGAAGGAACTTTCCTTATCCTGTGAGCTATCAGATGATTAACCAGACATCACAAAGCAGAATCCCTGCTTTACACAACATACTGATGCTCAAACATCTGAGATGTGAATTAGTGAATTACTGAGAGGCAGTAAAGCTAATCTCTGCACCACAGAGCAGAGCTGCTTCAGCTGGTGTTTCTGGCAGGTAGTTGGTGGAGAGCGAGACGACGTCCTCCTGTTGAACATCCATTTATCTAAGAGCCTCACTTCAGTCAAAGTAAGAGTTAAAACACAGCAAATATGAGACACTTTATTATCTATGAAACATTTATTATAACAGCTCACAATGTTCAACAATAGTTAGATTCCAATTCTAACTATTGGAATCATTATTCCACAGTTAGAAAGACTAAGAAATACAAGCTGTCAGTTTGACACTCAATGCAGCATCAGGGCTTTATGGCACAACATGAGCAGCAGTTAGTTCTCAGTTGCTTCTCCCATCAAGATGCTGAGAACTTCCTTACAGCTCTCAGCAGATCAGAGGGAAGAAATGTAGAGCACAAGTTAGTGAAAAAAAAAATCAATGCTTGAAAAACCAATGTTAAAAAGGTTAACTTTCCAGTTTCAGTCAACTAGAAGTTAGTTTAAAACCTAGTTTAGTACAAATACTCCTAATTTCTAAAAAAAAACCCTTTTGCATAAATGATCTTTTACTCATGTCTTTTAGATGTCTGAACTGAAAATGTTTCATCTTTGTTATTTACTCCAAGCTGCTCACTTACAAACATCCAAACACATTTAACACTCATTTAACAATACTTTGGGATTTATCAGACAATAGAAACATGTTCATTCATCACAAGCATAAACTTAAGACTACCTTCTGAAATTATTTTCAAAATTAAAAGCAAAAACTGACATCAACAATATTTTTGGGTATCATTAATAAATGGCACTGTGGTGCAGCAATGTTGTGTTGCACCTGTTCCTGTAGAGTCTCCAGGAACAGAATGACCAGTTTGAGCATATCAGAAGATTATTATTAAAATAAAAGCAGTGAAATATCCCACATTCTTTAATGTACTGAACATCTTACAAATGAAATACTTATTGATTTTTAAAGATCTGTCTGTTGCTGCAGCAGCAGCCCTGCTCTGTGCTGAGATCCCTGATGGTGTGAAAGTACACTGCAGCCCCCAAGGCACCACTGATTATTCTAATGAAAAAGTCATTGTGAAAAGATAAACAAATGAAATAAAACTGACTGACAGTTAACATGAGATTTTCATTTCAAGTACAAATTTTAAACCAACTCTAAAACATGAACAGTATGAAAAACCAGCCAATCTAAATGAGGCAGACTGGTCAGTGACTGTCCTAAACACTCTGAAATGTTCCCATTTATCATCAGTGATCTCTGGTCCAACACTGAAGCATTGTGGGTAATGCAGCAGCATGTGGTACCATAGCCAGAGCGCATGGAGCAGCCTCAGCTGGAATGATGATCCACGCTACACCTCCTGTTCATAGCCAAGGATGGGAGCCAACCATCTCTCCACCTCCTCTGTACTCTTCCCCTTCCTCTTGCCGTAGTCCTCCACCTGCACACAATCAACATCAGTCTGGATGTTGCTCTGGGTCTCAGGTTTAAGTCGTCATCTTGTAATTTTCTCATTTCTCAAACTGGGTAAATCCTCTGGGAGGGCTTCTAGTGAACTGTTAGCAGAGACCAACTGATGTAAAACATTCAGAATCAGAATCATTTACTGCAAAGAGATGAAGCATGCCCCACGTGTGGAGGCCTCAATCCTCGATGTGGACGTCGTGGGTTCGACTCCCGGGCCTGGCGACCTTTGCCACATGTCTTGCCCTCTTTCCCGTCAGTCTACTGTCAAAAAATGTGAGCCACTAGCGCCGCTAAAAACTCTTCAATGGAAAAAAAACCTACACAAATTTAAGACTCTCCTTCTCATATAAAAAGCCCTTAATAATCAGCTCCATGTGTCCCGAACAGACTGCAGGTTTACTGCTGGTTCCTCGAGGTTCTAACAGTAGAACAGGAAGCAGATCCTTAGTTATCAGGCTCCTCTCCTGAGGAACCAGATCCCAGTTTTATCTGTCTATAAGGCAGACACTCTGTCTACTTCTAAGATTAAGTTTAAAACGTTCTTTTTTAAGGAAGCTTATAGTTGAAGTTTCTTTGGTCAAGCTGGTGGAGTAGATAATTACCATCAGCCAACTCTTTATTAAATATCATCCACAAATATTGCTGCTGTTAATTTTGTTCTCTTTCTGTTTTCTTCCTGTCCTGGCCTAGCATTTAGCAGTGACACCTTCCTGGAGGGGGATATAAGCTGAGCAATTGTTGCCAATAACTTCCCTCTTCCCATTAACCCTTTCCTTTTCTTTCCTATAGAAAGTATTCCTGGATCAGTGCTCCTGTGTTTTTCTGCCTGCTACCGGTTTAGATGGCTGCTCACACTGGGATGGTTCTGGTGAAGGGAGTTGTTCTTGTCCAATGCCACTACCTCATCCAGAAGAAGGGACAGAAAATGTTTGCCCAGAAAATGATATATAACAACCCAAATTGGCTGCAATATTTTATTACTAAAATTGAAATGAAAAGTATGCAATTATCTCTGAAAAACTTAATTTTATGCACCAAGTTGCCTAATTGAATATATAAATAAATTGGATCAGTTTGTCTCTAAAGTGTCTTGAAAGTGAATCTGTGGTGAATCTGTGCTGCATGAATAAATTCAATTATGATGAGAACCTGTTCCTTGGTGATTTTTCCCACAGCAAAGTACGAAGCCTGAGGGTGTGAGAAGTAAAGTCCGGAGACCGAGGCAGCTGGTGTCATGGCCAGAGACTCTGTCAGGCCAATTCCTACACACACACACACACACACACACACAAAGCCAAAAAGAACAGGTGATACCTTACATAGATGTAAACACCAAACTGAGTTACAGAGAGAGCACCACACATGTGACATCCAGTCACACTAAAGCCGTGCATGGTTCTTAATCTTGTTGTAATGAACCGTTCAACAAGAATGGTTCATTGCAACCATTTTTGTTATAAAGCAGTTAACAAGAGCAAGCTAACAATAGTAGCTATTGTCAGGTCTAGTGGTTGACAAGACTAGAGCTCCCCCTGGTGGTGCAAACAGAAAGTTTTATTATGTTCCAATGATCAGATCGATGGATGGATGGATGGATGGATGGATGGATGGATGGATGGATGGATGGATGGATGGATGGATGGATGGATGGATCCATCCATCCATCCATCCATCCATCCATGGATGGATGGATGGATCCATCCATGGATGGATCCATCCATCCATCCATCCATCCATCCATCCATCCATCCATCCATCCATCCATCCATCCATCCATCCATCCATCCATCCATCCATCCATCCATCCATCCATCCATCCATCCATCCATCCATCCATCCATCCATCCATCCATCCATCCATCCATCCATCCATCCATCCATCCATCCATCCATCCATCCATCCATCCATCCATCCATCCATCCATCCATCCATCCTCCATCCATCCATCCATCCATCCATCCATCCATCCATCCATCCATCCATCCATCCATCCATCCATCATTGCAGACGGGGTGTGATTATACACACAACAAACCAGGTGGCCTACGCATCAGACTTCCATCTGAATAAGCAGGTCATGTTTAATATATGAATATTTTAAACATTGAGGGTTTATAAATTGTCCTGGCTTTACAAGTAATGACTTGGAGAAAGCAAGAATCCCCATCATGCTACCATTTACTTACAGCCATGAAATACTATCTTAAGAAATGTTTACATTATTGGTGCCGAATCATATTTTTATATCCGCTCAAGAAGGGAATTTGACTGGGTTTAGACAACAAAAATTGACCTTATTAATCATTAAACATGAGGAATATTCAGACAGAGTTCATCACATCATCTTAACATCACCCTCCTAATAAGCAGATACTGTCATAAGCAACTCTAAGTTTTCGAGTTTGTCAATAGTTTTTTTGCAATGCTGACTTACACACAGTTTCAAACAGGATTTTTGGAGAAGACAGCAGATATAAAGGGATGAAACGCTGTGAGAACCTAGAGATATTGTGTTGCTCTCACCTGTCTCCTCCAGAACAGCAGCCAGCTTCCACATGGTGAGTTTCTCCGTGTGGTCAGGCTGGCTGGGGTATCCGGCTGCAGGTCTGATTCCTTGGTAACGGACTCTGTGCAGGTCTGACGCCTGCAGGGCCTCATCAGAGCTGTAGCCCCACAGCTCCTTACGCACACGCACATGGAGCTCCTCAGCAAATGCCTGGGGCAGAGACAGCAGACACAACATCATCTCCAATTTTACTTTTCTTTATTGACTAACAGTATCATAAGAGATTTCTGGAGGGGGTAACTCTTAAACAATTCAATAAAGATGGCCCATTTTAATCTAACAGACATTAGCTCAGTTATTTCTAATTAACCTCTCTGGTTGATGCTGTTTTGTCTGATGACACCCAGTAGCCAGAGCTGGAGGCCAGCTGGGGTCTGATGAACTGGACTGGCATCAATCAGGTTGGGAGCTCCATGAACTGGACTGGTTTAAATCTTTTTCTTGTTTATTTCTCTGTGTTTCTTTTTGGGATCAGAAAAGTTCTTATTATGATTTTTGGACTGGGAGCTTTGGCGCTTAAAGCAGCTTTGCTGTACTGCTGTACTGTCTTTTTTTTAATAATTATATAATATAAAAAACAGGATATATTACAATTTTGAATAATTTTACCTGACAGAATTTAAATTTAAATTTGACATTTTGTATTTGACTCTGAAATGAAATTATATTGATAATAAATAATAAAAACAGAACCCAACAGTAATCCATGCATTACGTCATTGTTTACTGATGTTGGCCTGCATGTTTCCATAGATGAAATCATTCCACCACCACCAGACAGCAAACTAATGCAAAACCTTTTGAAAAGTCCTGATCCAGGGCTGTGCTGCTGACACTCTACATTTCAGTGAAGCCAGATATAACTGGTGTTAAATTGTTCCAGGTGCAATCAACAAGTTACCATCAACATCATCTGAACTAAACTATTATTTATCCCTATATATATTTTGTGAATCATTAACATGTCCAGTTTTATGGTGTTACAGTTTCATTCTGCATACATCACCTCAGCGAGGCGATCAGCCAGAGCTTTGACCATGATGCTGTTGTAGTCGTCTCCCTGGGTCTGGAACCGCTGACTGAGCTCCTCCGCTCCAAATACACCTACTGCAAACAGCCCAATGTAGTCGGGAACGCCGCTGTCCACAGGAGCCACAAAGTCAGAAACACACAGGAACGGCTCTGAGCTGGAGCTGTCTTTCTCAGCCTGCAGAATACACACATTCCTTTACTGCTAATGCTACCCAATGCCTCACCCTTACACTCCCAGAGAAAGAATGTGAGGTGATTGTGTGCCCAACTGTAAGACAGTTGATGAACTCCAGATCCAGACTCTCACCTGCTGCCGTAAGCCATGAAATGTGGCGACTGGCTTCGTGTCTCTGTGAACTGTGACATCATCTTTATACACAGTGATGTCATCGCCCATACTCTGAGCTCGCCAGAAGCCCACCAGGCCCCGCCCCTTCAGACTGTTGCTGTCGATCATCTCATGGAGCAGTAACTGGGCATCATGGAAGACTCTGTGAGCCTCCGCACCTACAGCACAACATCATCCAGTCATTCAGACTTACAGCCTGATCACACATACTGGTGAAGTAACCAAGCTCTGTGGTTTATTGTGAAGAATGCAGAGGAGTTCTGAATGTTCAAATGGAGAACATTCAAGAGCTAAACAAAAGGACAAAGCTGTAAAAACAATAAAGCAATAAAAAAAACAAGGACAGAAAAGGCAGAGCCTGAAGACCCTTCTGCTGTTATCAGTAGATTGAGAACATTAAGAATTCTCAATAAATTACTCTCATGACATTGGAAAAGGAAAGATGAATCACAAATAGCTTCACATTAGTAGTCTAATGGTATGTTGAAAGTGCTACATCAAGCCTCACTTGTTTTAAAAAACATCTCCTAAATGCAAACATTTCTTATATAGTCATATAAAAAATGTGAAAAAAAAATAAATAGAGATTGAACTCCGCTTTTAGCAAATGGAGCTTAGTTTCACAGACCATGCTTTTTATTCATCAACATAAAAATATTTATAACTTTCAAACAACTAATAGGATCCTCAAAATGTGTTTATGTAGGTACATTAGGGTTCAATCCTAGGACCCTTCCTATTTAATCAAGTCCAGATGACTCCAAAGTGCTTCACTCTACATTCATTCATGCACACACTCACACTCTGATGGTGGCAAGCTATTGGATAGTAGCCATAGCCTCTGTCAGCCTGCGGCAGGCTGACAGAGGCAAGGATGCCATGCACCAGCACCACCGGGCCATCTGACCACCACCAGCAGGCACTGGGTGAAGGGCGCCCAAGGACACAACAGATGGACAGAGTGGGTATCAAACTGGGAACCTACTGATTACAGAAGAACTTGTGATAGTCCTTGTTCAGTACTTCTTTGATTTTTTTGTGCAAGAAGTGGTAGAAGAAACCTAAAAGCTTTCTTCTCAACACCAACCTGGTGTTGAGAAACAAATGGATGGATGGAAAGTGTTGGCAGAAGCAGGACAGCAGTCTGAAAACGCAAAGAGAAGCTCATACCAACAGTTTTGTCATTGAAGATTTTGGGGTATCCTCTGTTGGGGTATTTCCCTCTAAGCTGCCACACATCAAAGAAAGGCTTCCAGTCGATGAAGTCCAGCAGACTGTTCAGATCGTAACAGTCAAACACACGAGTTCCCAAGAACTGAGGGCGCACTGCAACACAGACCACCAGTCAACACTGAACATGCTCCCTATCAGCTCTGTTAGTGCTGAGACAGTCATTAAACAGATTTATGTTCTTAGTTTGAAATTCACTGATCTGCGCTGACTTACCTGGTCGAGGCTCAGAGAACCAGTCAATATGCAAAGCCTTTTGTCTGGCCTCAGACAGAGAAAGATACCGACGGTCCTACATGCAACACGGGAAGAAGGACAGCATTTAACTTCTCTGCGTGTTCTACATTCCAAGGAGCTACCCGTTTGTTCTTAATGTGAAAAAGAGAGTCCTGGAACCAGAGAAGTCCTCTTCTCCTCTAATACCAACTCTCACCTTCAGGGAGTCGTAGTGTTCCTGTCTGACATCCTCATACTCCTCCTTCACATCCTCCCAATACTCCTCCCTCACTTCCTCATCTAGCAGCTGGGAGCACTGAGACAGAGACACAGTAGACTCAAACCAAACCAAGAAAAACATTTCTCACCTCTACATAAAATAACAAAAATGTGAGCTCCAAATAAATTCAGCACCAGAAAGGATCATGAATATAATTTGGTCCAAATGCAGTTCAGAGGCAGCTGAACAACAATGATTCAATTTGCAAGGAACTTTCACCTCTAGAACGAACACTAGTGGACACTTCTAGTGGGAAAAGTCAATTTTCACTCTGTTAGACATTTACACACTCATGTCCAAGGTAGCTTATGTATTACCTGACAATGTTTGCAACAGCAACAGCTATTTATGAAGATTAATTTCAAAATGAATAAATAGGACCTATTACTGCTTTTTTCTGATTGCCTCATGTTACTGTCCTTGATATTTTTTATCTTTATTACTGTACTGTGTCCTTGAGTGTCATGAAAAGTGCCTCATAAATAAAATGTGTTATTATTACTAGAGTCAAGGATATTTTGACAGTGAACAGAACATTTAATTCTATCCACTGAGATGCTTAAATGTGATGACAAAAAAAATTATGGTTTTGATGTCTTACTCTGTCCTGAAACAATAATATGTCCTATCCCTTTACACACTTTTTTATAACAAAGCAGAAGCAACACACACACTTCAGCTACACGGCAGGATTTTGATGGTAATGTTTCCACACATGCACTTTACTACTTTCTGTAGGATCTATGTAAAAAGTGTTTTATGTACACCAGGGGTGCTCAATACGTCGATCGCGATCTGCCAGGATGCTGAAACCAGAACTTCCTCTTCTGACAGGCCTATCAAAATATTTACCAAGATCCAAAACATTTGCAGCTTCATTAAAGAATAACATTTTTTTAAAAATTGACAAGATGTGTTAAAATTAATATTCTCAGTAATTATTGTTTCAACAAAGTGTTGCGCAATTCATTGCGTTCCAGATCCATTAACAAATAAAAAGGGACTGAAAGACCGACTGACGAGCAACCAATGTATATTCGCATATAAAATAAGTCAATAGGGTCATTTAATTTAAATTTTTTTATGTCTTCGTGTCATGAGGTAGATCTCAGCCAGCTGGTGAGAGAAAAAGTAGATCTTGGTCTCAAAACATTTGAGCTCCCCTGATGTACAAACACATAAAAAGAAAGATAACTCACTGTGACAGCAGTTTTAATGAGTCAAATGAGACACTGATACATGCAAAGCTGGACCTGCACCAGACCTTTACCGTCCTTCAGCTCAGGATAAATGACTTACCACCACCACACTCCTGGAGGCGTCAAGGACATGAACTACAGGAGAACTGTAGCAGGGTGCAATCTTCACAGCAGTGTGTGTCCTACACAACAAACAGCACTGAAACACTCCACTTTGGGTCATTAGAATATGTAAATCACAGTTTTCTTTAAAAATATATCCTATATGTCAGTGTATGGTTAAGTTACTTTGACGTGGTAGCTCCTCCAATAAGCAAAGGCGTTGTCATTCCAAGTCTCTCCATTTCTTTCGCCACATAAATCATCTCTTCCAGAGAGGGAGTGATGAGGCCTGACAGACCAATGACGTCTGCTCCAAACAAACAAAAATCTATCAGCACGCAGTATAACAGAAATAAACATAGCATAAATAAATACATTGTTGGCTCAAAGTCATAACAGAAAAAAAAGAAACTAAAAGTGGAACGTTGAGAAACAAACATCAAAAATCTACAGAGCAAATAGAAAGTAAGACATCTCCTATTAAAGAATGCTATCTGACAACCATATTTAAAAAGCAATGGTCTAGTAGCTTGTTACATACAATAATCATCTACAGTCAATTTGGTATATTTTCTGTGCCAAATCACAACAAATATAATCTTAAAGTATCACGATTTATCACATAGATATTCAGAGTCAGGCCACATTTATCTGATTAGGATTGGACAATGTGACAAAAAGTCTTGGAAGCAACATCAGTCTACACCAATAACTGTCAATATCAATAATTATTCCTGATTAGTTTTTTGTTTTACATATCTGAAATATTACCAAACCGGTGACATGACCTGTCCTGTCTTATCCACAGTTTGAACTTCAAATTATTGAAGTTTTGGAATTTGTTTTATTTTTAGTCAACAATAAGGCACAGTGGCAAAACTTGAAACTGCTGCTGAACAAGTTATTCCACAGGTTGTTGCTAGGCAACCATAGAGAAAGTTAATTGATCCCATAAACCTTGCTTAACAAAAGCCTTTCTGTGTCTACATTTCCCAGAATGCTGTGTGGTTCTGGAGGGGAGTTCAGTGAATATTCTAAATATTGGATATTTTATCAGACGTATTATCTATTGATATTGACCACATGTCTATTGTGATATTGTCCATCCCTAAGTCAAATTTAATGCCTTGTATGCCCAGAGCACTTTAACCTATTTGAGTTCCTTATCTAAGGTTCCTGTGGGAAAGCCTTCCTGAACTTGCCCAAATCATCCCTGCAGGCACCTTATAGAAAACTGTGGACCTCATTGCATTTTTAATGCCACTCAAACCCAGCCTAGCTCCATCTGCTGGGGCCCTCATGTGGCCCACATTTCACCAGAGCTGCATGTATCTGTGGCTCCAGTTATCCAGAAACCTTTGCCATAAAGCACGCCTTAAATCATACCAGCTTTCTGTGTTACGGCCTCTCTGAGAATACGATCACAGGTCACCATGACACCCAGGTCGATCACCCTGCAACAGAGCAAACACAAGCTGCTCAATTCTCCAGTAGCAGTCAATCATAGCTTTTGGAGCCGTATGATGAGAAACATCATAAAGCTTGATGTTTCTCATTGTTCCAGGGGGAGGGAACAATCAGTGTTAGAAAAACTCTCTGGCTTTAAATTTCATGGCAGGGTCAGAAGGTCAAATCCCTTAAAATCAGTCAACAAATTCCAAAGAGCATTAGCTCATCTAAAGATCCCCCATGTCAGCAAATACTTCATTTCTTGTGTAGAAACAAGAAATGGACAATACTTCAGTAAAAAGCAGCAGGACTTCCCTTGTTTCAGAAAGACTCTTTGTCTACCATCCAAAAGGCTTCTCTAATTCTCTGTAACACCTTCAGCATTTAGTTAGCATTAAAGCATATAGTATTATTGTGCCATGGATGGCACAATGTTTTACATACAATATTGTGAACTCCTATTTATTCTTTACTAATTATTTAAATATTTTCCTGGCTGGTTTCCAAAAGTAACCCCTCATCATATTAATTTCATCAAACACTGGTGAATAGAGACAGATCGGAATGTTGACTTTGTCGCTAAGCACAAACATCTAGATTCTGTAAATGGAGAAATTAAAGAAACCTTTCCAATGAGCTGCGAACCACCAGGTCTGAATGAAGTTGTTTTTTAGGTCATCAGTAGTAAGTGTGGGTGTGAAAGTGAATGTGTGAATGGATTCATATTAACAAGTAAGATAAAGTTGAGAATATGGGACAAAAAAGAAATCAGAAGAAAATTTAAAATGGTTACTATAAAAAAATAAAAAAGGAAAACAGCAGCAGAGATTGAAAGTGGATTTACCTAAAGTTGTTACAACCCAGGACCACGCCCACAATGTTCTTGCCGATATCATGGACGTCTCCTTTTACTGTAGCCAGAACTATGGTGCCTTGATAGGGATTCTGCAGACAGAGGAATTGATCGGACTTTCTAATGAAGCACTTCTAAGGAATAAAGAGTCTGTTGATTTCAACTTCACATGCTTTGGTTTTCTTTCTGAGCATACTGTGCACACTGTGAGATTTGGTGTACTAGTTTCAGACAACTGAAAATATGAGGGGTGTGTGGGTCTAGACACTGTGCTCATGTATGCAGATATAGAAATTATGTGAGTTTGAAAATAGAGACAACGATGAAAGGAAATCAGGAACACTTCTGCAGAACTTTACCCACATGTGTCCTTGGCTACTGTCGCAATGTTTAGGTGATTCACACAGCATCTACAAACTCATTCCATCTCTGAATAGTGCTGTTTATGTCATATCCCATATGCATATCATCTAGCAGTAGTAAAAACAACAAAGAAGCTAGTATGCTCTGGATGTAAGATAGAATATAGACACACATATTCATAACAGCTCAGTACAGGTGAGAGACTCACCTGGTATAAATTAAATTTTTAGGCCTTTGAATTTCACCAAAGAAAAAATTAGGGTAAGAGTAACTTGCACTGGTAGGGTCAGCTAATTTGCACTGCAGCTGTGAATTAGCTTTGCTAGCACTTGGTTGAGCTCATCAAATGGTGACATTTACATTGGAGTTGTACATTATCCCTTTTTAAATAAAGTTTGTTATTGTAATGTGATGCGTTTGCTGGGAACCACCTTACTCTATCCCACAAGGTGAAAAACACAAATTTTCTCACAATAAAAAAAACTTTGAATGTTTTTATTATATTAAAACAATGCTCCTGACCATCTCTTCTGCTGAACCTGATGCTGCCATCATCTCCTCTCTCTCCTTCTCCATGAAGGGAATCAGATAACCGACTGCCTTCTTCATGACACGAGCCGACTTGATTACCTGGAAATACAATGAGTAAAACAGGCAACTGTTTATTTTACAGCATTAATCACAGCACAGAAGTGTTATCAAATTGTCAATTTAGTTCAACTGCTAACTGGTGCTACCACACTGTGGGACAAACTCAGGAAATAAGTCATTGATTTTAATCTCATGTCAAAACTACACAGTGAGACTTCAGTGTCATGGCGATTAGTACGGCAGCCTAGAAAAGAGGTCCTGCATCGGTAGATGTGTTACTCTCTCATAAGAAGAATGAGTGGGGCTAAAATAAAGAAGGGACGAGACCAGTCTCAAAACTCAGAAATATGACACGAAAGCAAAGCTTGCGGAACACACCTGGTCGAGGAAGGAGAGAAAATAGCGGATGAGGCCTTGCTTGCTACTATTAGCTCACTAAGAAAGGTGGTGGGTGAAGTAATGGCTGAGGACATGAGGGACTTCAAATGAACAAGGAGTTAACGCAAGTGAGAATGAGCCTAAAGGAGGAAATTAAAGTTCGACTGAACGAGCTGACAAACGACATAAACCAACTGATTAGCGCCGCTATCGTCAAGACCGAGGAGATGGGTAAGAGTCTTGGAGAAATTTCTTTCTTGGCGGAGAAAGAGAGATGGGACATTGGAGTGAGAAATTAACTTTCATGAAGTTTTTACTTCATTAAAGTAAAATGAACTTTTTACTTTCATAAAAATTTTAACTCATGATAACGACTGAAGGGAGTCCTGAGCTTGTTTCTCTGCAACGAGACTGTCCCATGTGGGAGTGATGAGAGACAATGACACCCAAAGTGTTGCTTATGTTCAGGGTGCTACTTGAGCTCTACGTTTGAAGCCTCATTGCCTCAATTAAAGACCCGGTCACCATGCCATGCAGATTGGGCTTGTAATGTAGAAATCACCTGCCAGGATAAATTCATTCTTCTGTCTCTTCTCCGGGCCTTTTCCCCTTTCAAAATAAACTTTCCAAAGACATTTTATCTGTTCCTTACTCATTCTGCTGCTTGTGGGCTCAAGCAGCAAAGCAAGACGTAACAGAGAGAATCCGGTTAAAGGATTTTCAAAATAAAAGATCCTCCATACTGAAATAATACATAAAATGGAAATATTGCGCAGCTCGGTACCAATTGGTCCATGGACCGGTACGGGACAACTGGTTTACATTACTGTTAACATTAATGGCATGACTAGAATGAATGGTATACAGTGTAGGTGAATAACCAGGGCACCTGTGGTAGAAACATCTTCCCAGCTCCAAACAAGTCCCCCACCACCTTCATGCCGTTCATCAGGGGCCCCTCGATGATGTGAAGGGGTCTCCTGTAGCGCTCCACCTGAGCCCGGCACTCCTCCACATCCTCCACCACATACTTCTCTATTCCCTGACAGGAACACAGACAACAGTGTGTGGAATACATTTTTACACTTGCATCTAAGCATAACACACTTTGGGTCAAGTGGAAACACACCCACCCACGCACACACACAGTCTGCTCCAGCCAGTGAATGTTTTTACCTTGATGAGCGCATACTCCAGCCTTTCTTCTACACATGCTTTCCTCCATTCGTCTGTCTGAACCAGCTTCTTCCCTCCTCTCCCTTTATCCTGTTAATGAGAGGCAGACTTGTGTCAGTCCAAGCAAAGCAGTAACAACATCCACAGCAGCAATAACCTGATGGTTGTCAGGTTTCCTCTACCTGAGCATAGGCCAGCAGCTTTTCTGTAGCGTCAGCATCTCTGTTCCAGATGAGGCTCTCACACAGCAACAACAGCTTCTTATCGATGTCATCATAAACAGGAAGGTTCCCGGCATTTACAATGCCCATATCCATCCCACCCTATACAGGAAATGACATCAACTCATTTAGATGTCACTAGTTTCATGTGTTCAGCAAAATGCATAAAACAGAAGGTAAAGAAAAGAGGGGAGGCGGAGCGAAGACTCCCAGAGAACAGACGCCTCGCCGTAAACACTTTATGAACCCTGCAGTACCACAGCAAGACAGAGGAGCTTTTGTCTCTGGGTGGTCAATGTGACTGTTCCAAATTTTTATGTATTTAGAAATATTAAAAATTCAATTTTTCTTATTTCAGCCAACTTTAATTTTAATCCTTGCTGGACAAACACACAAAAGTACAAGAACTAAAAATTTTTAACAGAACAGAGATATAGAATGTTCAAAACAACATAAATTCAATTTTTCTTATCTGAACAAAAACTGTTCCAGGGTGTGGTAGTGGTAATGTGTGTGACCCACAGACAAAGGCCTCAGTCACAAGTTCAAGTTCTGATCTATTGACCTTTGCCACATATCTCATTGTCTTGTCAGTGTATTGTTAAATAAAGGCCACAAGTGACAAAATGTCCTTTAAGATCAAAAAAGGAAGATATCATTGCCAGTAACAAAAATTTGTTATTTATTTTAGACATTTTTCAACCTGTTCTGCACAACTAATCTGACTGAGATTAGATCTCACAGACTGTTAATTTCCACATGGACTTTTTTCAACAGTCACTAAGAACAGATCAGTTTCTACACAGAAGATGTAAGAATACTTAAGTAGAAATGAGCCTCCTGACCAGGAGGAGCAGTGAAAATGAACTGAATTTGAATCTTCCAGTTCATAATATTGTCATAACAACAAGTTGTCATCTTCAGGTGTGATGGCAATTTACAACAACTGATTAGAGAAGACAGAAAGGCAGCTTTGTTTGGGTATGTGGATGTGACACTGTAACCATAGTTACCTTGATGGCATGATAGAGAAATACTCCATGCATAGCTTCTCTGATAGCCTCCATACCCCTGAAGGAGAAGGAGAGGTTGGACAAGCCTCCACTAACCCTGGCTCCTGGGAGGGTCTCCTAATCACAAACAGACAGCTTTTCAGTAGAGCGTTTCCTCATTACCCATAATGCTTCTAGGTAGTAGAAATGTGATTATATCGAAATGTTTACATCCCAAGCCCTTTAAAACGCATATTTTTCCACGCCACCTTAAGGCCATTTCCAATTCCAGGAGGGATTACTATTTGAATCCATGCATAAGTGAGTGAGCAATGGCTAAAGTATTGTGAAGCCACAAGGGGATAGATTTGCACACATTATTGCAAATGTATCATCGTCAAAATATCCATATCGCAGAGCAGTGTAAATAAATCCTGAACCCAATAGCAGCCAAGAAAGTTTTGCACTCTACTTTTTTTCTATAACCACCAAGTTAAACTGCTATACGACAGAGCTATGTGTCTACGTCAGCCAGGGGCACAACCCGACCTTTTGTCTTAGATTTTTCTTGTTACCTTGATAAGCTTGGTGGCCCTGATGAAGTTCACAGCGTAGTCATTGTGTTCCTCCATGCCAGTGCCGATGGTGAGGATGTTGGGGTCAAAGATGATGTCGTTAGGATCAAAGCCGACTTTACTGACCAACAAGTTGTACGCCCGGGTGCAGATCTCCACCTTTCGCTCCGTGTCTGTGGCCTGAAGTCGCAGCACATTGATTAGCAACTGCACACCACCAGCAGTTACTGATTACTTCTCAAACCTTTTGTCAAATGAAAAAATTTCATTTTTCAATATGACGGTGTATGTCTGATAAAGAGAACAGTGTATTCAGCAGGAGGGAAGCTGTCCACATTAATCCCAATGAAAAGAACTTCTCATCCAGTTAGCAGAATAGAAGATAGAAAGGCAGCTGTAGGATGTAGTCACATCCTACATATCCTGCATGAAGTTGAATTGACTAAAAAAAGGTTTCTCTTCTGATTATGAAAAATATAACGAAAAATCTGTTGGCTTTGATTGATTTGTTGTGGAGACATTAAACTCCTGTTGTTGCTCCAAGTACAATAAAATTCCACAGATGTCTCAGCCATCTCTGACTGATATATTTTGTCTGATTGTGTCGGCAGAACTATAACTACTTCCTGTTGTATTCTTCTCTCTGCATCAGTGACAATATCAACATGGTTGTTGATTATATTTGTGTAATGTGAAAAGTGTTTCCATTTCAGTTTAGCAAAGTAAATAATTTTTGATAGAGTAAAAAAAAACACCTCATCCTGGCAAGTTTTTTTTAATTGCTTAAAATATTTTCTTTAAGCTAAAGAGCAATTTTATGGTCAATACAAACAGCCATTCCTGAAGCCAGCCCAGGATGTGTTTATTTTCTGACAGAACTTTTCTCTGTATTGTTGCTCCTTATTTATAGCTTCGTTAGAAATGTATGTTCTATTTTCTGGTAGACAGTATTCCATAGACCGCTGAAGAGGTGCGATATTACATAACTTAGGTAATTAAAATCAGTGCTTTACACCGTAAATGTCTGACTATAGTAACACTTTTGCACTGAACTTAACTATGTCTGCACTGTTGGACCAGAAGGCAACTGTGGCTGAGATTATAAAGCAAAACACTCAAACTGGGATCAGGCAAGGAAGATCATAAAATGTTTGCACTAAATAATTCATAATCATGATAGATTGACATGTAATTTTATGATTGTAATATTTTGTAGACAGTATGTGTGTGTGTGTTGGCTGAATACTTTGGCCTCACCTGTCCCTCCTCATCAAAGGCCATGACCACCACAGCTGCTCCATAGCGCTTCACAGTGGCAGCTCGGAGCAGGAAGTCCTGCTCCCCCTCCTTCAGGCTGATGCTGTTCACCACACACTTGCCCTGACAGCACTTCAGCCCAGCCTCAATCACTGAGAAGTTGGACGAGTCGATGCACAGAGGAACCTGCAGGACCAAAAACAAGACTTCTAGAAACATGAGGGGCTCATAAAATATGGAACAAGGTTATTCAATTCCTCAATAGGATGGTTCTGAAAGTGTAAATAAATAAACGTCTGACATATGATCAGAAAAGTGAAACAAATCAGCTATATACCTTCTCTTTAACTCAGAGCACCTTACAATAAGACAATAAGTAATAATGATTATTCTAAATGCCAGGCTCACTTATGGGCATCTGATGAGATAGTTTCTGTGTTCCACTGTTCTTAAAAACAGAATTCTGCAAAACATGGAAAAAATTAGAAAGAAAATGAATTCATTTGACTGTCTTACCCGTGCAATATCAGGCTCAGAGGCTACAAAGTTACAAAAGCGAGCCATGGCAGCTGGACCGTCCAGCATGCCGTCATCCATGTTGATGTCCAGGACCTGGGCTCCCATCTCCACCTGGGCCTTGGCAATGCTCAGAGCTTCCTGAAGATAAAACACAGAAGAACACACTAACAGCAAACCTGTCTCCTGAGGCGTAACAGTGGTGATTTTATTACAATCTAAGAAATAATAACCTCATATTGGCCAGCCATGATCAGTTTGGCAAACTTGCGTGACCCAGCCACATTGCAGCGCTCCCCAATGTTCACAAAGTTGGTGTAGGGGCCGATCCAAAAGGGCTCCAATCCTACAAATTACAAACATTTTCTTTCCAACAAGGCAGGAAGTTATCAAGCATTATAGAATTATGATAAACCTATGGAGGAAACTTTAGTTTTCTGTAACAACATAGCTTGAGCCTGGAAGAAAACTTCAAGTAATGCCTGAGTGTCACCGACTGCAATAACAGATTTATTATAGAACAAATCTGTGGGACAAACTGCCTACAGGAAGCAAAGAGAGTAGATCTATTTTTTCCTTTCAGAGAATGAAAAAATATAATTTTCTTTCAATGTATAATGAAGAATATTCATTCAGTAGAGTGCAGAATCAATACAAAGATTATGTTTTTTTGTATATTGCTTGCTTTGTGTTCAATGATATGTTTGTATGGATGGCTGACTGATGCTTGTGGTGCAGCAGATTGACTTTTGGGAGAAAGTGTAGAATATACAAGATGTTTTTTAAGACTATCCAGCGGTTTTGCTTGTGACAACATGTGACATGCTTGTTTTAAACTGTGAATTAAAAAATAAAAGCTTCACTTCTCTATCAGGCTGAATCTGGTAAGACTGTCTCGCATCTGGACAAGTGTTGGAAAGAAAAGAATTTTAAAAAGAAATCAGAAGAACCATAATCTCAACTTAGTTTTTATTTAGATTAAAACTGAATCAGTCATGGGAAAGTCTCTGAGTAAGCAATGATACTGGAAACATTTATACCTGAGAGAAGCAAATAGTCTTTAAAAGTATCAGCAGCAGGAACTCTTGGTCGGCATTGCTTAACTGCCTCGGCTATGGCTCTGTGTGAGGATAAAGAAGAAGCATCATGTAAACATAGACGATCAGACATGTTAATTGGAAAAAAATGACACTGACCTGATGTGTGACGGGGTGGTCCCACAGCATCCCCCCACTATGTTCACCAGTCCATCCACTGCAAACTCCTGCGAGAGACATGACAGTTGAGTGGGCAGTGAGTGGCAGTGTGACATCACACAGATTTAAACCTAAAATCGGAAGTTTGTGTTTATCTAAGGCATGTGACAGCTATAGTCTCAAAACTGCACAAAAACAGAAAATATCGATAATCTCTCTGGAGCATTTAATCAAGCTGAAGTAGTTCTCGTTGAATCAGTAATCCTGAAATGATCCACTCACCATCACCAGTTATTCATGTTAGCCACAGAGCCTCTGACTATGTAGTGCATGCAGACAACTGAACCGAGCATGTCTCTACGATGATGATGTCATCATCTTTTTAAAAAGAGAATTTGCCAGAAATATAAAAACACTTTTTTGAGCAAAGTCTGATTTATTACTCAATCAAATGACAGATGGCTGACAATACCAATAATTTATCACATTATTATCAGAATGAATATATTGCCTAAATTCTGGTGCTATGTTGTTACTACCTCATCCTTAGAAAATCTTTTCCAATTTTAATAAATTCCACATGAAAAAGGAGACGACTAACTGCTCAACAGAAACTCCAGCAGACTTAAGGACTTTTGATCAGTGATATGGGCTGTATGGGCAGTTGTTCAGTTGTGCAGCATCTGAAAGGGGTGGGGCACCCAAGAACTAGAAAATAACCGTTCCTGTAAGAACCACAACTCTGCGCATATTTATATTTCTAGCTCGCAATTAATCATGATTAATCACAACACCACAGTATGAGTAATACAATTACATTTTTTTTCAATAATACTACAGGAAAAAAACAAGAGGACATGCTATTCAAGTCAATGTGGGTTGAGACTTTGCAAGTCGGAAAATGGCTATAAGGAAATAGCTTCTATCCTGAACTTGAAGAGCTCAACAGCAGAAGCAAACTATTCTTAAAGTACAAGTGGAACTGTGATGAAAGGGGCTGCAGCAGGACCCACTTCACTGAGCAGGATGGGAAGAGAGGTCGGAAAATCTTCTGTTTACCTGAACTACAACAAAACATGGCATCTTGTGCTAACAGTTAACACAGCATTCATATATTTTAAGGCTGAGCTGCACATCTTTATCAGGGTGCTAATGATTGTGGCAACCGCTTCTTTTAAACATTAGTGTGGAAACTGAACAGGACCTTCAGGCTGGAGGCTGTAACTTGAGGTGTTTCATCATATCCTCCAAACGTGTTGGGAAGCCCTAACAACAACAACAAAAGAACACAAAGTGTTATTAAGATTACCCCTGACCTGAAAAATGGACTGGGTGGTCCAACAGACGAGGTAACAGGAAGTAGATCACAGGTCAAAGCTGCAAGTTCTTTAATGAAAAGTAAGCAGTTTAGATTGATCGCAAAGAGCCTGTCGGCATCTCACTGAAGCCGTCAGTTATTCCATTAAATCACCAGGATTGTATCCGAAGATCGGTTGCCATGCCGACACTATGGACTAGATGTTGTTGTGGGTTACCTGCATTAGGATAACAGATGATGAAAGCTGTTGTGCTTTTCCCAATCGCCTCAATAAAAGGCCTCATTTCTGTTGCCCCCAGCGCACAGTTCAGACCAATACTGCAACACAGAGAGGCACACGTCTGACTCCTGTCTATGTTCATCCCTCATCACCTCATGTTGATTCTCCAACAGGTCAACTCACCACAGCGGCTCCACATGGGACACACTCACTACGAATGCCTCGCCCGTCTGACCGGACAGCGTCCGGCCGCTCCTGTCCACAATGGTTCCTGAGATCTGGACCATCCCCAAAACACCTCACAGTGTAGTCATGACAACATACCTTACATCAAAGATCCTGTACTGTACCATAAAATACTGCAACCTTTAGGAGTAAATTACTTTAGGAGTCATTTTTCAAATGATCCTCTGGAACTTTAACAAGTAACTGATGACCATTTAGGTCATCAGTGGTGATTCAAATTACATTGTTCACCTGAGAGGTTACTTACTAATCTGGAGCTGTGAGATGGAGTAGAAAATACCTATTTCTATTTTGTGCCTAAATCTGATTTAACAAATGCAAAAGTTCCTGTCAGCCGTTTTAGCAGAAATATAAACTTTTCTACCTCAGTTTTATTATTTTTATCTGTAGCAGTGAATTAAAAAAATGCAGTGATGGAGATAAACTGAAATAAGAGCATCACTTCTGTAGATACACATAAATAACATGTTTGGCAAGTTTCACAGATTCAAAAAGTTTCCCTGTGGAAACTCCAGTTAAGATCATAAAAGTAGAGTGAAAATGACTTACAAATATGGGCTTCCTTTCATAGGACTTTTCAAAGAGAAGGTTGATGGCAAACAGAGCAGCCTGAGGACAGACAGGAAGACAGCATCATGAAACTACAGTAAGGAAAACTGCATGAGTAACAAATACCACACATTACAACATCTGCAGAGCATTAATCACTGACACTGTACAATGTTTTATGTATGTTTAAGTTGTTTATAACAAACTAGATACCTTGTTTCCAGGACGTAAGCCGAAAGAAACGTTACCTTGGCATTGGCAGTGTCAAAGATGGTCTCTACCAGAAGGATGTCTGCTCCACCGTCCAGGAGACCTCGAGCCTGCTCTGTGTAAGCCGCCACCAGCTCATCAAACGCTGGAGTCACAAAACCAAGCAGCAGTAAGGACAACAGCTACAGAGCCAAACATTCTGCTTCTGGATCAGTTCCATGCTGTGGCCTTTGGGAGGTGAGGCTATTCTTCAGCGTAGTCATGGTGATGTGGTATCCCATCTCACCGGTCTCCTTGTATAGTGACTCAGGTTGAGGTCAACCTGATGTAGGCAGATTTACTCTAATGCTAAATTCTTACTTATGTTCCTGAAATCCGGTTTCTCCACAGACGGTGAGACAGAGAGGGTTTTATTGGTGGGGCCCAGCGCCCCGGCCACATAGCGTTTCCAACCTGAGGACACATGGGTCATGTTAATCCCACGAGAAACCCCGGTGCTGATGTATGACCATCACTGCAGCAACAGGAGGTTCAGCTAACCAGACTGTTTGGTGACATCATCAGCTGCCTTCCTCGCCAGCTCTGCTGACGCCCTGTTGAGACGATAGGCCTGCACAACAAACACACAGTTACCCTCTGAAGCAACAACATGACCCACATTAAACTCATCTAATACAGAATAAATGACTAAAGTAACAGCTACATGAGCCACATGTTCCACATGCTCTGTCGCACACACTTAACAGATGGCATGGAGAAGTTCAAGTAGTAGCACATGGTCTTCAGTTAGCTTTAATTAATTAGTCGACATTTAAAAAGAACAATTCCAGAGTCCAGACAGGAATGGTGATGAATGGTGTCCATGTTCTTATCCTGATCACTTTTCAACACATAACTCACATTTCTTTATTCTTCTTTTACATCTTCAGTTCAGTTTATTTATGTGGCGCCAATTCACAACGCGTCATATGAAGGCACTTTACAGAAAAATAAAGCCAACTGACCTTCGTTCAAACAGTGCATTAAATTCAATTTATCACTCAGGTTTGTTAAAAGATTTCTATGTGAGGAAACCCAGCAGATTGCATGGAGTCATAAACTCCAGGGTGAACACGTAGTAACAGTCGCTTGGATTACAACCATGACTTTACAGAAATCCCCCAAACCAGACATCCATATAAGTAGGTAAGTAAGAAGTTAACGGCAGTAGTAGCTCCTTAATGTACACTTTTTTCCATAATAAACCAGAGCATGTATTAAAAGAATTCAATAGGATCATTATTACTTCACAACAATCAAGAAATAATATTGCTTGTAATGCTTCACTCCACTTCAGTCTACTTCCAGGCGACGTATTTGGCAGTTGGACTGATTTTTTTTTGTGGCCCACAACTGGAGCTCAACAATGCTACAAATTTGTTTATTAAACTTTGAATTTTTAATCAGTGTGAAATTATTACTGATATCATTTTCTTAAAGCAAAAGATGTTAATTAGAACTCAGAATATTTGTCTTTTTACAAATACACTTTTATGATAAGTATTCAAAAATTATTTTTGAAAGACAAATGTCAATCCAGACTTTTATTTAAAAATCAACTTTGCTGCATCCAAATCAGCTTCTATTGAATTTATTGAATCAGAAGTAAGTGATACACTAAGTACAGCCAGATATCAACTTAAAACTGACTGAAGTTGTGCAGAACAAAAGCAAAAAAAAAGTTTTTAGCCATCAGGAGCAAGCTCATAGGTCAGCTCTGATAAGTTCTGGTATGTAGAATTTCTCAGAATGAGCTCATCAGTGGTTAATCAGTGAACTCTCGTCTCTCTGTGTGCATGACCTTTGTGTTGGCCGCAGGAGCTGTGTGCTGCTCTTACCAGCTGTTCCAGTCCATAATCTGCCTGGGCAATGGATGTGCTGCTGAAGGTGTTGGTCTCAATGATGTCAGCTCCGGCCTGCAGGTACTCCTGGAAACACACCGTGGACAACACTGCAGCACTAAGGTCTAGTCAAAGAAGCCCCATGTCCAGCATCAGACAGGAAAACATCTGGATCCATCTGCATGGATTACCTTGTGTATGTTATAAATGATGGCTGGCTGTGTGATGCTCAGGAGGTCATTGTTGCCCTTCAGAGGTAGAGGATGCTCCTTAAACTCTTCTCCCCTGAAATCTTCCTCCTCCAGCTTCTCTTGTTGGATCATCGTTCCCATTCCACCATCTAGGACCATAATCCTTTGCTGCAGCAAAACTCGCAGCTCTGCCTCCACTGGAGAGCTGCAGCCTGGACAGAAAAACACAAACAGTAATCTGCAGTAAGAACGCTGGCTCAGTTCCATCAGTGTGGCTCAGCTTGTCCTAAACCACAGTTAGAGCTGAACAGCCAGTCAGCGTCCACAGTTCCAAAGAAGATTCATGAATGATCAGGAGTTCCTGAAACTCTGGAACTCTGAATGGGAAGAACAGATTAAAAATAAATATCTTAGAGGGACGATGGTGGATTGTTGGTTCAATTTAGGGCTCTGTCCGCCTCTCTGGTTGTGTGGTAAGATTCTTCACCCACCAAGCCTGCTGGTGGTGGTGCATGGCAGCTATGGTTACTATCCAAAGCGTGCCACCATCAGTGTATAAATGTGTGTGTGAGCGACTGTAGTGCTTCTGGGCTTGATAAAGCACTATATACTAGTACAGTCCATTTACTATTTGAGCTCATATGTTTAGCCAACAATTTAGCAGCAAAAACTGCTTTTCAATTTATGTATTTTTTTTGTCAATATATGGTTTCAGTTCAAATAAAGTTAATTTAGTTTAGTAGCATTGTGGTTTATTACTGTGTTTTAACAATTACCAGAATTAAAGATTTTAGAATAATGAAAAGAAATATATTAAGGCTATGTCAAGAACTATCACATCCCTCAGTTCTGGAGTGGATTGGTGCGATTAATTATTATTTTTAATGAATGTATCAATAATAAAAACAGAACATAGGCTACACTCAAAATAAAGCTATAATATTGTAATATCTCAATTAACTTTATGAGATCGAAAGAAATGAAGGAGACATGGAAGCCACATTATCAACAATAATAAAACAAATTCACACAAATCAAAAAATCTGTGTGAGAAATAAGATGTGATAAAACTTTATTGTCATTGTCAAGGAGGAAATTTTCCTTCGGATCTCCAACATCTTATCTATGCCAACTGCAACAAAACAGTTCATTTTAAAATATGCAGCACAGTAAACAAACCCTGAGTATGAATATTTAACCCGATTCTGATTTGACATAAGCGCAGTCGGTCATCCTGTGTCCTGCTGGGCTGGATGTTAACAGGAATGTTAACATGTGGTTTCAGGTGATCTCTCAACTGCAAAGCAGTTGCATCACATCAGAGTTTAGCTCAAAGCTAACAGAGAACCATGTGACAGCGCCGGGTGGAGGACCTACCTGCTCCCGCAGCAGCGCAGAGCTGATGTCGGACATTTGTCGGAGCCATTTGAAGCCAAGCAAGCCGTGAGAACAGCCCAGCTATCCTTCTGAACACCCAGCCAATAATTATGTTCCTTCAAACTTTTCCTGAATCTACTGGCAGGGCCAACCATGGCTTCCGGTCACAGTCCTTCAAAATAAAAGCAGTAGCTATTCGACATAAGCCAACTTCCGGGACATGAGTGTGATTTATGTGGCATCACACTGTTGATACCAAAGAAAATTAATCTGGTCCCTTGACGGTGAAAACTTTTATTTTTAATTTTGAAAAAGAGGGTTTTCTAAATAATTACTTCATTTTCGTGGGAAAAATATTTTATTCACAAATTATTTTTGAAAGACAAACCAAATTTTACAAAATGAAAAGCAATTGCGATTCAGTTGTAAATTCCATGAAGTTGCTGAACAATAAATCAGAAAGTAAATTTTCAGTTTGGAATTATTCGGGTTTTTTTTGTTGTTGTTTGTTTACCACCCCGTAACCTTTTTATAATACACTAGAATGGTTCCACTCGTGGTTTCTTAATTCTCATGTTTTAGTATTTTCATTAAGTTAACTGAAGTTTATCCTATAGGATACATTTGCTGTTCAAAATCCTATGTATAACTATTTCTGCTGGCATTTGTTTTTTGTTCAGGTACAAGGATTTAGCTGTCACAGAATGGAGACAGTGATAAACATAAAGAAATAAAATATAAAGTAATATTTTTGGCCATAAGCACAGTCACAACACTGGCCGTTAAACTAAAGTCTGCTCTTGTTTAGGTGAAACTTTTTTTCTTAGTTCATGTCAGGGTCATTTTATCTCAGCCTGGGAGCCAACCAATCAGAGTAGTTTGTGAAAGGTAAAATCGTTTGTTTAAACAGGTCGTATCCTTCTGTATCTCAGATGGTGGCTTTAAAGATAAGCTCCTGAGGCAATGAGCTCTACACAGAGCACCCAGCTATTACATCAAACTGTGTTCCATGCTAAAAAGAAAGAAGCTAAAGCTACCTGGGAGAGCTTTGCCCTGGCTTTGTAACAAGGACCTTGTCAACATTAGACTGGTACCGTAGCTCACTTTGAGCTATTGCTAAATATTTATTGTCAAATATTAATATCATCTGACCATAAACAGTAAAAATGTAAGATTTAACAATTAGTATATATAATAATTAATTATAAGTGCACTAGTCTCAAAAATCCACGCTTTATACTGATGTCGCATTTCTTTATTCCACTGTAGAACAAAGTTGTAGTACTGTCATGAAACCAGAGACCGTAATGTGCAGACCTAAACAGAAGATCTGAGCTCACACCAGGTTTTACTTAATAAAAGCGTCTCCAGGGAGACATAAAAACAGTCCGTCATAGTTCTCCAGAGTTCTCCAGTGAGGGAGTTAGAGGTCGCTGGATGATCCCTTCAGACTGGAGCGCTGCTTCTTCTGGTCCTTCTGACCCATCACTCTGTACAGCTTCTTCTTAGCCTCCCTCTGCCTCTTCAGCTTAGCCTCCTCGTCTTTCTCCTTTTGCTGGAGGAACTCTTTATGTTTGGCATGCTGCAAATTGTGGGCATTCTTTCTCTTGTAATTGTGGACTGTGCTTAGGGCTTGGAGAAGTGCTGCCACCTAGAGGACCAAAAGAAACTGTCATCTTCTAACATGAGGACAAGACAATAAGCTGGCTCCTGTTTGAAAAGAGATCACCAAGGTCTGATGTCAGTGGAACCCACTCAGCTCTTAAAGACAGACTGAAAATCCTGTTTTAACAAGAATTTCATTGGTCAAGTCAAAATTTTGGGTTTTGTCTTGACCCCTTTACCAAACTGTTCACATTAGAAATGCTCCGATCAGGTTTTTTGCTGCGAATTCCAATTCTAATGACCCCGGAGGGACAATGACATAGAGCATCACCGATCACGTGGATTGGCTGTTAATTTTTCAAGTTAGGTATAAATGCCACTATGTTATCTGGCAAAATGATCTGGCAATAAATTAACCTAATTCAGACCTGCACAAGTCAAAAACTTGCTGGTTTTGCCCTTACCTTACTGTTAAAAGTAAGGAACAGAGAACCTTACCTGTAACAGTAAGGTTCTCTGTTCCATCAGTTATTCACAAGTGAATATCACAGACCTGCCTATATAAAATAATGTCAAGCAAAACAGGAAACATTTATTCAAAGTCAAATGCAGGTTGAATCAAAATATACAATCCAAACTTCCTGAGAGCTTGGCTTGCTGATCAATGCTGGTTCTGATTGGCTGTTTCTGACCAACCTGAGAAATTCTGAAGAACACAGAATTACTCATAGAAGACCAGAACGTTGCTAGACAAGGCCACGCCACCCCAAAGTACATAGACATTTATTGTCAGATACTCAAGTTCACATAAGAACAGATTTGTCTTTATAAATACCATAATGTGAAGCTGCTTAAATGAAGTTAAAGTAACAGATAAATTTGAGGAAACCCTTTTCAATCCAGTCCAGTTGTGCTCACCTTCCTCTCATGTGGCTCTCGGATCACGCTGGGCCTCTGGAGGTCCCTGGGGGTCTTTCCTTTGGGCTGCTGCTGTTTGGGTTTGCTCTTGAAGGGGAGGGCCTTCTGAAGCTCCTTGGGAATATGGAGCGGATTGAAGCGGCGCGGAGCTCGGACCACCGGCTGGAAGGGAACCACATGGATTCACAACCAATCACTACATCAGATAAATACTATATATACACACATTAGACAACATTTGTAATAGTATTATGTAAGTACAAATTACATTTAAACACCTTAAACGCTGCAATGTAAATTAAAGCAAAATCAAATAAGAAAATAAATAAATAAATCAAACAGAAAATAATAATCAGGAATGACAGTTTCTTTTCCACAATAAAGACATCCTTCAAATAATAAAATCTGATGTCACTCCATTGTTGTTTACATTCTGTGAAGAAGGAAGTTGTGATCAGTGTTTTCTTCAGTGGTTCTTGGTTCAGCACCCCCACAGGCAAGGATGCGGGAACAGGTTGCTCAAAGGGTTCTCTATTACAGAGAACCTTGGGGAAGAGAACTGCATCAGCTTTAATCCCCTATCAACCAGATTCAAAAATGGTCAAAAATTAAATATTAATGTTTATCAATTCAGAACTGACCGTGGATCAGTGGTAGAGCAGCTCTTTTGCAATCAGAAGGTTACAGGTTTGATTCCAGCTTCCTCCTGTCACATTTTAAAGGCACTTAACCCTAGATTACCAAGCAACTTGCATACTGGTGTATGTGGCAGTAGCATAAAGCATGTACATAACTAGAAAGATGCACTTCCCTAAAAACTCATCTAGCTGAATAACGGCCCAAGAGTTGGGTCATGGGAAGACCAGTGTCTTTGATCCAGTATCCAGCAGCCTTGAGATGAGTCCCTGGCCCAACAACTCTGAATCCCCTCCTCAGTATTCAGTCAACTCCTACTAATGACTTAAAATTACTCTGGTGTATTGAAGCAGAGACATGGGCCCTCAAGACCTGGAGTGAAGGAGCCCTGCGATAGGCTAGGTTTGAGTGAATGAAATGTTCCATCTCCTTGACAACCTGCTCAGAAGGGTGTCAGGATGTGTGTTGTACCTTGTACAGAGAATCGGGGTTGGGTTTGTTGCGGATGCCCAGGTCGTGTTTGAGTTGCCCCAGGGTCCTCATGCCTGACCAGCTTTCCTTCTGACCAGCAGGGAGAAGCAGAGAGGTGACAGGATTGTAGAGTTGAGGGACTGACACTGGGTACCAGGAGCGCAGGAACACGATGTCTGCACACACACAAAAACACACTGCACATTACACTGACTTTTCCACTCAGCACCCCTGATCTAGTATGTTGTGGACGCATTTGTCTGGAGGACACAGCAGCAGGGTGAATTCACTGCAGCTGAAGAAAACTCAGAGGAAACATTAGTAGAGCTTGTAGAAAGTGTGTGTGATTCTCAGAGCACAGTTAACTGATACATACTTGAAAAATGTATGCATCAGTTCTCATCTGAAGAGGATCCCAGGCAGGATTCCTCAGTCTCCAAACTAAACAGTAGTGATGAGAAGCTGTGCACCATAGAAGCACTCACCACTCATGAGCAGTCGGTCCTCAAATGTGGCTCTGAAAGCTCCTGCAGGTGAAGACAGAGCCTTCTTGATCTGACCCCTGATCCCCGACACAGTTCGCACTGAAGCTCCTTCAAACTTAGCCACCTCCAGCACAGTGTTGAACATTCCCTGAGCAACAGAGCAACATTAGACCTGCTGCAAGGCAACATTAGACCTGCTCATGAGCTGGTGCATGTAAATACACAGAACATGTACCCACCTTAACAAAGCAGGTGTTCTTAAAGATCTTGAATGGATATCCAATCAGCTTTAGCTTCTTCACTATAGTCACTGACTTGTCCAGATCCAGAACAACTCCAGTGGCCGCGATACAAAAACTGGCCTGCAGACAAAAAAACAAAACAAAACAAAAAAACTGGAGTATAAAAACTGCAGATACAAAACAGATTTTAAAGGAGATAAGATTTCTTTTCTTAAACCTGGAAAATAAAGATTCTCAGATAGATTGAGAATCTAATGTGATAAACCTTGTAGTTTATCAACATGGAGTCAGATTTACCTTAGTTCCAGTCACTGACTGCACAGCCAGGAAACCAGAACCCTGGGGTGTGATGGGACCTTTGAAGAAACAAACCCAAAGAAAATGACTTTTAAAATCAATGTTTGGATATTTAAACATAAAAAACCTTCTACCAGAGTACAGATTCCCTTGAAATCTGCACTAGGCCGTCATGTAAGGTCTTAAATATCCTGGGTCTTATCTCCTGGGTTTCCTTAGAAATTTTGCAATCTACTTTTAGTACTTAATTAAGCATATTACACTGGTTGATGACTAGAATCAGTTGGAATGAATGCATGATTGAATATAATGACCTTTTTAAATGTCCTTGATGACATTTAATGTGAATACAGAAATAAAATTGAATTGAATATGTAGTAATTGGAGTCACAGCAGAAAACTTGTCAAGTCTATTGGTAAGTCAGGGCACCAAGCGACAGCCATGTTTTTGTATTAAAAATGTTAACAGGAAATGATTATGTTACTGAAAGATATGGTCTACAATACTTAAAACTATAATCTTAAATGACAAACAAAAATACAATTAAAACACATTTTTTTGTACTTCAACTAAATCCAAATTAAATTATCAGCCGGTGGATTATGAAACACTGATGCTGGTCACATTTAGACCAGCGTTTCCATTTTGTGACAGAGCGCCAAGGAGGACATTGATTTCGGTTGCCTGCTCTTAAAGGGGCGGCTTTTTCCGATTTCCAATCTTCTCCGGCCGCACATTGAAATCTGGCTGACGAGTGGAGCAGAGAGGGTATTGATATGGCACAGTTTGGAGCATTGTGGTGCTGCAAATAAAACAGAATGCTGTAACATTAAGAGGTTCTTTTTATTTTAAATATATATATTTGAAATAAAAAGAAGCAATGCTTAGCTTGGCAGGGGGGTAAGTAAAATTGTTTAGAATTGTATTTGAAATGTAATATGTATGGATTTGATTTTGTGGATATGTATGTAATCTTTTTTTTTTTTTTTTTTTTTTTCCTGTTGTGGGCAACGGGGCCCGGCGAATACCCGTGGTTAAACGGACGGCAGAGTCCGGCGGTAACAGGCGCTTAAATTCCGTGACAAAGAGAAGGGGGAAGAAAGGGAAGGAAAAGGGAAAAAAAAAAAAAAAAAAAAACCTTGGTATTTTATTCTATGTTGCATGCCTTTGTGTTTTGTGTTTATGATGTAAAGCACTTTGAAATGCCTTGTAGCTGAAATGTGCTATACAAATAAAATTTGATTGATTGATTGATTGATTAAAGCCTTGTGCTTGCCAGGTTTGTAAGCCACTGTGGGAAATCCTGCACAGTAAGCGTTTTATCTCGCTGGAAAAATTGCTTTATCTCTAAATCTGCCTGAAATGTTATGGCACGTGTGTTCAGAATGTTTAATATTTAAACTGAGTGATTAATTGTAATTGAATGTGCCATTATTAACATGTAAAAACTGTTAAAAACAGTTAACTTTAGTTTCTTCCTATCCACTGACTCACACAGAGTGACCATGAAATCTGTTATCAGTTTGAAACAGATTCAATGGTGAGTGGAACTTTCTTTTGCATAGAGCAGTAGCACCTCACCCCAGATGGAGGCTCCACAGTGCATGTGCTGCGGCGTGTACTTTAGCAGGCGGTGGCGCCCGTTGTGATCTTCCATGTGAAACAGAGGGATGGTCTGGAAGCGGCGCCAACCCAAGGAGAAGATCAGAGGATCCTTCGTCTTCAGGATCCGCTCGTACCATCTGTGTTTCTTTAGTCGCATCTGGCACGCACACACACACACAGACACACACACTTAATTAGGAATACTTTATTGTCCATGCTGCAGAAAGATGTCTTTTGTCTTCACTCAACAACACCATCCAACACACTTCATCCATGGACTCAGCAGTTTAAAAACACCTAAAGATAATACACACTGCTTCATCTGGGTAAAGGTGCATGTTGTCAGCTGGCAGGTGTGCACATACCTGGAGATATCCTAAGTTGCCTTCGCTGGAGCCCAGCCCACCAAGGATTATGGGATAATGGGGGTCAAAGTTTGTCACAAACTCACAGGGCAAAGAGCCGATTTCCACCCGGATGTACATTCCAGGTCGGAAGCCTTCATACTGAACCCTGCTCTCATCATCCATTTCCCAAAACGCAGCTCTGTTCAGCTGGTAGTCAACAGGAAGACAGATAGGAACCAGTCAGTCAGGCTGGAAGCAGCAACCAGTCAGTCAGGCTGGAAGCAGCAACCAGTCAGTCAGGCTGGAAGCAGCAACCAGTCAGTCAGGCTGGTTCCTGTACCTCTGCCTGCTTCTGCAGCTCCTCCTTCAGGTCGTCGAAGTATGTGGCATCTCCATCATCATACTCGGAGTTGAACCGTTCCTTCAGTCGGCGTTTCTTCTCCAAACGTTTGTTCTTCTGAACCTCTTCATCATCCATCTTCACCTGGGGCTCTTCATTTCCATCATCATCGTCATCGTCCTGTGTATCCTGCAGATCACACAGTGCATTAGGACAACTGTTGAGATGGTCAATCTGCACCAGTAATCCCAAGGAGCTGGTCCCATCATGAGTGTTTCTAGTTGAAAATGGACAGCAGCCCCATGAGCCTGTCTCAGAGCTGACCTGACCTCTGACTCTTCATCAGTAAAAGCTGAAGAACCTCAGCATCTTTCCAAAGAATGAAACATAATAATAAATGAGATTATTACTATACATCATGACAACTAAATACACTTCCTGAATAACAACTATATTAAACTATTTTTCCTGTCTTGTTTCGTTTCGGGTTCCATCATTGGTTCTGATGGTACATTACATCAGACATGTGTGAAGACATACAAGCCTCTGAAGGAAAACAAACTAGGTTCTTCAAACACAGACAATCAGACATCTGGCACTGCTGCATCCCATACCTGAGGCTGGCTCACATGGACTTCTCCTGTCTCCAGATCTTCAAAGTCCCCATACAGCTCTTCTAAACAAAGGATACAGAACACTCATATCAGTTCATTTTCCATATTGTTGGATATCAGTGGGATTCACAGGACAGAAAGGAATACAATGGAGGAAGTGTATTCCTCCATTTTATGGAGGAATACGATTGGGTGGGAATATCAGAGCAATAGAGGACTGAGACTGAGTTTTAGACCTCTGTTCAGGAAGATAAGATTGATAGATAAAATCAGCGTTACATGCAATTTTCAGCCAATCACCAATCTCCTGAAATTAAAGAAATTGGTGCTGGTGAACCCACCCCCAATAAGAGAATGAGAGTACGATGTAGAGTAGAAGTAGAGAGAGCTTCAGTTGTTGAACTCTTCCTACCGTCTTGTTTCAGCAGCGTGGCTGCATCCTGGCTTTCCTCCCACTTCCCCGTGACGAAGCAGTCCCTGATGGAGTCCAGCACCTGAAACACACAACATTCCATCTCAACATGCTGTGTTCTGTAGGCCACCAGCACAGCAGCCTCGGTGCGGACAAGGCAGGTGGAGGTTAACCTCTTGGACATCCCAATTGTGGCTGGTGTCGGCATGGAAACGGGAACAGTCCAGAGCATTCGCCTGGACCTTTTTGTTTTTCTGAGGTCGGTTGACTCTGAACAGCCCTCCCAGTTCTTCCTCCTCTTCCTCTGATTCCGTCACCTCGACAACTTCAAAACAAAGCCGGTGAGTTTGAGACATCCTTCACAGAGCCACACGATATAAATGTTAGAAAACGTATCAGAATATAAACATTTCATGTAGGGCTGAAATAATTCCTCAAATGATTCAAGTACCTCGATTATTAAAAATCCTCAAGGAAAATTTACCTGCTTTGAAGCTTTATTAATTTATGTTTTATTATTTAGCGCACCGTGTTCCAGCTGGGACATTACTTGCATTGCACGGGGCTCTGACTTCCACCTCTGAATTGTTGACGCTAAAGTTATGCTGCTAAAACTGAGTTTTAGCAGCATAACTTCCAATCTTTGAGTTTGGCCCTTGGGGATTTTATTGATTGATGATAACGCCTGGGTTTTCATCGTTTTTGGGGAACAAATTGACATCCTCAAAATGACTGATGCAATGTCTGGAATACAGCGGCCTTTTTCCTCCGGGAGCTACTGGTGCAAGCAGCAGAAAGAGCGCTGCGGGAGTATTTACAGAAGTGAGTGGACAGACTGAACACGGTAGGCGGCTGAGTAGTTGATGCTTACAGTCTAAGTGTAACTTTACGGACGAACCGCACAATAAATTTCATATCATCCTGGTCTGACCAAACGGGTGGTGGAGCGCGTTGTGGTGGTACATGGCTGGTAGAGCCATGTAGTGTGCCGAACGAAGGTGCCGTAAATATCCTGTATTTTCTCCCCCTCCCATCCTCTACATTAGGTTTGTTCGTTGGTCATTCCCCCTGGACTTACATTCATCTGTTCCCTGGTCTATCTCCATCCCCATCTTAAGATTAATCAAAAGATTTTTTGATTATTAAAATATTTGTTTACAACAGCCCTAATTTCACATCAGTTATCAATAATTACTCATTATTTTTGTTTTAAATATCCAAAATATTGCCATACTGGTGGTGTGACCATTCCTGTTTTATCCACAATTGGATGGAGGATAAAGCTTTTCCTCTGCCTCCATCCCCCAGAAAGCTGGGCAAGTCAGAGTTCAGTGAAATTACTGAATATTAAATCATATGCATCATCTATTTACCACATGCAGAAGAAATGAAACCAGACTGTGTACCTGAACCATAAACAAGTTTTCTCAGATTTGGGGCAGCTTCTTGTTGCCGTAGGAATGCCTCTGCTGCTTTCTTCTGCAGACCCTCCTTCCATCTGAGAGCCCCTGTGGGTGTGAACAGAGAGTTAAAGCATAAAGAGAAAACACAAGTCCCTGCAGGTCAGTGGCCGATCTTGTTGGTAGAACCGGGTCAATCAGGAGGCTGCAGTGAGGGAGGGGAGCCCTGGGCTCAGTATGAACGTGTGAGCAAATATAATAGTTCTGAATCTTTGTGACTGAACATGGACTGTTGGGCTTCATTTGAAGCATGTCAGCGCCTTTACAGGTCTCCTTCAGAGATAAAAACTTACAGCTTTGACTAGTATAAAGCAGAAATTAAAATGAAAAAAAAAATTTAATTAATTAATAAAGAAATTCTCTCAGTTACTCAATATCTAAAGGCTCAGAGAAACGCAGTGAAAATGTGGACGAAACTGAAGCAGATATAAAGGACCCAGGATAGTTACCCTCCTCCTCTTGCTCCTCCTCACTCTCTCTTTCAGAGTGCTGCTTGCCCAGCTCTTCACCGCCATCATCAGTAAGCTCATTCTCAGGTTCTTCATCCTCTTCCTCTTCAGAACTATGGCCAGAATCTCCGGGTGTTCCTGCCTCCTCTTCCTCTTCACTCATCTCCAGCTCATCTTCGCTGTCTGCGAACGCTGGCAGCTCAGCACAGCTTCCTGTTCTTCCTCTCTCTGCCTCCAGCTTCTGCTTCTTCAGGGGTGGAGCGCCACCTGCTGCCGTCTCTTCACATTCAACATGACCTTCATCATCAGCCTGGTCACTGCCTTCGCTATCATCTTCCTCGCTATCATCATCCTCGCTGACATCCTCCTCCTGGGTGAAAATCACCTTCCTTCGCTCTCTGTTAGTGGTGGGATCCCAGACACTTTGTTCTTCAAGTTTCTCCTTCTCCCTAACACACACACAGTTGATTATTATCATTATTATGATAGTTATCTGTGTGTGTGTGTATATATGTGTGAGAGAAAGTTTACATGAAGCAGACAGATGCAATCAGTGCAAAATGTGAGAACAGACCTGGTGTGTTGGTTGATGTGTGTCGGGTCCAGAGTGGCTGAGCCAGTGAACAGAGACAATTTACTGGCAGCCATCTTGGTATCCAGAGTAGAATATGTGTCAATGAGAGACTGGACCAGCTCTGTGCTGGGGCGCGCCTCCTCCTGTCACCCAGTAGACAGGACAGTGAGCAGAGGCCAGGTGGTCATAATGAAATGCTCAGACCTTTCATGAAGAAGCATGTACCTGCAGCTGGTTGACATGGCTGGCAGGCAGGTCGATGTAGACGGCGTCCTTGTCATAAACCAGCCCTCCCACCCCCGCCATGGGGGCGTACAGCAGGCGCTCCTTCTCATTCAGAGCTCTCTTCTTCTGAGCATCAGGAAGTGGACACGGGTCGGACAGGAAGCCCACGTCTCCCACCTGGAAGTCTCCTACACCTGTCCTCAGACACCACATTACAGCAGCAGGTTGGCTTTCCGATGCAAAGTCTTGACTTAGATTGAACTATGTGTGCTAGGCTACATTCACACAGCAGGCAAACATGACATTCACCTGTGATCTGAACCGCTTCCATAGGTGGAACTACATCGGTGTCTAATCTTTTAATTCTCAAAGCGTCTGTGGTCTAAACATGCATGGCATATTTATCAGTCTTTTGCATCATTGTAATGAAACATGTATGATAATTGAATCAGAAGTGAATCTCAAAGTTCCAAGAGGGTGAATGTGTGAAGGTTTTCAGACCTGAACACATCACAGCTCTGCTGAGTGTACCTGGGATGTGGACCTGGCCTTTGTTTTTCAGATGTGCCCCTCTCAGGTAGCCGTACAGAGACACCGTGCGGTCACATTTAGGATCCGTCCTGACCTGCTCTGGGTCCGTTAAATCCTCCATACTGAAAAACCCCCAAAACACAACAGAGAATTATGAAGAACTGAAATATAAAAACCAGCATTAAGATTCATTATTGATGCTTTCAGGTGATGTTAGTGTTATTAAAGCAAAACACAAATTGCTAACAGCCCAGCTGTTCATTTGACTGTCCTAAGAATCATCAAGATAAAGAATCAGAAATCCCAACTCAGTACAGATCATATGTATTATGGTTCAGTCTGAACTGTATACAGCTCCTTATAGAGGAAGTGACATCACAAGTTTCTGGCTGCTGGGGTCCATCAAGCGGAACATCAAGTGATCTTGCTCTATCTGTTTTTGTCACTTTTTTCTCTAAATTGGTAGCAGTTCTGCAGAAAATATTTTCTGATGTTTTTGGTGATGCAACATTATATAAAAATTGTAAATTTGATTTATTCATTAAAACTGAATAACAAATCTAAAACAAACTTCCAGAAAACTGGAAAACAGCTGAAACACTGAGTTCCTTTAAATAAAGACTAAAAACCCTGTTTAGAGTTACTTTTGATGAATAATAATACAAACATGGACAAACATATTCGATGTTTGTCTCACACATACACACACACACACGCCATGCATTCGACAAAATGTAATGTTTGTTACTGGTTTCTCAGTTGGTCACTGCATGTTGTTTTTAGGACTTTGTATGATAATTGAACTTCTTTGTGGCTGAAATGTGTTACAAAAAAAATTAGATCAGGGATTCCCAAGTCCAGTACTCCAGAGCTACCAACCTGCAACTTTTAGATGCATCTCTGTTCAAACACACCTGCATCATATAAACTGCTCTTTACCAGCATATTGCAGAGCCTAATGAATGCTGGTGAGGAAATTCAGACATTTTGAAGCAGAGATGCATCTAAACATTGCAGGATGGTGGCTCTTGAGAACTGGACATGGGGACCCCTGAACTAGATTGCTTAAAATTCTGGTTTGCAATCATGTCTTTTGCCACTTACAGTGTCACAAACTGGGTAATTATGGTAATGTTAAAAAGAATTTTGATTCGTGTAAAGGAGAAGTTCTTCATGATTTTTACCAAGCCCAGAATTAAAAGTAGTGTTGGTTTCATGAGGGAAACAACAGATAACAATGATTTTAACATATGAATAAATTCAGTTCTGTGCAGCATAGAAATAAAGTTGCACAACTTAACAAGTGTCCAGATGTAGATGGTTCAATAACCAGCAAATCTCACTTGTTTTCAGAAGTATACACAGCCATATAGGCTACTGTCAAAAAGAAGGAATGGATTTTCAAATGCTTTTTATCATCAATAGCAATAAACATCACAAAATATCATAAGTAACTGTTACCTGAAAACTAAAATATGCTATCCTCCCACCATATTTAGATGCCAGGGTCTAATTAATATCATACAGCTTTTTCCACAAACTGTGAAATCTGTCCAACTTCCATCCCCTCTGCCCCATGAAGAAGCTCACACACCCACACACACACACACGCATACACACACAGCTGCACTAAGCCAGTACTGATTGAGACTTTAGCAACAGATATTTTATTTATCACTGAGGGTACCACTGCAATTTTGTTATGTTCTAGAAACATTACTACAAACAACAAGAAGAAAAAGAATCTGTTAAGTTTTCTGCACCTCAAAAGCAGTCTATTTATGTTATTTTAATATCAATAATGTCAGTAAATTTGGCCAAATATAAACTCCCAGGCTGCACTTTGTGGAAGAGAAATTTCCACAGCTCCCACTCACCGGTCTACCAGCAGATAGGGGTGAGATGTCTGCCACACCAGAGGACGAAATTTCATGACTGAGATGAAGCGGCCCAGGTTCTTCACCTCCTGGGTCTGGTACTCCCCGTAGACCATCCCAGACAGGTAGAACAGCTTGGCCCCCTGCAGGAGCGAAACCCAGATTACATCACTGTCCTGAGCTCCACCATCTGGACAGAGAAGCTGTCCAGCCGGAAACCTCTGATAGTGTTCCCACCTGGTAGACTTCAGTCCAGAAGCGATGCTTCAGGGTTTTCTTCGTCTTCCTGAGTGACTTGTTGTTCTTGAATGAATCCAAGTGAGTCAGGACACCCATTACACGAGGGAAACCATGAACCTGACAGATGTTGAGAAACTCAAAGGTCTCCATCTCAAAGCCAAAGCTAGCATCAATTAGCATCAACACCTGCAGACAGAAAGGAGCTGCTTCACTCACTCTGTTTTTTAACAAGTTCAACTGTTCCAGACCAACAACAATGTAATAATGTAGGAACAGCTGAAACCAAATATTTACATTAGAGTCACTGACCAGATGAAACATATTGCATGAATTAAAGACGAATGACTGTGCTTTCATTCCGTGAACACAAAAAGTAAAAATGATAAATATTTCTCACAGAATACTATAAATGCAGAGAATGTTTTCATCTGTACTAACCGAATCACACAACAGCGCCATCTTGTGACATAATCACAGTAGGCTAAAGCAAAAGCAACCAAGGCTGAATACATAAAAACGGAGGAAGTTGTGAGGATTTCAGTGAAGATTTGAGCGATTTATCTGCCATTATAGAGGAAGAAGTTAAATGTAGAGGGCGGAAGAGGGAACTGGTTCTACTGAAGGGACTATTGCTACATTTATTTGAGCCAGATAGTTCAGAAAGCATCAATGACTCCAAGGTTTCGGGGCAGGAAGTATCCATTGATGAGCAAATGAGAGTGGAATCTTCTGGTATCAAGAAATTGGACCAAAAAGGACAAACCAGACTGCTGGAAGTCCACAACTCTATGATATCTGGGCTGGCTTTTCTGGATTTTTTTCACACATGAAAGTTTCTTTCGGTGTTAGGCCTTTATATTCAACAATAGAAGGGTCTATGATTACTTTAATGTGTTCATTTTGATTAATTAATTACATACTTTTTTTCCCACCGTGGGAAAAAAAGCACCTTTGTATTCACACGTTTCTGGTACGCCCGTAAAGATGGCATACAAACAACATCCTTAAACAGAAGTGATGTTAATTTCTGCTTCTACACCGATCTGATTGGATGCAGGAGAAGACCATTGTTGTATTCAAGTTGCACTAAAAGGAGTAAGCACATCAGCAAAGCTAACCAAGTCTAAAATATAATCTGGATGCAAAGCAGCAAAACAGCTAAACAAATGTTCAACGCTAATGTCAGCACTCACATTTCTGAAGAAGCTTTTGATTCAAATGCTATTATTTAACTCAAAGTGTTAAATCCAACCCACCACTAGAATTAGAAGCATTCACAGTCACAACATTAACTGAGCTTTCCCAAAACATCTAACAGGCACATTAAGTTTAGTGTTTGAATTTAGCAAACCCAAATCATTTAGTTGATCTGAACTGATCTAAACCGTGCAAGGTTTTGATTGATTTAACACAAAACAGAGAGGAGAAGTTTGTGTCTCTAAATATCTGGTTCGAGCTTCACGTACCTGATCCGTCTGGGTTTCATCCCCTCTGTAATTATGAAATGCCTTCATACCAGCTCTCTTGTTATTACATCCATTAGCTCTGAACAGAACACTTACCAGGTCTGCCACCTTAGCCAGATCGATCATTGTGTTGATGTCGTTGTTACACTCCATGAACGTTAGCCGACGCTTCTTACCTGGAGAACACACAAAGTTCACATTTATTTTACGCAACAACTATTCCTACCATAAACTGATCACATGAGAGCAGGTCATCCAGCTAAGGGATTAAATAAACATCTATATTTGTTCTAAATACATTACTTAAAATATGTCTTGATACGTAAAACCTGAAGATGATAAAATGTTTCACTTTATGATGTTGTGTGGCTCTTGTCAAAGGTAAAGCTGAAACCTACCAGACACAATAGTCACAGGTCCACATATATCTCCAAGCTTCTGTCTGGTGAAATTCTTGATCAGGCAGCGAATCAGGGTACTCTTTCCCACCTTCGGGGGTCCAACCACCACAATCACAACTGGTGGAGGCTCCAGGGGGGTTCGGTCCACCACAGGGATGTGGTGCTTTTTAGTTTTTATGTCTTGGGCCCTGGAGAGAAACAAAACTTTAACACACATTTATTGGAAATTGCCAACTGTGTAGTGGAAAAGAACCTGTGGAAGGTCTTGGCCATGCGGACAGCAGACTGAACCGAAAACGCTTTGGGGTTACGTTTGCGCTCATCTTCTTCGACCAATCCCTCCTGTTTCTTGGCTTTCTTCTTCTCTGCCTTTGGTCCGCTGTGCTTCTGCTGGTGCTTCTTCTGTTTCTTTACCTTCGCATCCATCCTGCTCTCTGTGCTGCACAGAGGGAAAATGGCTCAGAAAATGTATTAAATAAAGCATTACTCAGACTGTTTCACAGAAGTTGCAATTGGGGTGAGAATAGGTGAAAAAAATCTCAAAGTGTAAATGTTACAGAGGAGTGAATGATAATAATCCTACCAGCATATTTAGCTGTCAGAGTGTTTTAATACCTTTTGTCAGACTCCTCAGTGAACCAGAACATAAAACTGTTTAAATCTGATGGGCAGCAGCTTAAACTGAGATGGATGAAAAACAATGGTGAGAATATTCTGCCTGCTCCAGTTTGGGAGGAATAGGAAAAGCTACTAAAGGGAAAATAACAATAAAACCATGGTGGTGGCAGCATCATGCTCAGGAGCTACATTCAGTCAGCTGGAGTTACAGTTTTGTCAAAATGTATATAGATCTGGAAGAACCCCAGAGGGAGGGAAGATCTGGAATCCAGCAAACTCTCGGTAATCTCGGTAAATCCTGAAGACTGTGCTTTACTCTGAGAAAAGAATTGTTAGTCAAATAAAAACAATCTTAGAATGCGACCCTTGATTTAGATTCTACATCAGGCTCTACTTGTACAAATAAAGCCGGAATGTAAAATTGTAAAAGTAGAAGAAAATGGCTAACGATTTCATCAGGCTGATAACTGAATATTTATCCGGTAATAGTTTGATCCAGGAACACTTCAACTACAGACATGAGCAAGAAACAACTTCTGAGCTCACCTGAGGACAACAGGGAGGAAAAGAGCAGAAGAAAATCAGCTGGTCGCTGTGACTTTCAGTGTAAAACCCGAACAGGTTTCTTTATACCTCAGACTATTAAAAGAGCTAAGAGCTTCTAAAAACTGTTTTCAACACGGAACGTGAATATGCAGCCAGCTTGCTGGTCAAAGCCGCCATGTTTGGTCTGTGGAGCAGACTGAGTGGAACAAACTGCGGGACACGCAGTTAGAAACACAAAACATGACTGTTACCTGAAAACTAAACTGTCCGCAGAATTCCTCCAGGTAAACTCCTAGTTTAGTCTCACACGTGCAGAGGAAACGATGAATGGGAAGTTTATCACCGTGCAACGATTCTCCAATCCGACTGAGAACAAATATTGAAGGTTCCGGGTTGAGACAGGATGGTGATCCTATCTCACCCCCTGTTGGTTGAATGAAACTGCTGCATCTACAGAGAAATATGTGTTTTATAGTTGTTTTTTATTCTTGTGTATGAATTATATGGCCTCATTCTGGATTTTTCCTAGTTTTTTCATTCACCGTCAGGCATGAAAAAAGTAACCTCCAGGCTTGAAAGGTTTGGAAGAGTAAAAGATTAAAGGGGTTGTGTGCGTCTATGTGCATTGTATTTTTATTGTCCTTTTTACTTTTAATTTTATTTCCTCTAAAGTTTATATGTATATTTGGCTGCTCACTACTGAGTCATGTTTTGATACTTTTAGTTCTGCTTTGTTTCTTTCCCCCTTTGTGGTTAATGATATCAAACTGTTAATAAGACTGAACATTCATTTAGAGTAGGAGTTTTCGATAATTTCCCTACTCTGTCTTTTGGATTTTTCTCCTTTTTTTTTTTTTTTTTTTTTTTTTTTACATTTTTTAAATTTAATTTCACAACCTAGTTTCAATCCAGTGATCCAATGAGAATACTTATTGGTCTTAAGATTCTGATCAGAAGTGTGAGAAGATTTTTTTTCTGAAAACAAGGATTCTTAGAGCATGCACGCATGTCTTTTTTATTTAACATGCTATAAAAAAGACAAAGTTGACAACTTTCAGCTAAGTTGTCAACTTGATGCTTCTGTGAGGAAAACCACACCAATGTGATGAACACACACAACAGTTCATGTAAAAACTATTTTGTTTATCTTAATTATAAATATCAGGAGTTTGACAGGAAGACATTTTTCTAAATCATTCTAAATCATATTACCTGTATATTCTTGTCACAAGCAGCAAAAAAAAATAATAAAGGATTTGCTTTCTCCGACAGTGCAGTAACACTTTTCCACCACTGGGAGGAGCTAGTGAACAACGCTAACTACTGCAACTTTATGTGCCGCAGTGGGAAACTGAAGAGCAGAAGAGCAATGTCACAGGGAAATTAATGGCAGTATGACAATGGAGGCCAGGACAAATTATGTTCTAGTATCAATGGAGGAGGTCGTAAATAAAAGGTTTTGATCGACGTTGTTCAGGGCTGACCTGAATTCTGGTCTTGTAACGACAGATTTTTGCTGTATAATTACAGATGTTGTCGTCATCGCCATTGTCATCTCATGGATTGATTTAATTTGCAATGTATTATGAAGAGTCGACTAAACTCCCAGCTGCCTTTGAACTTCCTCTCGTAAACATCAAGAGCTTGTTGTCCTTTGCATGACCCATTTTCACCTTTGTCCTAATTTACTGTTATTGATTTTAAAGCATCTGGCATGCAGCCCAGTCCTGCACTCAGCCCAAAAATATGATCATCAGAAGTTTGGACCAAAACTGGATATGGGTCACAGATGAGCAGAAAAAATAAAATAACACAAATGAGCTTTTGTCCTATAATTATAATAAATTTGTTTTCCCAGATAAAAATGAAAAAGAACTTATTTTGGTGGGTTTTTTGCAGCAGCACACTGTGATATCTACTAGAAATTAAGATTTGACACATAGTATTAATTTGATTGTGAGGAAACATAGTGTTGTTTTAAAGAATTTTTTCTGAACATACAAAAAGAAGGACAGGACAGTAAGTGGAGATTTTTTTCAGTTGGACAACCTAAAGACTTCTTAAAGTCAGCGCTTGTGTTCAGAAGTATGCTGCAACAAACACCTTGTGGGACTCAAAAGAAAATGTTGGCTGTATTTGTGCTAATTGTTCTCCATGTCATTTTGAGTGAAAAATCTTTCATATTTCTTCGTCAGGGTTAGTTGAACATTTTTTGATGTGGAAAGTCACAAATGAGGTTTTGAAAGCAAATACATACCCAAAATAAAAAATTTAAAAAAACAAACGTGCAATAAATTTCCATTTTTCACTGACAAAAAGCACAAAATAAAATTATTTTTTATTATTTCAATAGAGAACAGACAAATAATATTTTTTAACAACAAATCAGTGGCTTGACTTACAAAAGATATTCACACATTCAAAAGATATTCACACATTCATGTCTTTAAAGGTATCACCTTTAAAGGAACTCATCAAATCTCGCACATTCTACTTCTATACAAACACATAAAATGCCTAATAAAAGAGTTTGCTGCTTTCATACAAAAAACTTGCAGATTTGACAACTGAGTGGACTCTGTATGCCTGCAGTCACTAAAATGAAAAAAACATTCCCTTGTTTGCACACTAAAACAAAAGACTTTCCACAATTAGCTGTTTTATTTCAGGAACAATCAATCAATCAATCAATCAGTCTGTCTGTCTGTCTGTCTGTCTGTCTGTCTGTCTGTCTGGTGTTGTCTATAATACCTGATGGGGACAGGATGGTCCACGCGGCACCAGCAGCTGCGCTCTCTTTCACGCAAATTGGGAAAAGTGCACAGGCACGTGCGTGCACACCGTTTTATACATCAGAATTTTTTTTTGTGCCCGCACTTTCCAAAATGTGTCCCTTCAGTAATTTGAATTCTCAGATATATTTGCAGAGGCCAGGTACTCTGGCCTCTGCTGATATACATGCAGAGGCCAGAGTACCTTAAAACTTGTACACAAGAGCAGCACTACTTCAACATATTTTCACTCAAGTAAAAGTAAAAAGTAGCCGTCCAAGAAATTCCTCAAGTAAAAGTAAAAAAGTATTTGGTAAAAAGTCTAAAGTACTAAATAACTGATCAAATTCTCAATCATTTAATATTCCAAATACTAGATCATCAAATGTATCAAAAATGTAAAGTTATGCAAATTTGGTATTTTAAGAACCAAAACAACAATAATTCACATAAAAAAACATAAATAAATCAGGTGAAATATTTATTTTGCAGATCACTTTCTTTCAATATAACTTATAAAACTTCAACAAAAACTGCAGGTGTGTGTGTGTGGGGGGGGTGTCTGGAGAATGTTTGCTTAAAACATGTTTTTCATTCAGTGGGCAGAGAATCCACACATTTTACTCAAGTAAGAATAAAAATACTTTGTGATAAAAATGACCCAAGTAAAAGAAAAAAGTAAAGCTAAGTAAAAATACTTTTAAAAGTACTTTTTTTAAAAAAAATTATTGAGTTAATGTAATTAAGTAAATGTTGTGAGTTGTGTAGTAATTACACAACTCTACACACATGCAGCACATGCCTCTGCACAGCTCAGACAGCGAGTTCCTCCATGAGGTTGGTAGTGGTTGTTCTTACATGAGGTACGCTGTTACCACCTCCTGTCAAGGCTGCACCCACTGTGACATATGGGCTTGTTCCGCCTCATTGTTTTACACTTTACCGAGGCTCCGTTGGATGGAGGCAAGCTGGATTTTGTAATAAGATTTTATATTTCCGTCAGTAATGTTTTCTTTTTTTTTTTTTTTTTTAAGGAAAAATCCCTGATTAATTTACAGGACAAGAGAAATTAATCAGAAAGAAGCTACAAAAGTAAGAATCTTCACTTAGAGCACAACGAAGTATTTCTCATTCAGCTGTTGCTGAACAAACGGCCACAAAATGTAAAAGCAATATGAACAAAAAGTGTCAGTGAAAAAGTATTAAAATTCAAAAATCTTGATCCAACAATTAGTACTTAAAGGGATTCCCTGTGTTTTTCTTTCTTGTGTCTGAGTGCGCGTGTGTGTGTGTGTGTGTGTGTGTGTGTGTGTGTGTGTGTGTGTGGGGTGTGTGTGTGTGTGTGTGTGTGTGTGTGTGTGTGTGTGTGTGTGTGTGTGTGTGTGTGTGTGTGTGTGAGCTTTTCTTGTCATTTATTCCTACTTGTGGAGCAGTCTCAGCTGGGCTGTCAGGGTCTGCAGTCCAAGAATGAAAGACTCAACCTGTGTTCTTCAGAGTCAAGATGGAGCAGATTGGAAAATATGCGTCTTTTAGTTTTGTTGCTGTCAAACAGTTTTATTTGGTCAAGTTGGACAAAGTTTGATGTGATCACATTATTACTTACTTCAAAATTAAAATTTGGGCTTTTTTACTGTATATTCCAGCCATTTTCTTTGCAAAAATATTTCTGGCAGAGTGCAGGGAGGGGTAGTCCATCACAGAAATTAAATTCCAGATTCTTTTTGCAGGAAAATCAACATTATTTACAATAATGCTTCTGGGACATACATTACATCCCGATGTACCTGCAGCAGTACTGAGTGATTTTTTTTCTCCTAGTTTTAAATGATATCATTGATATCAAACATCTCTATCATCTGTTAAGAGAGTTGGCAATGTGTTCCTCTTGCTATAACATCTCATTCAGAGAGCTCAAGTTGAACCTCCTTATCTCTAAGCTCTGCTGGAACATGCTAAGGAAGTATTCATGTGATTCAGTTGTGTTGAACCAGGGACATTTGCAGCCCTTAAGTCACGACTTTGGACAATCCATTCTGGTCAATAAACAAGGGGAGTCAGCCTGATTTTCAGACTGACTCCAGGGTCAGCAAACCTTGTTAAGCCCCTGTTCTCTGGCCCATAAACATTACTTTAGCAGTGCTAAGACTACTCTAGAAGTTGTTGTTGCTTTGAAGGAGATAATTCAACACTCCACAGTCAGATCCTAGAGGTCAGCATTCTTGTCTTGATTGGCTTAATGTTGTCAAGGAGATTCTATCATACAGAGGAACAGAAAACATCACAGAATGATTACTGTTGTGCATCTGTATGTTTTGAACATAGATCCACAAGTTTTTCAAGGTACTCTGGCACTTTCTCTTTGTATTTAAACATGTATGTTAGGTATACAATCATCCTAAGCTGATTGTGCGTGTATGTATATGCTTTTTTTATACAGTCCTGTGTTTGTCATGTACTGGACTGAGACCAGGGGCCTCATGTATAAAAGAACACAGCTGGCATGACTGGACTGAAGGATGACTGTCTGACCTGTCAGCAGCTCCAACTATTCCGTTCACGCACGGCTCCTTCTTTAAGTTTTGCTCAGAGCTCCATCAGTCTGGCAATCTAAACGCTAATAAACCATCATCAACAAATCCCAGCAGTTCAGCCTGGTGTCTGAACACAAGTTCTCTCCTAATCTTTCTATTGGCCATGTTCTCCATCTATCAGAGTCAATACCATAATTACGCACCACACCTTAGTGCAGCTACATATATGTGTGTGATTGTCTACACACATATACGTGTGTTTGATCACCTTGAGACGGTTGCCCATGTCACCCATTTTAGAAACCACCACTGCCCAACAGTGTGTAGGCTTTCTGCTGAGTATAAAGCAGCAAGTGGTGGATAAAGTAAGAAAATCTTCATATAACCTTTTGTATAAATTGATTTTTACTTGCTAAGAATGTTTGGTCAACCAGACTCCTGAAAAAAGATCAGTGTTAGCTTTCATAGGCTAGCTTAGCTCCAGAGAAAGATGCCAAGTGTGTAAGTTTGAACTTTGTAATAAAGGAAATCCACAAAATCCAAACAAGGAAGTGAAATCTCCTTAACATAACCAGCTCATGATAGGTCACAGATGACTGGCCCAGTGTTTCTAAATGTAAATCCAGATTTTGACAGTCACTGCTGTATATACCCTCACCCTTCCACCAATTTATGATGTGTGAGCTGGTCAAGTATGTGGGAGAACAAATGTGGAGAACAGAAGAGAGGATGTGACAGTGAGTAACAGTGTCATTGTTAGTGAGTCTGACTTACAAGATTGGTGGCTGCACTGGTATGTTTGGGATCATTGTCATTTTGCGTGGCACAGTATTGCTTCCCTTTCTTTTTTTGTTTTTACAGAACAATAACATTTAAGGTAGATTCTATGATGCTGTGCTGTCCAGGTCCTGCTGCAGCAAAACCTCTCAAAACATCCGCCTCCATGCTTTGCTATTTTTTCACCAGGATACTTTTAAAACTCAAACATCAACACCAGCTGTATCCCTGTAGAGTCCTGAAAAGCAACAATAACCTGCAGACAATAAAATGTGCATGTTAGAGAACAGGAAGTTCTGTCTCTTTGCAAATAGAACTAACTCTGTCATGACTGCCTTGCAAACCTACAACAAAAACCAAACTGAATCTTGACCTGGAATGAAACAAAAGGTCTTGAACTCTAATCTTTGATGGTGAATTCATCCTATGAAGGGGCTTTCTTTGACTAGCTCATTTGAAGCAATGGCTTGTTTTGTAACCCAGTCCAGCCATGGAAACTGCTCCATTGGCTGCATCTGTTTTTGTTCAAATAACAACAACCAGACTCAGTGATGTGGAAATATTGGTGATAGATTTGTAATGATCTCATTCATCTCTTCACCTCTCTGCCCTCAGTTTTTCCTCTCTCAATGTGAGGATCAGGTCATTTTTACTAAATGACGGATCAGTCCACTAGAAACATCACAGAACCTAAAGTGGCCCCATTTATCAGCTGCTGTGCGTGAGACAGAAGCGTCTTTATGAAGAAAGATACACACGTCACAACTGCAACAACATATTACAACACGGTATAAAACCACAACTTGTGGTCATATCTGATCCATGCTCTGATCTGGGAAACCTCACTTTGGCCAAACGTCTGTGAGTTACTGTCCAATTTGTCTCCCTTCAAAAAGACTTGACACTAGGGTGGATGGTCACCTTCAGCAGGATGATAACCCTTCATCTACAGCCAGATCTACAGTTTATTAGAACAGTGGTTTCCAAATTTTTCAGTTTCTGACCCACCGATTAACAGTGTAAGAGAATTTAGACTCCATGAACTCTTAATTCAATTAAACAGGACCTTAAATAAAAGCACAAACAGCATCAGCAGCCAACATCTGGATTTTATGGATTTGCAACTTTCAATATTTAAAGCAGGGGTGCTCAAGTCCAGTCCTGGAGAGCTACCATCCTGCAACTATCAGATGCATCCCTGCTCCAACACACCTGAATCAAATGAATGACTCGTTACCAGACCTGTTCATAGCTGAGTCTGGTCTACTGGAGTAAGGCTGCAACTAAAAGTTGCAGGACGGTAGCTCTCCAGGACTGGACTTGAGCACCCCTGAATTAAAGCAAATATATACTTTTTCAGTCCCATTTTTATTTTGGTTTTATTCCTGATAAAACCGCATCCTAAACTTTGGTTGGCTTCAGGGGGTTGGGAGGGTTGGACACCGCTGGCTCGGGCCTATCAACCTTATTCCTGGGAGGCTTACTGTGGAAACAATTCTGGGTCTTACTTCTGGTGCTCAACGGAAGCAGCCGTGTTTCAATGCATTTTTTTTATTTTTCTTAATATATTTTTATTGAGATACAGTTGAGATAAGAGTACAAACACAGCATACATTGTGGTATAATGTTTGCCACACCAGCACTGCTGTCAGTGTAACAGATGCTAATTTTCCTGTAGCAGGTATAGAACAGGTAGGAGTAATAAGAGAGAAAGAAAACTCTGCTTCAATAATCTGTTTTGATTTAATATTTATTAAACATTTCCAAACAGCACCAGAGCTGATCTTTCTTCAAAATAATCATTGTGTCCAGGCTGTTTTCTTCGTCATTCTAGACAATATACTTATTCCTGTAATAAACAGTTTTAGATTCTTTAATACAAAGTTACAGTTTATGTCACACACTTAAGTCTCAGAATAACTCCCATCTGTTAGCCCAGATGCTACTACATGAACGATAAGCAATGCATTTGTATTTTTTTTTATCTGTACACTAACATGCTCACAGAAGGACACAATATAAATAAATAGATTCAACTCATGCAACATAAAAATGATCCTAACAACACAATATTACTTTCCAACAACTTTTAGAACTGTTTTATTTCATTGCTGATAACTGAGGGTATATTAAGGAATCTGCACATGAAAACAGATTGCAACAGTAGAGCTACTTGTAGAATAGCTTTATACCTCAGCTAACTAGAACCGCTGTCACTCTTTTTACTCCCGGCACCAGTTAGTTCAGTTGCTATGACAAATAAAACACAAAAGGACTTGATGAGAAAAACAGACAAACAAAAAACAAAATGCCTGACAGATAAAACTTCACTGCATCCTCCAGGGTTCCCTGTTTTTCTTCTGTTCTTCCCACCTCTGAACATTGTAGAAGTTCGGATTTTCTCCTCCACCTGGTGTCTTTCCTGACTCATACTGAGCCGGTTCTGCTGGAGGCCTCTTCCTGTTCAAATGAAGTGGCTCCTTTCACATGCTTCCTCTCAAGCACCAGATCTGATCTGTCTTGTTGTAAAAATATTCCCAGCTGGACTTATAAGTTCTTATTAATTAACATGATAAACTAACTTGTCATGTCTAGCTAAATTTCACCAACTGGGACTGAATTGTGCATAAAGTGATTTTCTTGTTGCTCTAAGTTTTACTCTGTCTTGTAATGTACTTTAGGTGACATTTAAGTTGAACATAAAAATGAATGTAGTTGAGCTGAAGCCTTTCAAATCTAGAAGTTTTTATTCAATATCTAAGGTTCTCCATTCTGGTGTTTATGCATCTGTACATAATTCCAAACAGATCTTAGTTGTAGCTAATGTTATAACTTGTCTATTAAATGAAAATAATCTTTATCTATATGTATCCACTGACTGTATTTTGTGTCAAACAACATGAAAAAAGTCTGTGCTATAGAAAAAGAAAATGTATGTTGAGCTTATTGTATTTAAAAAACTGTAGCTTTTTGGACAGACACAAGTTAGCAATTGAAAAAAAATATTTCCTGCAGGTCATAGCTGACTTCTGCAAATGAAAAACATTTTAATTCACATTGTTTTTCTGTTGGGTATCAGTTATCTCACAAACAGAAAATCTTTTTATGTCTTTTTGATGAATAAATCTAATGGTGTATTTTACAGTTTTGCATGTAATTCTGTTTCACTCACGATGCTAAAGGATGTTTTTGCAGAAGACGTGTGTGTGTGTGGATGTGTCATGGGGGAAGGAAAGACCTACCTTCTCCACCCCCTCCACTCTGCCTTGGCCAGGCCTTTTGTTCCCTGATGATGTATGAGACAGCATCTCCCTTGGAGTACCACAAGAATACGACAGCAGAGCAACAACACTCCTCCATAATGGAGACTGATGGGACAGCTCCTACTTTCTTCACTTTGTCCACTACTAAGATTGAGTTGGCGTGGCACGGCAGGTTCTGACAGGGCTCTTGGACAACTTTGACAAGGGTCCTCGTAAGGGAAGACTTAACCTGACAGTGGCTCATGTCTGTTGGCTGTGCTGGGTTCCACCACAACCCCTGACAGATGGATGCCTAGAAGGATGATGTATGAGAAGATGATAGGAACGATGGACAGGCACCTGCACAGGTCTTTGTGGGCTGGTGACAGTGGAGGAGAGGTGATGGGGGTTCTTGATCTTCCTGTTGAACATTCCTCGGATTGCTGGGCTTCCAAAATGTCCACAAACCAGAACAACTTTCCACAAAACATTCAAAATGTCCAAAGAAACTATTGTTTAGAGATTATTTTAGTGTGTCATTTACATTTAGTGCATTGGATATGTAGAGTAAGACAAATTAAAACAGACATTTGGATGACAGATTAACCTGGAAGCTCCCAAATTAATATTATGACAGATGATGATGACATCATTGGATAGCCTTGGTTGGACAGACTTCAAAACAAAAGTATGAAACAGTCCAAGAACAAAAAGCACAAGACTTACCAGTACTTTTAAAAAGCATGTAAACAAAATATGTATACACAAGAATATCACATAGTATTAACTTAGTGTTGAAAATAACTTAGTATTAAAAAGTTCTTTGCAAGTGGAAATAAAGTCTTTGTTGCAAAACTACTTATTAAAATCAAAGTAAATAAAACTAAATGCTTCTCTGCCACTCAGACAGAAGACAGATAAATAAGGTTTGCAGCAATAAAGGATCAGGCAACAGAGTTTAATAGGTCCAAACTATTGAAGAAAACCAAACTCATGAAAAGCCTTAAAAGCTAGATTCTTGAAGTGTTTTCTGGTATTGTTATTGCAAAGTCCTAAAAAGATCACCAAAACTGGGAGGAACTAGAATGTCTACTCATTTTTCAGAGTTAGATTTATTTTTTAACTCCATGGCACCGAGGACCCAACTTTCTCTCTCTGAGTAGAAGGTGGCTCTCGGGATGCATAATGTCACCTGTCTGGGCCAGGAGCCTGAGCTGGTATGTGAAGCCAACAAAGAGATCTTTCCTGCCAACAGCCATCTCTGATTACAATAACTCTTGGAGGAAAATGAACTAATATGAGTTACAGCAACACTTAATTTATCTTTGGGATAAATAAATTATTTTTCAATTGAATTCAACTTTATGGTGGCCATTTTGTCAGGCTGCATTTTTTTTGAACAATTTTAATGTCTCTAGTGGCCTTTTTTTGATACTGAATTGACAGGAAAGTGGGTAATGAGAGAAAGGGGAAAGGCATGGGGCAAAGGTCATCAGGCTGGGATTTGAACCTGTGATGTCCGTGTCGAGGTCTAAGGCCTCCATATATGGAGGCTCGTCTGTGAAAGCAGCTGCAGGCAACAGCTCAAGCACTGTGCTTCCTTCTGCGACACCATGGAAACATCCACAGAAAACCAACCAACATCAGGAAGAGAACTGCGGACATTCACCAGTCTATTTCATCTTTGGGCATGAGGGCTTTGCAGATGTCTGACTCATTCATCAATGACATGGAATTGCACACCATGAGAATGTCAAGTGATGATGTGGTTCAGGAAGAAGAAGGGTTCTGTGCTCCATGGATGAATAAATGTGAGGAATCTGTTAATAAATCGCAGAAGAAAACTAAAAAAAAAAAACGCTGTGAAGATGCTGCTGAAACTGGTAGGAGAGTAATCATCCAGGAATGAATCATTGTATTCTTACCTACATCAGGTAAAATGTAGGTAACATCTAAGCTCTTCTATTGGTCCTTGTGATGGTCCGACCAGCAAACTCAAGGACAAAGGCATAAAAAAATAACTATTTAATTTTTCAAAGAGTTTAAAGATTTTTTTACAACAAATTTCAAAAAGAAATATAAGAAAAATGGGCCCAAAAAATAATCAACTAAAGCATACCAACTCAAACAAAACTAACTGACTCTTCTCAATGAACACACAGGGGAATTTATATACAAAGGCTAGCCTACACACACACACAAGGAGGGGTGGGGGAACAAACAAAAACAACCAATACATAACATAAATAAATTCAAATCACAACATTTTACTTTAACACAACTATAAAACAAAACAACCTAACACCATAAATATTATAACAATAGAGCGAGAGGAAGATATCAATAGGGCGAGAGGAGGAGTCTTCCACATCAAATTCCCTGCTTCCCGCAGCTTGATGGTTCGTTCCAATTACTGGTTTGAGACAATCAACTCCTCCCAGCCAGTCCTTCAACTCAACCAAAAACAAAATAATTAATATTCTAAATAAACCAAGCATTTACTAAAATGTGTGCACCCAATCTAGAAAACAACTTAATACCAAAACCCACCAAAGAAAAAGTGATATTACCAATATAAATATTATCAATATAAAACATTAACTAAATACTAACACTAAAGAAAAGAACACTTAACACTGAGAAGATGGAGGAACCTCCACAGTCCTGTGAATGACCTATTACACAACATAAATACTGAAAGTGTAAAAAGTTTTATTTTCCCCTTTTTTATTTACTACATACATAAAGATGGGTTTCAAATAGTTTCACTCCAGGTGGAAAATATTTCATTTTGAAATGTTAATTTATTTATCAACTTTCAGCCCATCTTTTCTTTCTGAACGTTACTAGAAAGAAAAGTTTTGCCAAAACTTAAGATTTGGCATCGAACGCTTTGCTTCTGTCATCAGAAATAGTTCAGCTAAATTACTATAATGATGAAGGTAATGAGAAATTTCATATTTGTGAGATGGAGAGCTGATGAGAGGTTGTGATCAGTCAGTATGTTTCCCATGGCAACACCATTCTAATTGTTGGACATTTTTTCAAGGTCTGATTATCGGAGCAGGGCAAGATCTATTGTGATCTTAATCTAAACACTTATGTAAATATCTGTGTGTGGCAAATATGGTGGTAAGTTAAGAAGTCATGAAAATCATTCTCATCAATTGCACAGATTTTTTTTAAGGATTTGGGCTTGCTACAGTGAAACAGAAGTCTGGTTTTGACCCTGCTCCAAAAAGACATCAAAGTTCAGGAAGGAAGATCAGACGTTGGCCTTTGAACTCCTGGCACTCTGGCTACCAGCCAGTACATGCAAGCTGCTACAGATTACATATGTGTATTCACCAAATCTCAGTTTGAAATTTTTGACTTGTCTGTCCTCCTTTTAAGAGACAAAAACAAGGACAGACAGAAAGGGGAAAAAAACAAAACATGACATGTGAGAGGAAGCACAGGGTGGACAAGAGGTTTTTCAGATACTCTCCTCTCTAGTGTGTGTGTTTGAGTAAGAGTGTACACTGTATGTGTACGGATAATGACTCACACAGGAAATGGGTACTATGAGCTTTTGGAGGTAGAGTCTCATTTATTAATGGATAATACTGTATAATATGTGAAAAATGTCCCCACTACACAAAGACTTGACACACATGCACTAGTGCTTGTGATGAATCATTTCCTCAGATTACAGTCATGTATTCATACACGCATGCATTCAACATACAACTCTGGGATCAGAAAGTAAATTTGTGAGAGCAGTAAACTGTTTTCTTTTATAGACAAGAAGAAAAAAAAGCATAGTAATAGTAATAGTAATCTATTCTCCTCAACCAAAAGCAGTAAGATAATGACTGGTCTTCCAAGGCTTGACTATGTTGGAACTGTTGAACACATTTGTCAGAGATTTGGAGACTGACAATGAAAGCTCATGTCTGTCCAAGTGGGAGGGGGTAAGAGGAAATAAATTTGCACGAGATTTCCTATTTGTCTGACTCCATCAAAATTATACAAAATAATGCATTAGGCATTTCATCACTGCCTAATGCTGTGATAACCAGAGGTTACAAATCCCAAATAACCAAAATAAATTTGGCAAATGTCTTTGCTCGTGTTTCTGTCTATTCTGATTCATCATGATGAGCTCTCACCAGGTTGGGTCGTCTGCTGGAGGCCTAGGAGATCTTAACTGTTCCTAATTTCTTCAGGTATATGATGAAGTTTCTTCTCCTGCCCTGAGTCCTGTCCTATCTAGTCACTGATAGGATTAGATCATCTCAGTCACTTCAGCTATTTGTGGTTCATCACGTGAAGCTGCTTTTCCTCTTATGATGGATTCAAGCAGCCTTGGGGCCTCCTTCTGCTGGTTTCCTAACATTTTTAAATCATTTAATCATTTAATCAGTCATTTAAAATGATAGGTTATTGTTTTTCCCAGACTAAGGTCTTCCCAGCACCTTAGTATACATGCAATTTGATATATTTATTACAGATTGGAGCCACAGATCAGTAGTCTTCTTAGAGTACTCTTCAGGTTTAAAGCTGTTTTCTTCCCTTTTTTTTCACAAAGACACAGATGGCATGAGTCAGAAGCATCAACAGGGTGTTGAATTTTGTTTTAGGCTCTAGGAACTGTATTTCCTCTTGGACTTCAGTTGTCTGAGTTCCTTGATGAAGAACAGAGTTGGCATTATTCTCAATGAAGGCTTGATATTGTGAGGGTCCAGGGGACAGTAAATCAAAGAGTCCTCATGTTCTCAATGCAAAATATTGCAGGCTCTGATGAAAGAAAACAGGCTGTTTATTGACTGGACACAAAGGCCACAAAGTGAAACACAGCAGCCCTTATCATTGTCTCATTGTCCTAGTATGCTAATTTCAGAAGAATAAGGAATGTACCATGAATAAGAATATTTGTGTGTGTGTATATACCATGCAAAAAGTGTCCAAAGGGACAATCACTCTCTCCATTCAGAGGTTCTTGGCTGTAGCTCTGACAACTTCCAAATGAAGCCTGCTTGACTTCTCTGCAATGCCAGTCATGCATATTTTAAACCGAAGGGGAATAATATTGGCTTTATAGGAACGAGCATCAGATGCAAATATGATCTCTGACTGAATGGGTCCTTTACAACATTGTCCTACATGGCAGCTTAACTCTAACAATGTTGTTCAACTGCAACCTAAATTGTGATTGTCCCTGTGAAAGCTGTGCAGAAACTGTAAGGAGCATATTTCTGTCTAGTTAAAGCATCTTGTGTATGTTTATGTCTCCTCCCCACTGATTTAAAAAAGACCTGGTAAAGAAACTAAAAATAATTATGTAACTTCAATATTACCTATTTACAACCAAAAAGGACAAATGTAGCTTTTGGGTAAACTCATACTGCTGTGGCTACTCCTGTAGCTAAAGCAAACAAGACTCAGTATCTGTAAAGTGGAATTATTCTCTATAAAACCTCCAAATTACGCTTTCAGGTCATTTCACTCTGGTAATTTTCCTTGAAGTTTAGTAATGGCTAAAACAAACATATCCATGGAAAATAACAGCTGTCTTTTAAAATAAAGTTTAATTGCTTTATTTTATTTTGTAGCACAGCCACTGTTTGCTCTGCCTCGTGCACACACCTGTTAGGAGTGTCTGTACACTCTCTACTGAGCATGCTCAGTCCAATGCATGCTCACAGATATGATGGTGGAGAAACCTGATAATGAAAGACTGATTACACCCAACTGTAGATGATAACTGGGAAAACTGGTACTGAGAGAAAAATATTAGTAACTATACTTTGAATAAGTGGCTCAATAACCTTTTGTATTGTGATAAGGTACATTTTGAGAATGGGAGCTAAAAAAACTGTGATCCGAAATGTTTCTACCACCAGGTTAATAAAATGAAGCTGCTGCTTCAATCAACTCTCAACTAACAACTGCATGGGTTTCATGGCAAAGAAAAGGCCAGAACATGACAACAGATCATGCTAAGAATGACAATAAACCATACCCTCAATAAAAAACAAGAATGGTATCAACCAAAAATATTAATAATCTACAACTTTTAAATATTGACATTGAGAACAAAAGCAAAAACTATATTGGTCAACCTGATGTGTTCACCTCATTAAGCCCCCTCCTGGTCCTTTCACTTGTATTCAGCTTCTGGATCATTTCATATTTTTACTCTTTTATTTCAAAAGTAGCTAACAAATGACAGCAACAAGATTTAAATTAAGCAATCAAAAGTTCACAAAAAGTGACAAAGTAGAGAAAAATCAAACCCTTAAGTATGTTTCATGTTGATGTAGAAGTTTTTGGGAAGCTAATTAGCACGTTCTGCTATTTATTAAACGCAAATGAAATATTCTGTAGAAAAAAAAAAAAAAAAAAACATTAATCAACTACTGCTTTGAAAGTTTTGAGACCAGCATTCTTAGTTTTATAATAACTATTCCTTAGTGACCCAAATTTGGGGGCAACAGCATTTGCAACAAACTGATCATCTTTAACAGTGTTTCTAGAGGGATTCTTTTGGCTTCAGTATCAGTCCACTGTGGGCAAAAAGAAGAACTGAACAAAGGTTCAGTTCATTTACTGCCTGCCTGTCTAACCCTATGATTCCTAATAAGATTAAATGAGATTACCTCACGTCTCATCTAATGAAGACAGGTCTCTAAGCAACACACTGCATGTCAACCAATCTGAAGAGTGTGTGTATGTGTATGTATGTGTATGTGTGTGTGTCTGTGTGTGTGTGCGTGTGCTGCCCTCATTATCTCTGGAGAGGATATCGCTTTCTTTGTGTCATCTCGCTCATCACACAGGAAGCATCATACATAATGCAACATGCACACAAATGCACTCAGCTACTCACACCAAAAAGGGAGGAAAAAATGAAAAGGAGCTACTCAAATGTGAACCCACACACAACCCAGCCAACTTCTAACATGTGATCAGTACATTACATTTGGGTTTGTGATGCTGGTGACTCAATTTTGTGTTTTTAAGTGTTTTAGATTTGGGTGACTCAGCCGCATGTTTTGTTGCTGGATTTACAAGGCTGACTTCCCTCTGCTCTGGCTGCCACTCACCAACAGAACAGAACAGAGTTCTATACGGCGTCTCACTAATGTTTGAATTTCCTTCAGAAAGTCCAACAATTAAAAAAATAAAAGCTAAAAGCAGAACTTTTACAACCATGTGAAACTGACTCGGATTCCTATGAGGTAGTATTAACAGGACCAATGTCAATTTATTTACAAAAGCACTTTAGGAACAGTGCTGTACAGTATTCATGAAACCCCAGATAAGAATAAAGACACAAATTAAAACAGACAGGACAAGTGTATTTCAATGTCAGGCATAGTGGAAATGGCAAATAATACAAATTAGTTTTGAGGAGTGAATTGAAGCGTTCAAGGCAGATTTATTATTGAGAGGGAAGTTCTTCTGCAGATTAGGGCCAGTGACAGCGAATGCTCAGTCTATTCTGCTTGTCAGGCTGGTTCTTAGAATGTATAAGAGCAGTTTTATTACCAAAGTTTTGTAGCAATGAATTGGTTGTGAAGGTCTTAGAGTTATCTGGGGTTATGCCATTTATAGCTTTAAAAACCAATAAAACTATTTTTATCGGTATAGGACCTTAGTAGGTAGAAAAAAAAGAGAAGGAAATTTCTGGCAAAAAACGTAGAAATATCGAGATTAATCTCATTTTTTTTTTTTTTTTTTTTTTTTTTAGGAAAAACTCAGAAAATGTCCGACAGTTGTTCATTTGAATATTTTAGAATATACTTTTTTGTCAAAGATTTCATCAGTTTATTTTATGAATTATCCCAGCCAGCACTCATGAGTGGGCCCCACTTGTGTTTGATGTGGGCTACATGGGTAATGAGTGGGCATGGGTTTTTATCTGGGCGAACTGCATGGGACACATATGGTTAACTTAATGAGACCCATATGGGCTGGCCCATATGGGCTAAATGCATGGCCCTATTCAGCAACTAGGTGGGCTATCTGGGAATGGGATAGTACTGGGCAACACTATATGGGGCCCATGTGGTTTCAGTATCATGGGCCCAACATGGGAAGCCCATGTGGGCTGACCACATTGAACCCACATGACATCAGCATGGGCTGACCATATATGGGTTAGACCTGGGTGTGGATATGTAGGCCCCAGTCCTTTTTTAAGTGGGCTATCTGGGAATGGGATAGTACTGGGCAACTATATGGGGCCCATGTGGTTTCAGTATCATGGGCCCAACATGGGAAGCCCATGTGGGCAGACCACATTGAACCCACATGACATCAGCATGGGCTGACCATATATGGGTTAGACCTGGGTGTGGATATGTAGGCCCCAGTCCTTTTTAAGTGGGCTATCTGGGAATGGGATAGAAACGGGCAACGCTATATGGGGCCCATGTGGTTTCAGTATCATGGGCCCAACATGGGAAGCCCATGTGGGCAGACCACATTGAACCCACATGACATCAGCATGGGCTGACCATATATGGGTTAGACCTGGGTGTGGATATGTAGGCCCCAGTCCTTTTTTAAGTGGGCTATCTGGGAATGGGATAGAAACGGGCAACACTATATGGGGCCCATGTGGTTTCAGTATCATGGGCCCAACATGGGAAGCCCATGTGGGCAGACCACATTGAACCCACATGACATCAGCATGGGCTGACCATATATGGGTTAGACCTGGGTGTGGATATGTAGGCCCCAGTCCTTTTTTAAGTGGGCTATCTAGGAATGGGATAGTACTGGGCAACAGTATGTGGGGCCCATGTGGTTCTAGTATCATGGGCCCAACATGGGAAGCCATGTGGGCTGACCACATTGAACCCACATGACATCAGCATGGGCTGACCATATATGGGTTAGACCTGGGTGTGGATATGTAGGCCCCAGTCCTTTTTTAAGTGGGCTATCTGGGAATGGGATAGTACTGGGCAACAGTATGTGGGGCCCATGTGGTTCTAGTATCATGGGCCCAACATGGGAAGCCCATGTGGGCAGACCACATTGAACCCACATGACATCAGCATGGGCTGACCATATATGGGTTAGACCTGGGTGTGGATATGTAGGCCCCAGTCCTTTTTAAGTGGGCTATCTGGGAATGGGATAGAACTGGGCAACACTATATGGGGCCCATGTGGTTTCAGTATCATGGGCCCACCATGGGAAGCCCATGTGGGCAGACCACATTGAACCCACATGACATCAGCATGGGCTGACCATATATGGGTTAGACCTGGGTGTGGATATGTAGGCCCCAGTCCTTTTTTAAGTGGGGCTATCTGGGAATGGGATAGAAACGGGCAACACTATATGGGCCCATGTGGTTTCAGTATCATGGGCCCAACATGGGAAGCCCATGTGGGCAGACCACATTGAACCCACATGACATCAGCATGGGCTGACCATATATGGGTTAGACCTGGGTGTGGATATGTAGGCCCCAGTCCTTTTTTAAGTGGGCTATCTGGGAATGGGATAGTACTGGGCAACAGTATGTGGGGCCCATGTGGTTCTAGTATCATGGGCCCAACATGGGAAGCCCATGTGGGCTGACCACATTGAACCCACATGACATCAGCAGGGCTGACCATATATGGGTTAGACCTGGGGGGATATGTAGGCCCCAGTCCTTTTTTAAGTGGGCTATCTGGGAATGGGATAGTACTGGGCAACAGTATGTGGGGCCCATGTGGTTCTAGTATCATGGGCCCAACATGGGAAGCCCATGTGGGCAGACCACATTGAACCCACATGACATCAGCATGGGCTGACCATATATGGGTTAGACCTGGGTGTGGATATGTAGGCCCCAGTCCTTTTTTAAGTGGGCTATCTGGGAATGGGATAGTACTGGGCAACAGTATGTGGGGCCCATGTGGTTCTAGTATCATGGGCCAACATGGGAAGCCCATGTGGGCTGACCACATTGAACCCACATGACATCAGCATGGGCTGACCATATATGGGTTAGACCTGGGTGTGGATATGTAGGCCCCAGTCCTTTTTTAAGTGGGCTATCTGGGAATGGGATAGTACTGGGCAACAGTATGTGGGGCCCATGTGGTTCTAGTATCATGGGCCCAACATGGGAAGCCCATGTGGGCAGACCACATTGAACCCACATGACATCAGCATGGGCTGACCATATATGGGTTAGACCTGGGTGTGGATATGTAGGCCCCAGTCCTTTTTTAAGTGGGCTATCTGGGAATGGGATAGAACTGGGCAACACTATATGGGGCCCATGTGGTTTCAGTATCATGGGCCCACCATGGTTAGCCCATGTTGGCAGACCACATTGAACCCACATGACATCAGCATGGGCTGACCATATATGGGTTAGACCTGGGTGTGGATATGTAGGCCCCAGTCCTTTTTTAAGTGGGCTATCTGGGAATGGGATAGAAACGGGCAACACTATATGGGGCCCATGTGGTTTCAGTATCATGGGCCCAACATGGGAAGCCCATGTGGGCAGACCACATTGAACCCACATGACATCAGCATGGGCTGACCATATATGGGTTAGACCTGGGTGTGGATATGTAGGCCCCAGTCCTTTTTTAAGTGGGCTATCTGGGAATGGGATAGTACTGGGCAACAGTATGTGGGGCCCATGTGGTTCTAGTATCATGGGCCCAACATGGGAAGCCCATGTGGGCTGACCACATTGAACCCACATGACATCAGCATGGGCTGACCATATATGGGTTAGACCTGGGTGTGGATATGTGGGCCCCAGTCCTTTTTAAGTGGGCTATCTGGGAATGGGATAGTACTGGGCAACAGTATATGGGGCCCATGTGGTTTCAGTATCATGGGCCCAACATGGGAAGCCCATGTGGGCAGACCACATTGAACCCACATGACATCAGCATGGGCTGACCATATATGGGTTAGACCTGGGTGTGGATATGTAGGCCCCAGTCCTTTTTTAAGTGGGCTATCTGGGAATGGGATAGAACTGGGCAACACTATATGGGGCCCATGTGGTTTCAGTATCATGGGCCCACCATGGGAAGCCCATGTGGGCTGACCACATTGAACCCACATGACATCAGCATGCGCTGACCATATATGGGTTAGACCTGGGTGTGGATATGTAGGCCCCAGTCCTTTTTTAAGTGGGCTAACTGGGAATGGGATAGAACTGGGCAAAACTATGTGGGGCCCATGTGGTTTCAGTATCATGGGCCCAACATGGGGAGACCATGTGGGCTGACCACACTGAACCCACATGACATCAGCATGGGCTGACCATATATGGGTTAGACCTGGGTGTGGATATGTAGGCCCAGTCCTTTTTTAAGTGGGCTATCTGGGAATGGGATAGTACTGGGCAACAGTATATGGGGCCCATGTGGTTTCAGTATCATGGGCCCAACATGGGAAGCCCATGTGGGCAGACCACATTGAACCCACATGACATCAGCATGCGCTGACCATATATGGGTTAGACCTGGGGGTGGATATGTGGGCCCCAGTCCTTTTTTAAGTGGGCTATCTGGGAATGGGATAGTACTGGGCAACAGTATATGGGGCCCATGTGGTTTCAGTATCATGGGCCCAACATGGGAAGCCCATGTGGCAGACCACATTGAACCCACATGACATCAGCATGGGTTGACCATATATGGGTTAGACCTGGGTGTGGATATGTAGGCCCCAGTCCTTTTTTAAGTGGGCTATCTGGGAATGGGATAGTACTGGGCAACAGTATATGGGGCCCATGTGGTTTCAGTATCAGGGCCCAACATGGAAGCCCATGTGGGCAGACCACATTGAACCCACATGACATCAGCATGCACCTACCATATATGGGTTAGACCTGGGTGTGGATATGTAGGCCCAGTCCTTTTTTAAGTGGGCTAACTGGGAATGGGATAGAACTGGGCAAAACTATGTGGGGCCCATGTGGTTTCAGTATCATGGGCCCAACATGGGGAGACCATGTGGGCTGACCACACTGAACCCACATGACATCAGCATGGGCTGACCATATATGGTTAGACCTGGGTGTGGATATGTAGGCCCCAGTCCTTTTTTAAGTGGGCTATCTGGGAATGGGATAGTACTGGGCAACAGTATATGGGGCCCATGTGGTTTCAGTTCATGGGCCCAACATGGGAAGCCCATGTGGGCAGACCACATTGAACCCACATGACATCAGCATGCGCTGCCCATATATGGGTTAGACCTGGGTGTGGATATGTGGGCCCAGTCCTTTTTTAAGTGGGCTATCTGGGAATGGGATAGTACTGGGCAACAGTATATGGGGCCCATGTGGTTTCAGTATCATGGGCCCAACATGGGAAGCCCATGTGGGCAGACCACATTGAACCCACATGACATCAGCATGGGTTGACCATATATGGGTTAGACCTGGTGTGTGGATATGTAGGCCCCAGTCCTTTTTTAAGTGGGCTATCTGGGAATGGGATAGTACTGGGCAACAGTATATGGGGCCCATGTGGTTTCAGTATCATGGGCCCAACATGGGAAGCCCATGTGGGCAGACCACATTGAACCCACATGACATCAGCATGGGCTGACCATATATGGGTTAGACCTGGGTGTGGATATGTAGGCCCCAGTCCTTTTTTAAGTGGGCTAACTGGGAATGGGATAGAACTGGGCAAAACTATGTGGGGCCCATGTGGTTTCAGTATCATGGGCCCAACATGGGGGACCATGTGGGCAGACCACACTGAACCCACATGACATCAGCATGGGCTCATGTCATGGGCCCAACATGGGGAGACCATGTGGGCTGACCACACTGAACCCACTGTGGGTTCAGTGTGGTCAGTACATATCCACGCCCAGGTTGGACCTGGGTGTGAATATGTAGACCCCAGTCTTTTTTTAAGTGGGCTAAATGAGACAAAATTGTAGAACAATGTACAGGGGTTGGACAATGAAACTGAAACACCTCTCATTTTAGTGTGGGAGGTTTCATGCCTGAATTGGACTAGCCTGGTGGCCAATCTTCATGAATTGCACATTGCAACAGTAAGAGCAGAGTGTGAAGGTCCAATTAGCAGGGTAAGAGCACAGTTTTGCTCAAAATATTGCAATGCACATAACATTATTTGGGACATACTGGAGTTCAAAAGAGGGCAAATTGTTCACCAAGACAGCAAGTCTTTGTGATTATCAAGAGCCACAGTATCCAGGGTAATGTCAGCATACCACCAAGAATGACGAACCACATCTAACAGGATTAACTGTGGATGCAAGATGAAGCTGTCTTAAAGAGATGTTTGGGTGCTAACCTGGATTGTATCCCAAAAACATAAAACCACGGTGCCCAAATCACGGTAGAATTAAATGTGCACCTCAACTCTCCTGTTTCCACCAAAACTGTCCGTCGGGAGCTCCACATGGTCAATATACACAGCCGGGCTGCTATAGCCAAACTTTTGGTCACTCGTATCAATGCCAAACGTCGGTTTCAATGGTGCAAGGAGCGAAAATCTTGTGCTGTGGACAATGTGAAAACATGTTCTCTGATGAGTCTACCTTTACTGTTTTCCCCACATCCGGGAGAGTTACGGTGTGGAGAAGCCCCAAAGATGCATTCCAGCCAGAGTGTTGTATGCCAGAGTGAAGCATGGGGGTGGATCATTGATGGTGTGGGCTGCCATATCATGGCATTCCCTTGGCCCCACTTGTCCAAGACGAATTGATGCTGTATTGGCCTCAAAAGGAGGCCCTACACCACGCTAATAAGTTATTGTGGTCTAAAACCAGGTGTTTCAGTTTCATTGTCCAACCCCTGTAGTTAACCTGTCACTTTCAAAATTTTGACTGTATGTCAAAGCAAAAGCTGCAAGAGCAAGATTCTCAAAACTTGGAAAGAATTACCCGAGATGTCAGCTTTATAGTCTTTGCCAAGGCAATTGTTACTCAGCTGGCCTCTAATGGAGTTGATGTAAGGTAAATTGTAGAATTTAATTTTTTCCTTGTAGGAAACCTCGATGATAGTAAAGGTTGGTGACCTTGACCATTGTCGAGGTCTCCAGGACGAAGGTGACCTCGTCTTGGAGATCACCCAAGGATATATTTTGCTGATAGAACAGAACATCCATGTCTTCCTAATGTTTGAACCTAAAACATGTTCACTGTGTGATATCTATGCCTGGCTCATTTACAAACACTAGGCTTCCAGAGGACCAGGATATTAAAACATTAAAAAATAATTCTACAATGCTTTATTTTTTTAAACCAGTTCAGTATTGCTCTAGCCACACTTTGAACCCTTAACATTTTTTCATGTTATTATTTTATGCTAGAACAGTCCAGTCCAGTCTCCAAGCCAGTACGCATGAGTGGGCCCCCCTTGGGTTTGTAGTAGGCCATATGGGTAATGAGTGGTCATGGGTTTTATCTGGGCAAACCTCATGGGACACATATGGTTAACTAAAATGGGACCCCTATGGGCTGGCCCATTTGGGCTAAATGTATGGGCCCTATTCAGCAACAATGTGGGCTAACTGGAAATGGGACAGAAATGGGCAACACTATTTGGGGCCCATGTGGTTTCAGTATCATGGGCCCCACATGAGAAGCCCAATGTGGGCTGTCCACATTAAACTAACATGACATGAGCATGGGCTAACCATACATGGGTTGGACCTGGGCAGGAAAATGTAGCCCCTAGTACTTTTTTTCATGGTCTAAATGGGACAAAATTGTAGAACATTTTAATCGACAATGTGGTTACCCTGTCACTTTCAAACTTTTCACTGTATGTCAAAGCAAAAGCCAGTTCAGTATTGCTCTTGCTACACTTTGAACCCCTAACTTTTGTTTCATTTTATTATTGCAGTCTGAATGTCTTAAAAACATTTTTTTGAAATAATCTGTTTGAAATATATACGTAAACTCATATTCTGGTGCTTACTCAAAATTAAGCACAGAGTGGTCATGGTTGAGCTTTAGTCCTTGTTTTATTTTTAATAATAATAACTTTTTATTTATTATTATTATTATTTTTTATCAATTGGATGTTTAGACATCCATAGAGTTTAGCCTGTTCGCAGCAAGATTTAAATTTTATTTGGACAAATAGTTCAGATCAGACCATTGTGAAAAATATCACAAAATGTTTAGAAAATAAACAAAACTCATTAGTGAGAGACAAGAGTAAAATTTGAGCATCTGTTTTTTCATATATTTGCAAACATTTTCCAAGTCATCAGTATAAATAAAAATAAAAATAAAAAAACATTTCTGTTAATGATTCATTTGGTTCCAATTACCTTTTTGTTCATTGTTTGCTCTGAGGCACCGTTGCCAATAAAGGTTGGTGAATTGAAGTACCGGTAGGCACTTTACACATCCACTGAAGAAAATAGTTCCAAAACATATTTGAATAAGGAGGACAACGAAATGTATTTATTTACATTGAGAACTTTTGCTACATCGGTTTTACATTTGTTAAACCGATGTAGCACTCTCAAAAATTAATCTTGTGTTTCTTGGAAAACGTAAAATGACCTGCGGATGGATATGCGGTTTCAAAATCAAGCCTGTTCTCTTCATCAGTCCGTTGGCGCGGAGTCTGCCTGTTGGCTGATCTACGAAAGAATCTGTAAGTACATTCTACCTAGTACCAAATTTTAGGGAGAGATTTTAAATCGCTTGTTAAAAAAATTGTTGCTCGTAACAAATCGGACGACAGTATCCCAAAAGAGACTTAATTGTTATTGTTATTTTTGCTTTTCTTTAGGGTGATACTTTTTTCTGATATTGCTAACACACACAGCTACACACAATAAGCAGATTTTAGTGCAGACCGATTTCAAACGCAGCGTTGTGGGCCAAACCATTTTCAAATACCGCCGCCATTCTATTTGTTGAGCTGCCATTGGTTCATTTGAGCGCCAACGAGGCAGAATGAAATCGGTTCACTGAAGAATCTATGTTGCTAGCAGAGGTTGTTACAAAGTGTCTGGACACAATAAAACCATTTGTATGATTTAAAAAGAGTAACTATTGTGCTTTCATTCTATGTACTTGGGCTTTTAATAATCTTTCTCACAGTCACATCAGCATGCATGGGTGGGTCTCATGTATGGATTCAGGCTGGTTTGGCTGGGACCCATGCAAGATTATTATTGTCGTTTTTTTCAATAAAACTGCATTGAATCGTTTAGCTTTGGGCTATATAGGTAATGATAAGAGGGCATGGGTTTTATCTGGGCCAACTGCGTGAGGCTCAAAAGGTTAACCGAAATGGGACTCATATTGTTGGCTCAATTGGGTTAAATGTATGGGCCCAATTCAGCATTAACGTGGGCTAACCGGGCATGGGACAGAAATGGGAACACTATATGGGGCCCATGTGGTTTCAGTATATTGGGCCTAAAAGGTTTTTTGTAAATAGGATGAAGGCATTGTAGTTCATATTTTTAAATTCTTTTTTTAATTGTTGTGTGACACTTTAAAGCGTTTTGTTATGTCATAGTTTATTTCAATCTGCCGCTATTGTGTTGGTCTAGAGTAGTCATCAGTGTCAGGGTTCCTGTGTGTGTATGTGAGTGTCGCATCTTATTTCAGCGAGGAGCCCGTGGAGCTTGGCACAGGTGGAGGAGCAGCAGAATCTTCAGTCTACGCTAGATTGACTGAAGATTCTACTGGTGTATGCTAGATGGTTGCATACACCGGTAGTCACTCTGGCCTCTCCTGTTGTGAACAGTTTTCTGAGAACGTTTCTGTGTCTACTAGAAGTCACCTGGTCTCTGTGTTTGTTCGATCCTAGGGGTTTTGTCGCCTCATTCGAGAACTCACCAGTGAATACCTGCCTGCTCGCTCCGCCGATTCCACTGCCTCCACTCCACCCTTCGAGCTTCCAGCTCTCTTCCATTCCCACCTCGCATTTACCTTCGGAACCGCTGCACACCCTCTCTCAGGAACCTGGCATCTCACACCCACGCCTCGAAAGACCCGCACCGAAGTAAGCCTGTTCCTGTTTCCCCTCCGATCACTCATTCTAAGCCCGTCATAACTAAGTTCTCGTTTCAGGCCAAGCTGGTCGAGTGGTCCTCACCCTTCCGCTGATGTCCGGGAAATAGATTTTATTTTGTCCTGTTGTAAATAAATCACTCACTCATCCCTATCCAACGTGTGGTTACTGCATGTGGGTCCGTAAATTGAAACCCATCATGTCAATCAGTGGCCAAGCCTGAAACAAATATTGAAAGATGAAGAAATTCTTTTTGATATTTTTGCAATATTTAGCTAGCAGTTATGTGAAATGTACTTATATTTAATTGTAGCTCTAATTTTTTTATATGTGCAATGTTTTAGGCTTTATTAGTTACATTTATAGTGATTTTCTAAACTTCTCTTAAGAGTAATACTACTGTCTTAGTCCTGTCACGTTAACAAAGAAATTAGGATAATTGCAAAACTGTTCAGTGTTTACAATATAAGGCTTCAGTAGTTAATCTATACAAAGGCTGTTTTGCCTTAATTTTTTTATTTTTTTGAAAAGTCTAAATGTTATATTGCACTAATAAAATATATATTTTGCAGGCTTCAAGAGGATCAGCGTGTGAAGATCACTTTATAATGATTTGAAAAAGGTAGATTAATATGTTAGTGAAATTAAGCACATAAGAGTGATATAATGACAAACTGATGAACAAAAACAAAATGTTGTCCTGTTATTGTCATTGTACTTAAGGTTGCCATGGCTACAGAAATTGGAGGAGCATCCTTAGATGACACAATACAACCAGCTGTGCGATTCCTCATGTCCCATGAACTGGAAGTCCAGTTCAACCTTTTTGGCCAACATTGGAAACAAGCTCTTGGACCTGCGTCTCTTTGATGTTTTGTATGGTAAATATCAGTTTTTATTGTCAGAGTAACTTTTTTTTTTCACTTTTCTTTCTTAAACATATGTTAATTTATTTTGGTTGTTTTATGCTTTTGTTTGTTATTTTTAGTAATGTTTTTAGGTTAAAAATTGAGTCTTCAATTTTTGGTTTTATTTGAACAGTATTCTTTCACTGTTGTTAAGAACTTAAAAATTTGAAGGTAATATTGTTTGCATTTCAAACAATATTAAAATAACCACAAAACCACGATAGAACCTAGTAGTTGATTTATATAGATGGATATATTTTAAATTTACAGTAAGAATATAGTTTCTGTACATAATAATGATGACTCAAGAGTCCTTTTGATTATGGCATATCTCTGCAAGCATTTTTGCCCCATGAAGGGGGAGATGCAAATCTCATGAATGTTACATTGTGCTAAAATGAAACACTAATACAATTTCTACCTTTGCTTGTTATTTCAGGGGACTTAAAAGAAATGATCCATCTACAGAATCACACAAGCATACAGCAAAGACTCTCGAAGTGGTTTACTGGAGCCCGAGTGGAAGTGGAAATAGACTAGAGAGACTGCCAGTTCAAACTCAGGTTGGGGAGGTCTTTCAAGATGGACAGTTTCAGTAAAGTATGAGAGATTTCAAATTTAAGCATGCATATGGCATGTAGGTTATTTTTAAAAATGTTTAACAAAAATGTATTGTGAAAGATCTTCATAGGTGTGTATATTCACATTGTGTGTATCAATGTGAATATACGTGTATAAAGTTATATAGATAGTATTTAGATGTATACATTTATAGACCTGTAGGAAAATATGTAGGTGTCTTTATTTGTGTGCATCTATAGATATATATTTATAGATCTGTTTATAAGTTTGTTATAGTAAACTAGCTTCTGTTATTTTCAAAGATGTTGTGAATAATTGCAGATTTCTTTTTGTGGCACCATTCCCTGAGTATTAATGAAGTTCTAATAATTGCTGTAGTGAGGTAAAAAATAACTCCTGACAATATTTTAAATTACTAAATAAAAGCCTTGAGCAAAATAAATTTTTCATCTCTTTTTTTTTTTTTTTTATTTGAACACGTTTTAAGCTGGACTTTGGATTGTTGATCAAGATTGCATATCTATGAATGTAATTCACATCCAGGTTAGATGAGAATTGTTCCTACAGGATTAAGGCATCTGGGTCCCACTGAAAGCCCAGTTAGCACCCATTGAAATCAACCTGGGCAAACCCATGTGGGGCCACCATGGAAACCGTGGACAAACCCACTTGTTACCCATATTCTAGCCCAGTTCAGACCCAATTGGGACCCAGGTAAATATTCCTGACAGCACCCTAGTGGGCCACAGATGAGCCTCATGTAAGTTAACCACATGGGCCCCACTGAAAACCCAGTCAGCACCCATTAAAATCTACTTGGGCAAACCCATGTGGGGCCACCATGGAAACCGTGGACAAACCCACTTGGTACCCATATTCTAGCCCAGTTCAGACCCAATTGGGACCCACGTAAATATTCTTGACAGCACCCTAGTGGGCCACAGATGGGCCTCATGTGAGTTAACCATGTGGGACCCACTGAAAACCCAGTCAGCACCCATTAAAATCTACTTGGGCAAACCCATGTGGGGCCACCATGGAAACCGTGGACAAACCCACTTGGTACCCATATTCTAGCCCAGTTCAGACCCAATTGGGACCCACGTAAATATTCTTGACAGCACCCTAGTGGGCCACAGATGGGCCTCATGTGAGTTAACCATGTGGGACCCACTGAAAACCCAGTCAGCACCCATTAAAATCTACTTGGGCAAACCCATGTGGGGCCACCATGGAAACCGTGGACAAACCCACTTGGTACCCATATTCTAGCCCAGTTCAGACCCAATTGGGACCCACGTAAATATTCTTGACAGCACCCTAGTGGGCCACAGATGGGCCTCATGTGAGTTAACCATGTGGGACCCACTGAAAACCCAGTTAGCACCCATTAAAATCTACTTGGGCAAACCCATGTGGGGCCACCATGGAAACCGTGGACAAACCCTTTTGGGACCCATATTGCCTGCCCACTTATATCCCATATGGGGCCCACCTAGGTGTGCTGGCTGGGATATTCTGCCCTTATTGTGATCTACTTATTATAAATTTTGCTTTATTTGTGTTTGTATTCATGTTTTTATCTGTGAATATATTATTTGGATTCCAGCCATCATATTTAGCCTCTTATCTTTGTAGAGTCTCAGCGTTATGGGTAGCTGTGGTGTCCATATCCAGCAGCCACTGGACAAGAGGGGAGATACTGGACAGGTCACTAGTGAATCAAGGGGAGATCCTGAATATGGTTATTTATGATTTTTTTTCCCCTTTGTTCATTTTTGTTTACTACAAATAGATTTTTTATTTCTATTTTTGCATGATCAGATACCTCTGACATATAGACTAGGGTCACAGATAAATAGAAGATTAACTGAACCTCAGATTTTTCACAGGTCCTCTTTCATGGGTTTGTTGGATCCTTTCCTTGTACAGAAAATGTATCCCAGAATCCTCTTAGGTTCTTCATCCGGTGCCTTCATCATTTTTTATGCTCAGGCTGCACAATATGCTGTCAAAGTTAAGGAACAGGAAATGAATTCAATAAATTTAATTAGGACGAATGAGTAGGTAAATATCAGAAATATTACAGTAGGACTTTGTGAAAAAAGCAGCTAAAGACCAAAGAAAAATGTTACCTTTACACAGGTGTCAAACTCCAGTCTCGAAGGGCCACTGTGCATCAGTGTTTAGATGTGCCACTGGCACAAAACACTGGAATGAAATGGTTTTATTTCCTCCTCCTTGTGTGGATCAGTTCTCCAGAGCCTCAGTGACCTAATTATTTTATTCAGCTGGAGTTTGACGCCCATGCCTTAAGACATTCACTTTGTAGGATTATAAAGAAAAGTCTGATCAATTGCTAGTTCTTCTATATGTAAGAAATGATTAGCGTTTTCATAATAAAAAACAGAAACACAGTTCTCTGACTGGAGGCAAAAAACCCATAATAACATAATTACCAATTGACTACAGAATTGAGGCACTTTGAGAGCAAACAACATATGTTGTAAATACATAAATATATTAAATTAAATTTTTCATGAGATCTGGGTCTATTAATAATAGTCTTATGACGCCCGTGTCATAAGGTATCTCAGTAATTATGTCGCTATTGGCTTAAGCTCCTGGAGGACATAATGGCCACTTTCCCCCACTTTACTTATTCCCTTCATTCACCAATAATCTGCAGCTATCACTGACATTACCATAATGTTCTCTCTCTTTTTGTTCTCTATATTGAAGCTACAGCTGGAGTGTTCTTTTAATAAAGATTAACTGATTGTTTAATTGTTTTCTGTATAAGTGATATGCTGCTGAATATATTTTGAATACAAAAAACACAAAAAATTTCAATGTATATATAAAAAAACATTTTAAAAAATGGGTAAAAATCAGATCCTGTCATTATTGATGATTTTAGGTTTTGACCAATACATGTGTTAAGATCCTGGTGAGCAGCTCTCAGTTGCTCTAGACCAAAACAATTTTATGTTGTTTTATGATGTTTTCAGAAATGTCTGTATTATTGCGATCTGAATCTCTGAATTTAATTTCTTTACATTTTATTCTTCCAGTTATATGAACAAATTTTCACTTAAACTACGTGTTTGCAAAGGTTTAAAGAAAATTTAAAGAAAATTATAAACTGAGCCTGGTTGATAATATAGGGTAATATAGGGTTCTAGGTGCTTCCCCTTTAGCTGCAGTTGGTTAATCACTCTGAATAAGAAACTCAACCATAGTATTAAATGTCTCATTTAATAAATTATCTGAATGTGTAATAACTGTTTAGACGTCCAGGTAGTAAAAATATCATCTTCATGCGGTTAAATCTATAATCACTGAAAAAGAAAACATATTTAAGCTACATTGAAGTCCTTTACCATCCAATATGGACAGAGTTTACCACAGGAGTGTAAATATCTGTATTTGCTGGGAAGAATCTCAACAACAGGCTGAACTCAGTTACTCAGGTGATGAACCAATCAGAATGGGCCATCTTCCATTGTGATCAGTGATCTGCAGATCAAAGACGATCAATTCTCAATTTTCCAGTGAAATTCAATAACACTAAGAACTCATTAATAACAAATAAACCATCAACCTTTTGGGTTGTGTGTTTGAAGCTTAATGGTTTTTTTAGTTTTTAGTTTTTTTAAGCTGAGGGACATGATTTGAAGCGTAAGTGGAAATTAATTCAATTCAAAAATACTATATTTATCCCAAAAAGAAATTAAAGTTTGTTGTAACTTGTATCATCCAACGCTTTTGTTGTGGATGATGATATTGTGGGCAGGAAGGATCTAATTGTCCTGAGATGCTGTTATCTCAATATCCAAGGACAGAGACAATATTCCACAATAGCTTGTTTTGGATGACTCCATCAGTTGTTGACAAGTACTGCTAATCATCCACCTTTGCTTTTGCCACTTTTTTGTCTGGCCATTTGGGAATCATCCTAATTATTTTTAGACAAAATATATTCTTTATCAAAGAGACTACAGCACAGGTTTTTGTCTACATATTAGTATAAAAACATGGAATCAGAATGTCAGACTTTTAAAGAATGTCAGACTTTTAAAAAAAATTTATGTTTTAAATATAGACTGGATGATTAATAATATAAGTCATTTTTACCTACTGCTGACGACAATGACACAGTAAAAACATTTGTGATGTATCATAAGACTAGATTCATATTCAAGATTAATAATAAAAAAAAATCATTATCAGTTGTTACAAAATATACCAGTTTGAGCAAAAATACATTTCAAAATATACTTTCTATGAATACACTATATTCAATACCACAAAAACTAAAGATGAACATATGCACATAAAAAAGCCTGGCTTTTTAAGTGCATATGATTTTCATAGGCTTTTCAAGGAAAAAACCTATGAAAAACATATCTTCCTAATTTTTAGTTGCATTTTTCTGTGCTTAGTCTTATGTTTACTAACTGAAGCCCCAATCCTTAGAAGCAGACAATACATTGCCCCTGACTTCAGTCAATTAGTCTGATGCTCATTATGTGTTGTTTAAAATTTTATATTCGTTTTCGGTCTTCTTAAAGAGTTGTGCCAGTCCTTAAAAGCTCTTCCAATTGCTTACAAAATTTCTTTACCTGAAAATAGTCTGCTTTACTCAAGAAAGTCGAAGGCTGGAAGCCCAGCAATCCACCTGCAGGCTGGAGCTCGTCACCCCAAAACGGAAAAACACTCCGCATTCGCTTTCAAAATAAAAGCTGGTTTCAAAAATCAAAGCGACAATTTCACAGAAATAAACACCAAATAAACTCATATTTCACTCATAATTAGAAAAATTGTTTATTTATTAATAAAGGTACTGAAGTAGAACATTCATTTCAAAATGTGTTCTTTACAATAAAATGTAGAACTTCAAAGAAACTTCCAAAGTAACACAGAGCATCTCTCTTTCTTCCATTAATTTTAAGAATATAAATATTATATACTGTATGGAAAGTTAAAATATTACTGTAAAATTGAAGCTGGCAAGGGGGTAAAAACTGTGATGAAACCACGCCAGAGAGATGCTGGTAATTGGGAGGGTTGCGGAGAGTTCAATGGCCTGTCTGGCTTTCCCCTCTCTAGTTGTTGCCTACTGGGAAATGTAGTGTCATTAACAGAAATGCTAATTTTTTTTTTCCTTTCGGAATAAATTAGAATGGTAGAATGGTATTAAAAAGAAAAGTCAACTTAATTTAATCAGAATTTAACAGTAAGCCATACTGATTCAATGTTAAATTCTGACCCGATCGAGGCCTGTTATTTTCTTATGGAACTTCATATCCCAAGTTGCTTTTCGTGTTATGCGCATGCCCAGTGAGGTTTGACGTGTAGGGGGCGAGACGAGGAAAAATGTGATGTGGGAGGCTAGTATGTGGCGGTGAAATTTGACATTATCACCATGAATTATTTTCTGTTACTGTAAACTCGTCAAACTAGTCTTTTCTGAAGTCGGACCTAGCAGCGCTGTGAGACACTCGGAGACAACAGGGTGTGTAAGAGGCTTTTTCAGCTGTTTTTACAGCGGAGCAGGGACTCCCTGGTAACCGTTAGTTTTTTTTCCCCCACCGCAGCCAGAATGCCGCGAGACAACAAAACTGCCCTGATCCAGAAAATAGCGAAGCAGGCCTTTATCACGTTTAAAGACTGCAGGTCTTCGAACAACGGGGACGGAAGCGTCGTTACGGACAAGTTCAATGAACTCATCTCCTTAGTGACCTCCGTCCGGGCCAAGGACCTGAAAATTATTCCACCGAAAATCAAACCGAGCTCCGGCGCAGCTGCACCTCAGAGCCCCCCAGTCACCTATATGCATATCTGCGAGACGGAGGTGTTCAGCATGGGGGTGTTCCTGCTGAAGGCCGGGACCTCTATCCCGCTCCACGACCACCCAGGAATGAACGGGATGCTCAAGGTCTCATTGTCTGCCAGTTTGTCCAGAGCTCTTTTTCTCCCACCTGAGTTAAAAGTATCTTATGCTGCTTGGAGAACAGACTGACCCTGTTTTGAAATACCCTGCTAAGGTTATATTTTACCTTAAAACCTAAACTTTATCTGTGGAAACAGCAAATCCACCGGAACTACCTTCACCACCTGTTATCCTTTACTATGCAAGATATAATTAGTTTTATTCAAAAGCACTTTATTCATTTTATCAGTTGTAGTAGCCAATTTAGCTAAACTGTTGTGAAAGTCATTAAAATGAACTTAAATATGTTTGGGTTGCAGCTGGTGATGATGGACCACACTTATGCACCAAAGTTTTTAGTTTTTATTGAAGGATTAGAAATTTCTTTTGTAGATGTATAGAACCTAGATGCTTCACTTCTTGCTCTGAAAGTGGCTATACTTGTATCCTAATTTAATATTTTTTTATTATCTGTTATGAATAATTAGAAACTGTTAATTTTGATGAGTACGTCAGGGAAAAAACCCCAACTTGGCTGTTTTGTGTCCAAAACCACAACAACCAACAAAGGTTCACAGAAGCTTAACGCATTTATGAGAAATTATGTTGTTCCTTTTTCTGTGATAGTTAGAGCAATCTTTCTGACAAAGATACATGTAGAGTTTATGTGTTAGATGAGGTTTTGTCACTATTTTTGAAATGTTTACAGTTCTATCACATGTTGCACAATTTGGAGAGAATTTCTGTTTTGGATGTAACGACACATGTTGGACAAAAATTATTTCATAGAAATTATTATTGTTGATTAAAATAATAGAAAAGCTCCCCAGATGGGCTCCTCCTGCTGGTGTTTTTAATTCATTCATTTAAAATAACGAATACACCATCTCAGTCTCATACCTGTGTTTTTACAGCACAGACTTTGAGTTGAAGTATTTCTTATCTCAAAGGTCTTTGAAATGATGACTGTAGGAATGCACTGATATAAAAATTTGGGTTGATATTAATATTGCTGTAATGAGCGATAACCAATATCATATATATTTTACTTCCCATTTCACACCTCAAAAAAAAAACGACCACACAGCTAACTTCACCATCATATGACCAACCTTCTTCCCTCCCCCTCTAGAAACAAGCAGCAACAAGATGGAAATAAATATTGATTGTTAAAATCAGACTAGATTTATTTATTGAAGTGATGGTTGTGTCGATATCGTTCATCCCTTGTTGACTGACTAACTTGTTTTTACTTTGTTTGAAACATATTAGCAACACTAGTTTTTAGATTCCATTGTAGTTTTCTGACACCTTACAGATGTGTCAGAAAAGTCAATTATTTGAATTCCTTTCTTAGATCGGAACCCAGTTTCTCCATTATTATTATTATTACTATTATTATTATTATTTTCAGCTTTCATGTTGTTGGACTGGAGGTTCACATGACTGTAGTCAGGATCTCTGATGCATGTCAGTCAGAATTACCATGCTGATACTTTGGATCAGACTGGAACGTCGCTGTTTTTGCATCATATCAACAACTTCTAAAAGAAATGATGTTCTTTGTGGCTCTGAAAGGTGGACTCAAAGTAAGAATTGGAAATTGAAGTTTTTACCGTTAATCCTGACAGTTTTCTGTCATCTGTATAGGTCCTGTATGGAAAGGTGAACGTCAGGTGTTTGGACAAGCTGGAGAACAGTCATCCTGTCCCGCCTCGTCTGGAGCCGGCCCTGGCTCCGCTGCAGACGGCGGTGGTGTGGCGCTCCGTGCTCCGCTCTGTGGCTGAATACTCTGAGAACAGCGGGCCGTGCCTCCTCACGCCCGTGCGAGATAACCTCCACCAGATTGATGCGGTGGATGGGCCGGCTGCTTTCCTGGACATCCTGGCTCCTCCCTACAACCCGGACGATGGCCGGGACTGTCACTATTACAGAGTCCTGTGGAGCGAGGGCGAGCCGGCGACGGGTGCAAAGGTCGACCAGGAGCAACTGGGGGACAAGAAGGAGAATGAGGGGTGGCTTCTTGAAATCCCTCAGCCAGAGGACTTCTGGTGTGGGGGGGAACCTTACCCAGGCCCTGTGGTCTCCATTTGAGTCACACCCCTCTTACTGGAATAACACCCAGACGTCCACTCATCCAACCACCAGGAATTCTGACTTTCTGCACCTGTTCCCGGGATCCCACCTCTGGAGTGAGAATCAGCCGGAACGCTCTGCTCCTGAACTCTACTGGAAGAGGTCTGGAAGGTGGCCAGGAAGGGACATTCCTAATCTGATATTATATTTCTTTGAATCATATATTATCTTGTACACAGATGAATGTCATTTGCCAAACAATGTGTGAATAATGTGTTATGGTTAGAAACGTGGCAGCTTTTCCCATGAAGTCTCTGCTGCAGAAGACCTCCACATCTTAATGCCAAAGCTTGCTCCTGCCTTATTGTGAATATTTCTATACCTAGCAATGATGTTATTTTTATTAAATACTTTTTCTCCTTCTTCCCAAGTGCCCACACTACATTCTATAAAGCCTTAAACTTGTTTATATATATCAATGTCAATGTTTCCTTATAGTTATTGTGTATTTGATAAAACAGAAAGCTGCTGCTTTGTGGTGTTTTGATGTGTTGTATTGTCACTTGACTTATTGTGACTGAATCCAGATGGAGACTGTAGAGCACACCATGTTAGAGGCCTATTAGGCCTGTTAGAAATGACAAAATACTATTTGGACTCACTATAATTCCTGTCATGCTACTGTATGCTACCTAATCTATAGTGTGCCTTCTTCTGAGTCTACACAGGTCTGTATATCTGCCATAATTATTGTTTTTCTGCTGAGTGTAAATGGAGTAATAAACATGAGGATCCTCATGAATAATCCTCAACCTTTATTAGCTTTCAGCTTTTGTGATTCACCTTTCCACTTCTTAACTTTTGAATTATTTCAAAGGAATACCTCCATCATCACCAGTAGGATCCACCCTGGTTCTTATCCAGTAGCATCTGGTAGCAAGGCTGAAGGAAATGTTTTCTTCATGCTCAGGTCACACTGTCAGCCCAAATCATTTGAATGGATATGAGGAGATTCTTTTTCCATGTTTCTGATCACTGATAATCAGTAATTAACTCTGAAGACACATAAGCATCACTAATAGGACTAAGAAACAAGAGGATGTTCACTGTAAAATGCAATAAGTGGACTTATATATGCATATGCAAATGTTTTTTCCTCAAAGAAAATCAAATTTTCCAAACCTAATGTTAGTAAATGCAAGTTGTGCATCTTAAATTTACAGAAGCTGGCTAACTTGATAACATTGTACATTGTAATTACTCATAGAACACCCAAGTTAAAAACTTTTCAACTAGAAACTACTCACTGTATTGAAACAGTTCCTGGCTCATGCTTATAAATAGTTTCTCAGATTCTCACAGGAAATAGAAAGCAATAGTTTGGCCATTGCCTTCCTTTTGGAAAAATAACTTCTCACTTATAACACAGTCTGCCTCAACACAGGTCATTTCTGGTAAACTTACCATCGAACGGCCACATTACATACTTCACAGGCAAATGTTTGCAGTTGGGTAAAATTTAAAACCTTAACACAGACAATGCTTCCAGGAAGCAATGTGTTGTTAACAGCCTGAGTCCAGACCCTCTGGATGAAACCAATATTTAGAACAAGGAGCTGGTTTTACCAGGCCAAGAGAGCAGTGATAGTTTGGCACTGATTTATCAACTGACTCATCTGTGCCAATTTCTTTAATTTTGGGATAATCGGCATATGAGAAGCTGATACTATCCACCGATTTTACTTACCTTAACCCTCTCAGGCTCAAATTACTTGAAAAGACTGGCTAAGTTGTTGCAAATCTGCAACACCTGCTTGGAGAGGGTTTTAACAGAGTCCTAAAAGTAAACCTCTGTCCTCTTTCTCTCTGTTGGGAGAGTTTGAACTAACAGACCTGCCCACCAGGTCAAGTCTCAGAAACTCTCTTGCTATATTTAGTGACGTTTCAGACAAAAAGAATAGTAGCAGTTCAAATCTGAATTGGCTAGTCAGGTCTTTTTAAAGATTGGTAATCAAAGATCGGCCAAAAAATTTTAATCAGTGCACTCCGAGTCTGCTCACTTTTACTCAGCAAAACAATCATATGTAAGGCTGAAGCCTCAGGCAGAGCAGGGTGGTCATAAAAATGGACATAAAACTCACTCATGGTGCAGTTTCAGGTGTGGAAATGTACCGTAAATACCAAAAACCAGCTAAGAGGAGTTCTACTCCCCTGAAAGCAATCTTTTCACCTAAAATAAAAGCAGCGTTTGTGTTTCTCATCCTCGTTCATTTAATAAGTCTTAAAACACACATCACAACAAATGAAGCTTTAGATTCACCTAAAACACCTAAAACATCTTCATTTATTGAAGGCGATCTTGTTGCCCAAGCCTCCTGTCACATATTAACCAATTGCCTCAAAAGAATCACTTGCAACAGATAAAAGCAGATGAATTTACATTATGTGATTAAAGTATTGCAAACCTAAAATAATTTGATTTTACATAAAGTAAATGCGAAGACCACATTGGCATTAAATGCTTTATAAACTGTTTGATCAAGACCTTTTCATGGCAAATAATATTCTTAAATTGATCTGAAAGTTTTATTCTAAACAAAAAAATTTTTTCTGCCTGTTCAAAAGCATTATATTTGTTAACTTTAAAGAAACATTAAAAAAAACATATTTTATTTTCCAACACAGAAATCAGTTGTATGTTGCTCAAACCTTCCTCTTGGGTTTGTTGAGCAGAAACTGAGTCTGTCTGGGATGTCACGTGTTAACTCTTTACAGTCCAAAATCACCACTTTCAAATGCTTAACTGTTTTTTTGTGAACTCAACTTCAATAGATTAAATTATCAAGCATTTCTGATGATCCACTGGGCTCTGCTTCTTCGCTGCTGTGCAGCAGAGTGTCTGTCCTGCAGTCAGAGAGGATCTGGTGAGCAGCTGCCAGTTTGATCATATTTAATCATCTTTGTTTTGTGACTATTTTCCAACTAATTAGAGTAAGACAATAAGATAAGATCATTAATTCATTTCACCTGCAAATACTAGCAAATATTCTAACTAAAGTACTCTAACCTGTCGGAAATAGACAAAGAATTTATAAAGGTAAGTTAATCACAATATTGTAGATAAAAAAGTGAACTTAGTAATGCAGCTTTAGTGCTAACATTGAATTGATCAGTGTAAGTGTGCAGTCATTTCAAATTTTGTGAGTTTCACAAGAACAAAGATAAAATATCAACTTAAGACCTGTAAAGATGGATCTGCTGAAAATATTTGGGAAAAAAATCCATGAAGACTATGAACTCTTTTTTTTCTTTTACATAAGTAGCGTTAGTGTACATTTTCTGCACGACAATCAAACATGAATACTGGACAACTGAGACTGGAGTTATTCTACTGACCTGTGAATCAGAAGAGCTGTGTGTACGTGTGTATATTTGTGTATTTGCAAACAAAATGCTGTTAAACTGATATGATTGCTCAATAGATGCTGCAATAAACTGTTGGGTTTGTAAATGCAACACGTTAAATTGATGCAGGTCAGTAAATCATAATTTGTTTAAAACAAACTTTTGTCATTTAATGGCTAAAATGCTTATATTTTTCAAATTCTTCTTGTGAAGTGTCTCAGTTCTGAAATCTTTCTGCTAAGATTAAAACAGAATGACGCTCATGTCTTTATTTTCGGCCTCATAATAAATGATTTGACTCTTTATGTCTGTGAATTCTCAGATTTTAGTGTTTTTATTTTTATTTTAAGAAGTCTTTCCAAGTATGTTATTTCATTGGTTACACATCCGGTTGAATCCACAAATAACTGAAAGAAATTTGGTTGTGCAGAACTCAGCCTGGTTCCTCTGGTAAAATAATATCCTGGACCGACATGTTAGTCTCTCGCAACAGGATTATTCTATACACTGAAAAAAATAAGTCATTGGATGAACATAAAAAAATTATGGAAAGGATTTCCACTGATTACTTTGCTTTATTTCAGCACCATGTACTTGTGTTACTCCTATTTAAAGCAAATGTGTTAGGTCAACCTAATTTATTAAGATTATTCCAATGTAAAAATGTGTTGGCTCCACTTGTTACAATGGTGATTCAATGGGTGATTCTAAATCAAACATGTTGGCTCAACGTAATATATTGTGGTTATTCTTATATAAATAAATGAGTTGGCAAAACATAATTCATTAAGGTTGTTCTAATTTAAACCAAATATGTTGGCTTAACCAGAATTATGGTAAGGCAATGGATGATTGTAAATCAAATGAGTTGGCTCAACTCCATTCATTAAGGTTATTCAAATTCAAATGAAATGTGTTGGCTCAACATATGTTTTAAAGGTTCCTTTAACTCAGTTACTATAGCATGACCCAGTGTAGTGCAATACAGCCCGCCCAACTAATCTGCAATGTTTAGGACCAAATCATTGATGTAACTTCATTAAGATGAATGTAAATCTAGTTGAAACCACCTTATTTTACAGTGGTACCTTCACACTACCTGATTCAGTAGGTCCAACTCACCAAAAGCAAGTTAGCTCAACAAATATGCTTCATGCTAAAAGACAGCTAGTTAATCGTGTGGAAATCCTTTCCATTATTTCATGACGTTAATTCAAAGACATATTTTCAAGCGTTAATCAAGCATTTTAAGATAGCACTAGGTGAAAGTGTAGGAAGAACACTCAACAATTAGAAAAAGTACAACACAATTGTATTTTCAGAATTGTTATACATCGTTTTTTTACACAGCACAAAACACAGCTGAGTTGGACATTGAAATAAAAAAACAACTACAAAAAGGTTACAGTTTCATTTCCCAGCCAATTCTTTACAACATAAAACATGTCATTATAGTTGCTCAACTTAGAGAACTGTAACAATATAAATCTTTTCTACTGCAGACTTTAAACACTCATTTTCCATGTGAAACTTTGCTCAACTTAGCAGCGAGTTTCATATTGAGAACTTGTGCTTTCTTTGATAAGTTCTTTCCATCCAATTTCATTATTATTTTCTGTATTACTTCAAAGGTATGCTTGAGTTACTGAGCAAGTTGAGTGCTGAACGCACTAAACTTGAGGGTAGCTCAAGTTTAGTGCATAGATTAGTCCCAGCAGCATCACTATTGCAGAAGATACACTGCCCAAGCTGTTCATAACTTCCACCTCCTCCAGGACAATCCCAACATCCAGATGTGCATCGGCAGCCTCTGCACCCTCTGCTCAAATGACGATTCCGAGGACAGCCTCGGCTTTGGCCATTTCTGCGCATTCATCAACGTCCTAAGGGAGTTAGGGAAGGGTATTGGGGGAGAGACAATTCACATGTAATTAAATAAATAAATTAAGACTGACATTGATTGAGTCACTCATGGACCTTAGTTGGTGAAAGTATTTTAACAACTCTTAGGAGTTCTATTGTAAACACAAAGAGAATTTAACATACCATGTACTCCCTCACCAGCTTCTCTGGATCTTCATTTAGGTACACACAGACATTTGAGGATGCACTCTCGTCTGACCTCAGCAGTGTCTTCCTAAATATGCAGATCAAAAAACAATGAGAACAATCTCAAAACTCCAGCAGTATAGGTTCACACACTTGAAAACATAGCTACATTCAAAGGAAGTGACAACAAAAGTGATCAGTGGCTTGCAGTCTATTTGAAAGATATTTAAAATTGTTAGTATCCCTTCATTATGCCATGACTAAAATGGAGTTTAACATCTCATTTAAACATCTAACTGAAGCTGTTAGAGGTTTAAATAAAGACATGAATATATCACCAAAGAAATATGTGAAAAGTACAGAATGGTCAACACAGTCTATATCCTTCTACTTAAATGAATATGCAAAGCATTCCATGTCTTACAAGTACATGGACAGTCTATGTGTGGGCATGGATAACGTCGCATATGCCGGTGTTTAAGTGTAAAATGTTTTAACAGGTCATATCTACGAGACAGAGAGAGACTACACTCCTTACATTTCCACATCCCCACGCAAATAAAGACAAATAAAACAGACTGGCCAAATAAATGTTTAGCTGAACTCTAGCTCTATAAGCTCTCTAACACTACATTCAGTCACTTTAGATCTGGCAAAACTTACTATTAGCCACTGAAATCTATAACTTGATAGCCGATGAGCCCCTTGACCAGTACTTACGCAGGTGGATTACAGACAGGTGATGATCTGAAAGAGATCAGATATATTTTCAGCCATTAAAATATGCAATTCATACTGAACTGAGTTGTATCTTTTAGTACAAGTCCCTTGAATGCCTCATGAATATAACCACTGGACACTTGTATGCAAGCACATATGTGCAGAACAATGGTGAATTGAACATGGTAGAAAGCAATAGTAACAAAGGTCAAAATGAGCACAAACAATCAACACAAAAAACATCAACATTTCAAAATTAAACCAATGAACTTCAATATTGTTTCTGAGCTACAATTATTTGGGGACAACAAAGAAGAGTCCAAAAAACCCCAACATCTTTACAGCAGAGGAATATGTATTTTAAAGAAAAAAAATAGAAAGCTCAAGTCTGTAATAATGGATAATCCATTGAGAGTTTTAGCCTGACAAAATATACTAGAAATCCATAACTAACAGGTATTTTAGGAACATTTAACAAAGCTCAGAAAGCAATGCTTTCTGCAGGTTTCACCGACTGAAATGTAGGGCTTTTTATTACCATAATTAATTAAGAATCTCGATGATGATAGAAAGGTACCAAAGTGTGTGTGTGTATCTACATTTACCTCCATAGTAACATTACTGAAATAGAATTAAAATAGTTAGAAATAGACTGATGTTAGATCAGTGTGTTAAAAATCCACTAAACCTCCAGGGAGCTCAGGAGGAGCAAAACTGTGACATTTCCGGGGTCCATTTGTGTCTCTGGCACCAGCTTTGTGACCCTTACACTACATATGGCTCTGCAGAGTTTTTTCGCACAGAATGTACCTAACATGGTGCGGCGATAAATGTAAACAAAAAGCTATCTGCCTTAACCTAACCGACTTAATCTACAGAAACATGAAATAATGTGACACAAGTATGGAACAAGTAGAAAATGGTGCAAATGATAGAGAAATTTTAAGTTACATATTTTTATATGGATTTAGATGAAAATAGTTTGACTCTTACCTTCTTCAAATTAAGTAGATGCACGCCAGGAATCTCCTCTGCCCTTGAAAAAACCCAACAAGGTGCAAGCCAGTTATCTCGCGTGATTTTCCGTAATCTCTTGATGTCGCTGGATCCTCTTCAGCGGGAGATGAGTCTGACACAATAGCGCTTTGGAACTGACGTCACTGTGTTTTTTTATTAGATTAACTTTGACAAATATTGATATTGAATAAAAAAAAAAAAAAAATATATATATATATATATATATATATATATATATAATATATATATATATATATATATATATATATATATATATATATATATATATATATATATATATATATATATATATATATATATATATATATATATATATATATATATATATATATATATATATATATATATATATATATATATATATATATATATATATATATATATATATGTATATATATATATATATATATATATATATATATATATATTGGCACAGCCAAGATACTGCGCAGGACCCTCAAGCTCCCAGGCCTCTGGTAGAGGCCTGGGAGCTTGAGGAATTAGATGTATTCAAGTTGAGATAACGTCATTCAATCACGTTAGTTCAGTTGAGAGAAAAAACCGATTGTCTCGCGTGTTCTCGCGTGATATCCCGTGATCTCACTCGTTGTCGTCAGCTCAATATCAGTCTAACTATAATGAATCATGTTAGCTCAACATGATTCAATTTTATAAATGTGAAGTCGTGGAATATCTTGTTTATCCAACATGATTTTATCACGTTTTCGCTTCAAACCAACATTATTGTGTGAAAGGTACATGATATTTTTGTTAATGTAATACGCCCCGACGTTTTTTTTTTTTGGCGGAAGATCTAGCTGACGTAATTGAATCACGTTATCTCACCTTGAATACATTTTATTCCATTTGCGAGAAAAAACCGATTGTCTCGCGTATTCTCGCGTGATATCCCATGATTTCCCGTAATCTTGCGTGAACTTGCGTGATATCGCGTGATCTCACTCGTGGTCTTCAGCATAGGATCGGTCTGACTATAATGAATCATGTTCGCTCAACATGATTCAATTTTTTATAAACGTTGAAGTTGTGGAATATCTTGTTTATGCAACATGATTGTATCATGTTTTTGGCTCAAACATGCAATTATTTAGTTAACAGTACATGATATTCTTTTGTTAATGTGATAACCCCTGAGGTTCCTTTTTTACAGTGTAGGCGATGACGACATAACCCTAGACAAATATAGAAGAGAAAATTGGTTAATAGAAGTGAAGTGTGGACAAAGATGCCCCTTTGGAAAACAAATATGTTCTCATTTTCCTGTGATTACCAAATTTTTAAATACTTCAAATAATCGGGTGTCTATATTTGGAATTTTGGAAATATCCGTTCCCTCCGGTCTTTGTTCCTGCTTCTCTGTGCCAATGCGCGGATTCGTTCAGTTTTTTTATTTTTGTTTTTTTCTTTCTTTTTTTTTTTTTTTTGCTTTCTAGCTTCAACATGTTTGTCTGATAATAACCTGATGTGACACTAAAATAAAAAGTGAGTGGGTCTAAACTCTGAGTCAGATATGCCAAAGATGACGCAAGGAGGGATTTGCCCAATAAAACTTTCCAACATCAAAAAGTGTGTAGGCTATAAATTCAGATGAGATATTGTTGTTCTTCATGCCTGCGCGGCGCGGCGCGGCGGTGCGCGGCGCGTCGCGCTCCAGTCATGAGGAATAAAAGCGGAGTTTGTGTTTCTCATCCTTGTTCATTTAATAAGTCTTAAAACACACATCACAACAAACGACTCTATTATCTTTCAACATATTTACATCTCAGACTTTTTACACACAAGCAACAATTAATGGAAACTCGGAGCGACACCAAAACTGAATACAAAAATAGAATGTCTTCCAACTTTACATATTCCCGGGCAGATTTACATTGCATTAGGAGCGTCCTTGAATCTGTCAGTGTACAAAAGACACAGCAAGGCACTGGAGAAACACTCATCAACAGACATATTAAATGAAATAATTTAAACGAGTCCTCGATTCTTTGAAACATTATTGCCGTTATGTTACATGTACAAGCGCAGGCCGAGTCACAGTTCAAAGACTTGGGAATATCTGACTCCCCTTTTAATGAAACGTTTATATTTTTCATATTTCAGTAGGCTGTGCAGGCAAAGTGCATTCTTATAAGCATTTGTGTGAGTTCAGTAGCATGGCTGTGCGTCTTAGTGCACCACCGTGCACAAGTTCTTCATTCGGCTCCCCGAACGTTCACACCGACACTCAGAGAGTTCTTCAAGCAGTTCGTGTGAGTCAGACAGCCAAAGGAAACAAGTTTTCAAAGCAAACCTAGGAACAGATCCCACTGGCTGCGCTGATGCCGCCTGACGGACGCTCCAACGCGGAGCTTCCACAGGAGGAGGACGAGGACACCGTGGACGCTTTCCTCTCCTTCTGCCGCAGGTGGATCTTAGTGTGTCTCTTTCTCTCGTCGCTCCGAGCGAACTTGCGGCCACAGTAGTCGCAGGCGAACGGCTTCTCGCCCGTGTGAGTGCGGATATGCGTGGTGAGGTGGTCGCTGCGGCTGAAGTTCCGCATGCAGATCCGACACTGGAAGGGTTTGTGGCCAGTGTGGATGCGGATGTGCCTGGTTAGTTCGTCGGAGCGGGAGAAGCGCCGGTCACAGCCCTCCGCCGGACATGGGTACGGCCGCTCGTGGACGGGCGTTTTGCTGGGTCTGTTCGGGTATTTTCTTGGCCGCAGGATCGGCCTGAGGGGCAGGTTCTGGGGGCTGTAGGCAGAGGAGAGCCGTGGCTGCCCTGACTCTGAGCCGCCGCCACCCGGAGCTCCCAAAGTAAAGTTTCTGATAGTGTTCAGCGGTGTCAGGGGAGGAGGGACTCGGAATGTATCAAGAGGACACGGAACAAACGGCTTCCGATCTGGGATAGATGCAGGGTGCATGTCCCGCTGACAGGCCGGCTGGAAGAAGCCGGAGTAGTCAGGGATGATGGGTAAGAGTCCCGGTATGTCTGAACTGCTGGGTTGCTTGGGTGATGAGTACGAGGGCGGAGGGTACGAGGCTATCGGACAGGAAGAGGTGGACAAAAACGCCGAGGGGTCCTGGTACACCTCCCCGCATCCAGAGGAGGAGTAAGGGGGCGGGGGTGAGTACAGGTGATGGTGGTGATCCAGGTCGGCCTGGCTCTGAGCCGCCATGGTGCAACTTAAAGCTCCACTGGAGAAGTGATGAGGAGATCCAGAGGAAGCCGGGGAGGAAGAGGCTGAAGAAGAAGGAGGAGGTGGAGGGGGAGGCGGCTGGGCCACGTTGAATATACCCGAGACGATGTTAATGACTCCCTCTGGGTTCCAGTTCGAGGGGTACTGGGAGTCGATGGAGAACTTCCCCATGTAGGTGAAGGTCTGGTTGCGATGGGAGGCGGGCTGGGAGAAGCCGCCGGAGTAGGAGGAGAGTTCCACCGAGCGCTTCTCTGCGTTCATGTCAGCGGCCATCAGGCTGTCTGCGGATAACAAACCATCATTCACACACCTGATCACACGCGCGCGCGCGCGTTCACACACTTTGATGCAACCTACAACTGATTGAACACACTTGAATTTAATATTTCTCTCTTAAGAAACACTTTGAAAGAAGTCTGTAACAGTTTACTAAACATATCCAGTTCATTAGAGAGATCTGTCTCATTTATCTGCCGTACCTGCTGCCACATTCATCTGGTCGTAATGCGCTCCCAGGTCAGCGTTGGGAAAGATGGCCACAGAGGTCGGCAGACTGGCGGCGATGTCATCCACAGAGTACACGCTGTCTGCCACGGGATGCACGAACCCTCCGAGATTCACCGGCACTTTCTCCAGAGTTTTAGCTGTCATGGTGCGCTCACCTCTGTCTCCGTCTCTGACTCTTGGTCTTCCTTGCTGTGTGTCTTGGAGTCTAATAAGCGCGTGGAACCCGGCCGCGGAGGGGTCACCACTGCATGTCTGTCGGTCACCGCCGTTGTGTGAGGATGCGCTCCGTGTTGCTGCTGCGCTTCATGTGACAAACTTTAGAACTGGCTTTGGTGACGGAAGCGGGCTCCCTGACACTAGTATGTATATATGGGGAACCTTTTGAACGCGGCTGTTACGTCATTACCCAAATATGGACTGGGAGGGCTAGCGACGGCACGCGCAGGTAATTCTGATTGGCTAGGCGGCTCCGTGACGATTTCAAGGGAATTACTTCTCAGTGGAGAGCCCGCTGCTGCAGGAGATAAGAAAGTTTTTTTTTCCACTGTCTGTGAAGCGACACCGATGCTCCAAAAAACTCCTAACAGCAGAGCGAGAATTCTGCTGACACCTGTTCCCCTTCCCCACCTGTTGCTTTTCAGTCTGCTTCTGATTTAGTTGCACAAAATATCAAAATAAGAGATTTGAGGTTTGGCTTTTGAGACCATAAAAGGTCGAATCCGGTTGATAGGGACACACCCCTTATTCCATATTTGGTTTTCTGTTCCGGAAATTTTTTTTTGATCATCGGAAAGTGACGAGTTTTACCGAGCTGAGAGAGAAAGAGATAGTGTGAGAGAGAAAGGCATAACCACAGTCAAATGAGACGGACAGAGAAGTGGAATTTCTTCCTCTGGCTGACTAGCTCAAAGGCTCGGAAACTTCTGACAGTCTGATTTGACTATGCTCTAGGAAAGACTAGATTTAGTTCACTGCGAAGTTATCTGTAGTTTTTTTATAGCGCGCAGGAAAAAGTAAAGCAATATTTCTAGAGGCATGCTGCATGGTACATAAATAAAACCTAAAGCTGACTGATCCTCATAGATCTATGTTATTTTTTTCAGACTGGACTAAAGAATAAACTCTGAAAAAACATCAGTTGCTATGTGGACTTCAAGTCACAGATGGTATAAATACAATGTTTTACATGCAAATGTGCTCATAATTCTTCAGTAAATGTAACCTTCAGGAATTTATTGTAGTTGTGAAAAACAGATGCCCCCCTGTGGTGTCCTTAGGAAGAGTTCCTGTCTCACACACTTTCTCTGTTCCATACACACAGACGCTGATGCTCTGCTCTACTTGACTGTGAAAAGTCCCTCTGTGGGTGGAGAAAAAAGACAGACAGAAAACACTGGGCACCTTGGGTGGAATCTACTTTCCGTTTTGTCTGCTTTTATGTTTGTGTGTTGCACAGCCACATCACACAATCAACCACAATCTTGTTATGATCTAAATCAAACCTTTCGGAAGGCTTTGGGTGACCTGAAGCTACCCGATAAGCAAAGAGTCAAATGTTCACCAATCATAATGTAGAAACCTGGAATCAATCTGAAGGTAATCAGCAGAATATCTTTTTATATGGCATTTTGACTATAGAAGGTGCCTAGAAAGGGAAACTTTAAAAGTTTATTAATTTACATGAGCTGTATGGACTTCTGTCTTTACCAACGATGTCAGCTACCACAATGGATTTGATGAATAATCAGGTGTTGCCATCTCTCCCATATCACCAATGAGTTGATGTATTTAGCTACTTCAAAAACACAGAGCCTTACCAAGGTTTTGTTGTCTATGTTCTAGTGCAAAAATCTCAGTACCCCTGAAATAAAATACACAACTTCCAAGTACTTTCTTGATATAGGACTTTGTTTTAAGTACTCTTGAATACTGATAAATGTACTTGTTGCAAAGACATGTTTTTTCACTTATAACAAGACATTTTTCCCATGTAAGTTTCTGTACATCTAACACTTGTAAGTTATTTTGTCTTATTTCAAGTGCATTGAGATATTTTCTCTACAAACTAGACTAACATGCTTGGTAAGATTTAGTATTTTGGCAGTGTAGGGAAAATAAACTTTTGATTATTAGTCCTCAAATGGACATTCTGTACATCCTCCTGACATGAATGGGATGTCACTGTATATCTAAATCAACCACTGGGGATTAATAAGGTTAAACATAAAAACTTTCACTTTCCTAAGTGTTCTGAACAAATGTTTCTTTATTTCAGTTGTGGTGTGACATATAACTCAGCATTCTTTTACGCAGGTGGACTGGCCATCCTTCCAGTACAGGGAGAATGTGGAGGGATGGGGGTGAGGGTGGGAGGTCAATTTGTTCTGATAATTTATGTTGGTTTAATTTGAATTTAGCAACTCTTTGAATAAACACTTACCTTTCCTGGTGTCTCGACAGCAGCAAAGGGAGACAAATACTCCAGCTGCTGGTGAAAAGCTCCAGGAGGAAACCATGTCGAGTAGTAGAGGTAATGATTTGAGGAGTTAAATTAAGTTAAATTCATTCTTAGATTGGCCTTATACTAGTTTAATTGTAACAATTTGCATGAATGTAATTTTTTTTGTTGCTATTTATTGTTTTGGTGTTAGGTTTGTGTAAAAAACATTTATTTCTTGTTTTTTTTTTCTGTTTTTGATTATCACTTTTTCTTGGTATCTCTGAAGTTGCCAGCTTCTCCGTGTCTTTATGAAATGGTGTTGGTGAAAATGTGACGTAGTTTTTAAATCCTTCTTAACTACAGTTTTGTTTTCATTCCTCATTTTGTACCTTGAGTCTCTGCCAGTTAAAGTGACAAATGTTGTCTTGTATAAAATTGATCAGAACAGTCAGTAATGGTAATCCTCCATCAGCCCAGTCAAATCTGAAAGTCATTCTGAGATGATTAGTAATATTATCGATTGTTTTAACGCCAGAGTTTCTGGTCTCTGGAATGCCAGAGAAGAATCTTGTCCTTGTAGGACAAGATGGATCTTACTTTCAGTGTTGGCTGGACTCCAACACAGCCTCATCCTGTCACTGATCCGGGTTGCAGTGTTGCATGCTCGGGATCTCCAGGGTGTAGTTCCAGTGGAGACTTTGAGCCATGACCTTTAGTGTTCTGGAGCTGTTCATAGCTGAGTGTGAAACAGCAGGATGAGGGTCGCTCCTCTCAGACTGAGCTCTGGTTCTCAACCACAGATGAATAAACAGCTTTCTCTGAAACTGAATGAGACTCTACCTTAAGTGGAAAAGTTCAAATATGTTTGTCTCATTCTATGAGTGAGGGGTAATGGGTATGTGGATCTGGGCTCTACATGTAGTAAAAAGGGCATTATTCCTTTCTGTTGTGAAGAAAGAGCTGACCAAAATGCAAAGCTCCGACTTTACTGGTCCTTCCGGTTGTCCAGCTATGGTTTTCAGACATGGACCGTAGCCATTAGCAAGTTGACCTGAAATGAGTTTCCTCCTCAGCTGGGCTGAACGTCAAAGAAAATGAGCTATTGCAGTAGAGCCATTGCTGCTCTCCATAGAAAGGAGTCAGCAAAAGCAAGTTAATAGCAAACTGAATTTAGTAAGTAGTCTACACTCATATGTTCATCATTTCTAACATGTTTAAAATGTGTTGATTGTTCCCATCTATATTGAAACACAGTAACTCAGATGGTAAAATGTATTTAAAACAATTTTTGTGACAAAAAAGTGGTTTAATTAATTGCTGCTGGTGGGATACCTTATTGACCAATTATATACTTCACTTTTTTGCAAGGTCTCAACTAAAACAGATTAACTCATCAAACATTTTTTAACCAAAGGTTCATGTCTCTCACTCTCTCTTGAAGTTTGAATCCATCCATTCAGTGACTGTCCATGGATCTGGAAACTATTTACCACTGGTTAAAGTAGTTTTTTAAAAGTGGGAGTCATTATTAATTTTACTTTTTTTCCACATTTTGATTTAACTGAAAGTAAAGACAATGACAAAAAAGATGAGCAGAAAATTTCAATAATTGCTCTATGCTTTCTTCCAGCACTGAGAGGATTTATTTACTGCTCAACAAGCTCACAGTGACAAGAACTCTTCCTACGACAGGCAGAATAACTATTACTGATGATACACTCACAGAATCTGCCTTCAGAAAAGTCCAAATATTTAACAAGTAAATATTTAAGATGGTGTTTGGCAGAAGGGCAATCTACAACTTGGAGCTTGCACACTTTCAGCTTTTTTTACCTTCTTGTGCTTTATGATTCTAATAAATTAGTAATTAAGATACTGATCCTGTGATAATTAGTTGATATTTAAGAACTAACCAGCCAGAAGCTTTTTTCTTCCTGCTGTTACCACTGCACCGCTTTAAGATACCGCAACAGTTTCTGCCCCAGTTAAACATCTCGAGGGTGAATGATTGCCACTATGATGTAATTAGTTTGTCTCTACAACCTTTAGTTACGTGTCTGTACATCTAACACAGGACATGACTAATGAGGCACCATCTCCAGAGTCTCATGGTCACACACAAGCTTCACATTATTCACTGCAGGCATCAATACAGACAGTCAATACCAGCAGTATTCATCACTGAAGTTGTGTGTGTAGGTATTTGTGTATGTATATATGTATGTGTGTCACCTTGTATTGCATACATTGTAAGTACAATTTATCTAACAAATACTCACATTGTGGGGACCAACTGCTCCTTATTCAAATTCCAAAACACTTTATTGATTAATTGCAACTCATATTAATTCAAATTCTTCAGAGTTATTGGGCCCAAAGCCAGACGTGTGATTGTTTGGAAAGACAAGCAGAACAAAAAGGACTCTTTCAACCCTTTCAAGTTCTCTCTATGTTCCCATCTTCAGTTATGGCCAGTATATGGATGATGACAGAAAGTGTGAGATTCCAGATGCAAAAGAAAACATCTTCCTCTTTCGGGAGCCCAGGCATCCTGAGCGATACAGTGAGGAGTTCATTCATTAGAGCGTAGTTTGAAGTAAAGCCTTTGCTATTGGTCTGACCTGGAAATTCTTTGGGATCCTCATAAAATCTGAATAATTAAAAAGAATGTAACTAATGCAAAACATGAAGTTTAGAATCCCTTTTTCACGTAACTGGTTACGGATTTGAAAATCTGCCAAGATTCCTAAATTCCCCAGACAAGTCAGGTTCTCAGCTGCTGGTTTTTCTGTGGACAAAATAATTTTAGTTCATTGTCATACATTGACAGTAAAGCTTCTTATTTTATATATTTTATCTTAAAACTAAAATTAAAATGTTCACTTTCGTATTTTATTAATTGTGATGAACATTTATGGGAACTTGTGTACTCTGATAATGTTGGTCAGATCTTTGCACTGCTGTATTCCTGTGCAGCAGTTTGTGATTGGCTGACCACAGCTATATTCAGGCTTCTGTTGATAACATCTCCTGCCTCTTGAGCCTGATGTGAGTTGTTGTTACAACTGTTATCAGTCCATGTGATATTCGCTCACATGGACTGAAACCTTCTTACCTACCCAGCTGTAACCAAGGGAAAATCCCTGTCCTGTCCCTAAAGTGCACCTACTGTACTGTGAATGTAGATGGTTATCAGTGCTGATAAGGAGTGAGTCGTTGTTACCATTATAATATAACCTTAACATAATAACTGGCTTACCCTGCATTTCATGTTTAAAAAATGAAAGTTTAGTGACATTGAAAAGATGTTTTATCATGATATGTGGAAGTTTTGTGCTCTAATATATTCTGTTTAGACACATTTAGAAAGATAATAAATTCCCCTCTAGCGTAAAAAAAAATACATTTAAGTTTAACACTAGCAGTTTCCACAGATACCTTTAAAAATATATGCCTGTTGAGTAACTAAGGCTATATTGCTGCTACAAGTTTATCACCAGAGATTATGCAGTTATTTCCTTCTCTGTCTAATTGTCACAGTCATCAAAGCAAAACCCACAGTGGATACAGTTTGCTTTTAGCCCACATATTTTTTCTGTGTGGGAGTGCAACAACCAGAGTGTGTGTTTGCACATAAATGTGTTTTTAATGTGTGTGAGTAGCACTGAGAGGCAGCGAGTGATGAAGAAAATGAGAACATTAGAACAGTTTTAGATGAAAGTTTACCATCTTCAATCAGCAGATGAACAAACAGCCAGAGCTGCCTCCACAAACACACATTTCCAGAACACCGAAAGGCTTACTAAGGACTTTCAGTGCTCAATAGCTGATGTCATGAAACACCATCATCTTCTCAACCCTGGGGTGCAGATCAAATCACAGCATCTAAATAATAGTTGTAGATCCACATTGTTGAATAGGTAACCAGTTAAAGTGGGTGTCAACGGTTCTTAAGGCAGCAGGGGAATCCTTGATATATATGTCAAGGTGTGGCATGTATATCAAAGATTCCCCATGCTGCCTTATGCACCAGGGGAATCCTTGATATATATGATATGTATAATATATAATTCTTGATGTATGTGACATATATGTCACACTTTGACATATATTTCAAGATGTAAATAATTGTTATCTTCAGGCAAAAGGGGCCAAAAAAAAGATTTAAGTGACTGAAAATAAAAAATTGTAAAAAGACTTTCAGAGCGATGCAGTATTGAAATTGCTAAGATGTTCGGGGTTGACCACAAAACCATCAAATGTTTTGCTGCAAATAGTCAACAGGGTCATAAGAAACATCTTGTGGAAAAAAGACATAAAATAACTGCCAAAGACTTGAGAAGAATCAAATGTGATGCAACCAGGAACCCATTATCTTCTGGTGTTGTCATGTTCCAGAACTGCAACCGACCTGGAGTTCCACAAGTACCAGATGCTCAGAGACATGGGCAAGGTAAGGAAGGCTGAATAAAACACATAAGTTGAAACATCAAAACTGGGCCAAGACAGATCTGAAGACAGACCTTTCAAAGGTTTTATGGACTGATCAGATGAGAGTGACTCTTGATGAAGCAGGTGGATGGACCTGTGTGCACAGAGCTCCACTTTGAATCAGACACTAGCGAGGCAGAGGCAGGTACTGGTATGGACTGCTATTATTAAATATGAGCTAGTTGGACCTTTTCAGGTTGAAGATGGACTCAAAATGAACTCCAAAGCCACTGCCAGTTTTAGAAGACACTTTGTTCAAGAAGTGGTATCGGAAAAAGTCTTATAACTATTATTGAAAAGAAGGATGGCTTTATTGGTCACTGATTTATTTTTTTAGTGTCAGAAATGTTTGTCAATTTTGAGTTGTATGTTTATTATTCTGATTCTAATGAATGACAATACACAGGTGAGATGGTACATTTTCCGTTTTAATTCAGTTGCATAATAATTTTGCAAACTAATAGTTGCACACATAAATATTGTCCTAAGAACGCCAGAATCTCACTTTTACTTTCTTAACTATTCGGTTTGAGAGGTTGTTAACATTTTGGATTGATAGCGAGTGTTGGAGACATTCAACAACAAAATGAATTCTAAAACTACTACTTGAATAATAACAGTGTATAGCACATTCCAGCAATAAGACAATTCAAAGTGCATCATAAAAACACAAAAAAATCAGTTGTAAAAGACACCACACTGTCAATAATCGAGAAAAACAGCAGCTATTTTACATTTTATTATTGTAACACTTGAAATATGTTGGTCAGTGTTTCATTTATTATTTTACAAAAGCAACTCTAACCAGGTGGTTAATTAGTCTGGAATTAAAGGAACTCAGTGTTTCAGCTGTTTTGTAGTTTTTTGGATGTTTGCTCCTGATTTGTGGTGCATAGAAACTGAATGCTGCTTCTTCATTATTGGTTCTGGTTGGTTGATACAGCAGTACAATAATGACTTATGCATTTTGTATTGATCAACTTTTGTGCATTTTTAATTTAAACTACTCTCCTTGTCTTCTCACTCCAAGATCAAACACTTCAATGTTGCCTAGAAACAAAAACCAGGAAATAGATTTCCACAATTTAATACAGTTTTCTTTTCATTGCTAATTCACAACAAATGTTACTTGAAGACAACTTTACAAAAGCATCCTGTTTAGACTCAGAACTACAGTAATTTGAACATGATGGTGAATCTTATGAGTTCATCATAAAGGAACAGCTAGCATGAATCCCAAGCTTCAGCTGTTCTGAAATGCTCTCATGTTCATTCTGCAAGTTTCTGTTTACTTGTAATCTTTGAAAACATATGAAAATAATTCTTTTGTGACAGCATATTTTTATCATTGCATTCAACAAAATGTATTTGTAAAGGATCTGTGTTTTGGTGGAGTATGGAATGCCATCCGGGGACACAGTGAAGGTAATGAGAGAAGCCTGAAGGGTGAAAGCTTTGCTCCATTTACCTAATATGAAACGTAAAGTAGAGTCACTCGGGACAGGCCCTGCAGCAACAAATTCAAAGCGTCCCCACACACAAAACTTCTTTTACAGTTAGCAACAGGTTCTTCAATGGCCTCCCTGAAAGCTTTTAGCAGTTTTTTGACCGCCACAGCAGACACTCATTCCATTTTCCTTTGGGTGGAAGATCGTTACCCCTAAATGTGAAAGTCGCTTCTCTTGAGACCATAATTCCCCCTTTAAAGCTGCTCTCCTGCCACCATGACTGTGAGCTTTGTTGCTTCCCAGACAGTTAGCTTTCATCGACTGCTGAGCCAAACATAAAAGCAGGCTGAAAAGCTCTGATATCTGTCCAAGATGAGGAAAAGGGGAAAGAAGAGCTAGCGAAGTCGTGGATAAAAGAAAAAAGTTGTAACATGGGCGACCTCTATATTACAGGCAGTCCTTGTATCACACAGGAACTTTGCAGGGGGATTGGGAGATTGGGTCAAAGGTCTCAGTCTTTGTGGTTTTTATTTTTTAAATTATTTATCAGAAGAGCATTATGATAGATTGTCCTCCCTTAATGACTCAAATCTTTTCTCTGGTTGTGCCCTTCCAAAGCATCAATACAACATCCTGTCAGAAAAAAAAAAACATGTTGGTCAGATTAATAGATTACTTTAAACCAAAACATTTCAGAAGCATGAATAGTTTGGGGCTTGAGTGACTGAATATTATCGATCGATCAATCAATCAATCAAGTTTATTTCATTTCAACAACAAGACAGTTGAACAAACTGTTGTACGTCACAAAAGTAAAAAGTTACAAAAATCACCATACAGTCACCAATTGAGAAGCCAGAAAGAAACATTCCATTGTTACCAGTGCCATCACCAAATTGATCAATACACATCATGTATGTTGGACAATGTTCCAGTGGCTATGAATCAAAGGAAATTCTAGTCAGCTGGGTTTTAGTCTGGATTTAAAGGAACTCAGTGTTTCAGCTGTTTTGCAGTTTTCTGGACGTTTGTTCCAGATCAGTGGTGCATAGAAGCTGAATGCTGCTACTCATGTTTGGTTCTTTTTCTGAATGCAGAGCAGAACCAGAACCAGAAGACCTGAGAGTTCTGGAAGGTTGATACAACAACAGCAGATCTTTAATGGGTTTTTGTGTTAAGCCGTTCACTGATTTATGAATCAGTAAATAGACTTTAAGCTCTTTTCTCTGAGTTCTAGGGAGTTTGATTTTTTAGACAAACCTGTGAAGACACTGTTGAAGTAATCAATGTGACTGAAAATAAATGCATAGATGAGTTTCTCTTGATCTTGTTTAAACATTAGTTCTCTTATCCTGAAATTGTTCTTCAGGTGATAGAAGGGAGACTTTGTAACTGTCTTTATGTGGCTCTGAAGGTTCAGGTCAGAATCTGTCACGACCTGATTTCTAGTTTTCAGCTGTGTGTTGACTCTTGATCGCTCCTCTTTAGGAGGAAGATAATAACTCAGTTTTGTTTCTGTTCAGCTGGAAAAAGTTATGACACATCCATAACTTATATTTATGTATCTGTTCAATTCATCTGTTTTGCGCTCGAATGGGTTCAGAGTCACCTGTTGACATTGTAACGTAGAGTTGTGTATCATCTGTGTAGTCATGGTGACTAATCTTATTTTCTGTTATAACTTGAGCTTGTGGGACCTCAGAGGTAATGAATAACAGGGGTCCTAGGACTGAACCTACTGACAGTACTGCAAAAAAGAGCCATCAGAGTAATAGACAATGCTAATTTTCTCTCCCACATTAATCCTTCATTTTTTAAAGTCTAATTTATGAAAATGGCAGGGCATTGAGAAATATCAAATTGTACTATGTATGTATAAAATCTGTTATAATCTGTTTGCTAAACATCTTCAAGAAATATTTTATGAACAGGAGGGAGCATATTTTGAAATGGACAGAGATGCACAACCAAGCCCACACACGGGCTTGGTTGTTATTTACAAGTGTCATTACTATTTAGTCTTGTTATGAGTTAGTTTCTAACCATTTTGTCTATGTCATATAATTTATTAATTGGCTCTTTAGCACAGTATAATAACATGGTTTTAATTACAATTTTTTGGTAATTATTGAGTCAGTAGGTAATATAACAGAATAAGAGAAACAGGGACTTTAAAATACAGAAGAAACATAAAGAATGAAAATGAGACAGATTGTTTAAAAGGACATTGAGTCGGGTAGAGAGGAAGGACTGTGGAGCCTGACATGAGTTTTCCACAAACAAGGAGCATCAAGACTAAAGGCCTGGTTGGTCCGATCTGTCCTGGCTGCACAGTTAACACTCCGATGGAACCTTTTGGAACCTATTGGAACCTGTTGGAACCTGTTGGAACCTGTTGGAACCTGTTGGAACCTGTTGGAACCTATTGGAACCTGTTGGAACCTATTGGAACCTGTTGGAACCTGTTGGAACCTGTTGGAACCTATTGGAACCTGTTGGAACCTGTTGGAACCTATTGGAACCTGTTGGAACCTGTTGGAACCTGTTGGAACCTTTTGGAACCTGTTGGAACCTATTGGAACCTGTTGGAACCTATTGGAACCTGTTGGAACCTATTGGAACCTGTTGGAACCTGTTGGAACCTGTTGGAACCTATTGGAACCTGTTGGAACCTGTTGGAACCTATTGGAACCTGTTGGAACCTGTTGGAACCTGTTGGAACCTGTTGGAACCTATTGGAACCTGTTGGAACCTGTTGGAACCTGTTGGAACCTATTGGAACCTGTTGGAACCTGTTGGAACCTTTTTGAGCTTGACTTGACATTATTTAATGACAAAGATCAAATTAGAATGTATTTTTTTGCCTTTGAATCCATCCATATGATTGCACTGAATGACTTTGTTCTGTATAAAACCGAAAGTTTTATTGTAACGCTTCGAGATGGCATCCTCTGTGAATTGGTGCTCTATAAGTCAACTGAAGTAGACTAAAATGAATGTCATGCTAAACCAACAGCTGTGTGAAACAATGACTCCAAAGAGCTGACTCAGTCTGTCACCTGAAGCTCTTTGTGTCTGTTTATGTCTCTGAAGACATCCTGAGAGCAAAAGAACACAATCAATAATCAACTGTGCCAACAATAAACTGTAAAAAGGGAATGGATTCATTCAAACTGTAATAACTGAAGGAATATTAGTGGGATCTGTTTGTTAGGGGAAAACATCATATTGTTGATAAATTGCAGTTGCTATTTTCATTTGACAACAAAGACTGAGTTTAACTTCAATAGTTGCAAGATTGATTTTGATTTACAGCACATGCGAGAAATGTCCAGGAACTAGAGCTTCCCACAGGTCAAAGATACGCATGTAGGATTAACAGGTCTCCTTTATTTGCAGGTGAGTACGTGTTTGGGCTTGGTTGTGCATCTCTGTCCATTTCAAAATATGCTCCCTCCTGTTCATAAAATATTTATTGAAGATGTTTAGCAAACAGATTATAACAGATTTTATACATAAATAGTACAATTTGATATTTCTCAATGCCCTGCCATTTTCATAAATTAGACTTTAAAACATGAAGGATTAATGTGGGAGAGAAAACAAGAAAAAAAAGTACAAAAATAGGATATCATTTTCTTAAAATAAGAAAACTTGTCTGCCAACAGAACAAGAAAATGTATTGATTTATCTTGTCAAGATTTTCCAAAACAAGAAAAAATATCTAACAAAGATTAACCTACAAATATCTTAAAATTTACTTAAAACAAGCCAATTTTACTTGTACAGGTAAAATATATTATCTTATTTTAAGAAAAATAGTCTCAGATAAAGAAAATGTTACTTGACATTGAATTTCTTGAAACTAACATCTAAAACTAGTTTACTTTTATTGTTAGAAAGGATTAAAATATATATTTTGTAATTGGATATTTTACTCAAGGTTCTTGTGCTAAGGCAAAAATCCAAAAACACATCCTGTCGATACTGAAACAAGAGATGTATTGGCTTGAAATGAAGACAAGTTCAATTACTTTTCACTTCTTTGTTATGTTTAAGTTTCACTTAAACACAACAAAACTTGACTTCTGGTCAGGTTTTAAAGGCTGGATGGGCGTCTGATTCTGAAACAATCCCATAAAAATACAGAATAATGAAGATCTAACTCATCTGCTGCACTTTGGTCAAGCAAACCAAAATGTCCGATGCAAAAAATTCTTGGGATTACATGTCAAATAAAACAAGAAAAATATTCTCACATAAAAACCTCTTGGTGAGAAAAATGATCTTGTCTGAAAAAGACAAGCATAAATCTCCTTAAATTAAGATATCTAGTCTTACTAAGATTTCTCTTTTTGCAGTGTTGGTGTGATAGCTGGTTTGATAGCTGCCTTCTGCTCAACTGCCCTGTTGGGTCTGGTGTCTCTCATCTTCCTCTTGACAACAGCCCATAAATTTTCTACAAGGTTAAAGGTCAGGGGAGTTTACTGGCCAGTCAAGAACAGTACCACCAGGGTCATTGAAGCAGCTTTTGGTACCTTCAGCACTGTGTGCCAGTACCAAGTCCTGTTGGGAAATGAAATCAGCGTCTCCATCCAGCTGGTCAGCAGAGGAAGCATGAAGAGTTTTAGATTCTCCTGGTCAACGCTGCATTAGTTGCGGAAACCCTGTGGACCAGAACCAGCTAAACATGACTGACAGAGGAAACTTCACTCTAAGCTACATGGATTCTTGTTGCCTCAGTGTTATATTCTGGTCAGTACAATTAGTCAGACATTAAACAACATAATCCATCCATTATCCAACACCATTACTCTTAGTAGGGTTGTGAGGGATACAACCCTACTAAGTGCCTATCTCCAGTCAACAGGTCAGTGGCCAGGTCACCCTGGAGGCGTCTTGAGTTCACGGCATATATTTTTCATTAAACCCACATTTCTGTTTTCAGCAATAATCTTCTTTAGTGGTCATGTTTTCATTAACTTTAAGAGGGAACTCATCACTATTAACAGAAAGAAAGGATTTCTGTGTATATAATTAATCAGTGTGATTAATGTCATAACTATGTTTATCTTAGTTATGACATTCCTGAAATAAATGGGCTTTTTGGTAATATTTGAATCTTTTGAATGGGTCTGTAGAAAGTGATGAAGCAGCTTTTATAGTGGATCTATGTAAAACGTGGTAAAAATAAACTGAGAACAGTTTATCTGCCTTAGCAGCCAGAAACAGGTTTCCCTTTGCTACTGGATCAAATACAACAGTTTTTAAATGTCATTTTGTAACAGACCATTATTTAGTCGTAAAATTGTAACGCTCCATATACATGTTGCTCTGTGACTCACTGTTAAACTGAGATTGTAAACTGAGAACAGCTAAAGAAAACAGGAGCAAACACTTACTAAGCAGATCACCTCTAGTAAAGCACAGGCCTGGACAGGGGCTGAAACAGAGACTGCAGCATTTCCACTGTGGAACAGTGCAGTGCACTGTGGTGTGAGATCAGGCAGACCACAGCAGCTCAGTATGCAGTGTGGAGCAGAGGTGGATGGTGATGGGGACAATGACTGTACACTTTCAGCTATGACACTCGTCCCTGGAACGTTAAGGGGGCGGCTGCATATTTAGCCAGGTGGGAGGCTCTTCTGTCTGCAGACTGACGGAGCATGTAGCATCTTACAGAAACCATGATAAAGACATTAAGACATTTAGGAGATATGAGTTCATAAAATATTGTCTCAACTTTACGATGAAACATTTGGGTTGTAATATTTCAGTCAGAAATTAATGACACTATCTTTTTGAATGAATTAAACCTTGTGGTAAAGAGATTTATTGTTTATGTTGGGTTCTTGCAGTGAAGCTGATAGACTAGGATATGATCGTGAAAATTTGGCATTCCATGGTTTCATCCCTAACTGTCTGTATAAAACTTAAAGATTAGGAAAATGTAAAGAAAAACATATGCTAGTTTTTAATCTTATCCACTGTGTCGGCAAAAAAATCACTGCACTTATTTAATAAAAGGTCTACCTTAAAATTTAAAAGAAGAAGATCCTCTAGTACCTGGCATTCTTGAAGCTGTTAGGCTGGATTTTTTTTTTTTAAAGTATCTGCCCAGATAATGGTAATACTTATTCTTATTGTATTTTTCTCTCAATTATAATTGGTAAAGTTCACAGTAGAATAGAAAAAGAGTAATGACAAAGTCAGAAAGTTGATTGGTGTAAAACATGTCCACTGCTGATGAGATTTGTAACTCATGCTGGATCTTTGTACTGTGAGGTAACATTGGTAAAACCACCAAGCCACAACGCTGACCAACTGTAGAGTTCAAAACTGGAACACCTTTACACTGAAATGACTGACGATACTGAGCTGTCCCAACAAGAGGACAGCTCCTTGCTTAGCTTTGACTCAGTGAGAGTGAGCAGTACCAGAGCTGCTCATTTAGAATAAGATGATGGTACATGTGCACTCTTCCAGAAATAGCTAATCTAGTCTTCAGACTAGCCAGACTTGGTTTTTATTATCAATCTAGTGTTCTGTCTGTCCATGCTCTGCGGGGCTGGCTGGGTGAGAGGCAGGGCCCACCCTGGACAGCTTCAAGTCCCTCAAGGGACTTTTTGCATTGCACACAGAACCACCGGCTGGTCGCGTCCATGCCACGGTGCATTGATGCAGTAATTTAAATTAAAACGGAGCCCTGACCAAGCAGTAAATAGACAGAAGTGAGTATGCTTTTCAGAACCTGGCAGTTCTGTTTTAAATTTCCGTTTTTATTGATCTTATCTAGAGTTGTCATTTTCGGTCTTGCTGAATTTTAAATTCTTATTATCTGTTGGTCTTGTTTGAAATATTTCACCCTATGTGTATCCAAAAAATATATAAACCTTACATTCTGAAGTGAGGGCCAAAAATTGTGGAACATTTAGAAGATATTCAATGTTTAAATACCTATAAATAAAAGTATTATTCAAAAATACAGCAGAGGGTCTCTCTGTCTCTCTGTTTCCTGTGTGTGTGTGTGTGTGTGTGTGTGTGTGTGTGTGTGTGTGTGTGTGTGTGTGTGTGTGTGTGTGTGTGTGTGTGTGTGGGTGTGTGTGTGTGTGTGTGTGTGGGGGGTGTGTGTGTGTGTGTGTGTGTGTGTGTGTGTGTGTGTGTGTGTCCAAACACTGTGTGTGTAGAAATGGCAGCACAGTGACAGAAGGCTTGAGACCAAACCCACTTTGACGTAGCAGGCTGGTTGACTGAGCACACAGGCCGCTGATGAGCTGCTGTGAGAGGGAAAAGTTCATTTAGATATTCCTCCAGTTAGTGAATACAAATAATGAGACAACCAAAAGACCACAGACTTACACTGAATGAAGTCTATGATGTGCATAAGGAGCAATAAAATGAACACCTGCTATAGTGTGATGAGAAAATCATCAGCTTGCAGATTATAATTATTGTGCCCATCACCAAATCTTAGAGACAGGTACTTACAAGAACATCTCTGATAGCATATTAAAACACACAGACACACACGTCACACCTGCCTCCATCATCTGGCTCCCATAATCTAAAAGTCTGAAAAACGTTTCCACACAACCCAGTGTCTGCTCTGTGCTGGTCGTCTAGTTGGAACATTAGAAAGCGCCCCAGATGTTGCTACATCAGAAAGTATTTCCTTTGATTTTTCTTTCATTGAAATGATAGAACCCTGACCATTAGTGGCATTCAGGAGCATGGGAAGCTGTTCAGTATCCTAAAAGCACATAACCAAATGATGTAGTATAAAATAAGACATCAGTCCTAAACTTAAATTATGTTAGAACAAAAAATATTAAGGAAGTGAAGCAATAAAATTCAACCAATAATAAATTTTTCTAAAAAAGTACAGAATACCAGAACAAAAGGTTGTTGAATTTTAAATTCTTATTATCTGTTGGTCTATTTCACCCTATGTGTATCCAAAAAATATATAAACCTTACATTCTGAAGTGATGGCCAAAAATTGTGGAACATTTAGAAGATATTCAATGTTTAAATACCAATAAATAAGGTATTTAAGTGGTGTTCTATCCAACAAATAGCACTGAATGAAGCACATTGTTTTATCTTTTAATTATTTAATGTTTTACATAAAGACTGTCTGCTCCTTATAAATCAGGTCAGGATATTACTATTTTCTCATGCTAAGTTGAGTGAAAGGAAAACTGTACGGTAGGAAAAAAGAGTCCAGCAGCAGGAATAAGTGCAGAGAATTGTCGAGATAAATCCATTCAAGAATGTAGGGAGTTTGGTGACAAAAGAACTGAAGCTGGAATCAGAGCATCAGGAGCTCCCTGCCCAATTCTCATCTCATTTCAGTGCTCCACCTGAGGTTTCTCCCACTGAGATGGATTTTTTCAGCTGATAGAAGGAGGAGTTGTGAACAATAAGATACATTTTCTGTGCTGTTTTAGAACTGCAGCCAGCCATGGTTGTAGGTTTATTAGGAAGATGAGGAAGTGAACAATGTCATTCAGTCGGTGTTGGTCATACTTCCAAATATTGAATTAGCACCAACAGCCATGTTGTTCAGCTCGGCACTGACAGTAAGCTTCATAGCATTGAACTGCATATAAACATACAAATGTTAGCGATTGGATAAAGTTTCAAAGTTTTACACGGACTACGACTCCAGGATGTGATGATTTCTTGAAAGTCCAGTGAGACATTTCTGATGTTTGGGAAGGTTAACATGAGCTCAATAAAAGAAAAACCATATATCAGGTTGCAGTTCACTCTGTGGAATAGAGCATTAATGTTTTCACAAACCCCATTATATTTGTCAGGTTTTACACAATATATGAAATTTAGATTGTAATTAAAAATATTTTTTTTGTAATGTCACACCTGATTGGGGAATTATTTACTCTTAAAAGTACCGTAAGGTATGATTGCTCAGCAAATGTCCATCCTTCATTTATTTCCATAGCATCAAAACAAATATGTTCCTGCTGGAGGATATTAAGATGCTGGATTAAAATATTCCCAGTAAGAGCCGAAATCAGATCCGTTATAGAGGAACTTAACGATCGTCTCACTGTCAATGAATGCATAGAGTGGCCGCAGAAAGCATCATATGATGACCCTGTAAACAGTGGGTCATTGATAACGTCTTCAGCACAGTGAGGCTGCTCAGCATAAACATAAGATGCTGATTGTATGAGGAGCTCCAGCGACAATGGCTGAGCACCACAAAAGCTTCTAAGTTTTCTTCTGAACACAGAAGGCATTTGAAAAGACCCGGCATTAAAACGCTTCATCTGAATGTTTCACATTTTCAGGAATGTTCCTTGTCCGCCTCCAGAAACTCAGACGAGGAAACAGTTTAGCTGTGGGGACGTCCTCAGATAATGCAGCCTGTTTCTCTTTTGTCCCGCCCACAGACACAAAAATGTTTGCACACTGTGGCAAAGAAGTGAGAGCACAATGAAAGTCAGGCCAAATGACAGAGGAGGAGAGGAAACGATGGGCTCTTGTGGGGAAAAAGAGGACAGCAAAAATAGGAAAGAGAGAAAAAACAGGGGGTGAAGAAGGAGAAGCAGGACATTCAGAACGACGATGGTAGACTGAAATAAATTAAATAAAGATAAAGAAGGGAATAAGAATAAGTTGAGGAAAGATGAAAAAGCAATGTGAGAAGAAAATAAGTTTGATTACATTAGAAGAGGTAAAGTGATGAGAGGTGGAGCACTTCTTGATATTCTTCTTGGAATATGAGGAAGTCAGGATAATAAAGGAACGAGTGAAACCCAACAACTGGAAGGGGGAGGGGCAAGAAACAAAGGAGATGAAGTTTTCAGTTGTGAGGCCTTTGGGGTTTGATGGCACAAAGCTGTGTACGCCTCCGTCACGCTGGCCAGTCCATCAGCACTGTGATTTCAGCATCAGCTCCGGAGTGAAGCAGAGAAAAGCAGCAACCACTCGGCTCCCCTCAAGCCCAATACTTCTGCTGCTGCTGGGATCACGTCCAGAATTCCTCTGCGTTTCTCTGCCACACAGTAAAACTCACTTGGAGATTAAACCCCAAATCTTTATAAACTTCATTTTCTTTTGCACATCTGTTTCATCTTTTTTGAGTCAGCTCCTGCGAGTAATGAAATTAGGCAGCTGAGGAAAACTTTATGTGGCATAACAAATTTGGCCTCCATTTTAATAGAGAGCTGAGGGAATAGGAGCGCTGTTACAAAAGAACTGTTAAAACTGCAATTTAACATGACTCCTGTAGTTAGTTCTGTTTTTGTAGTTGAAACTAGATCAATTATTTCCATTTGCTAAATGCCAGACTAATGAGAGAGTGAATTTTACAAAATGTATCACTTTGTGTGTAATTATTGAAAAAAAAAAAAAAAAAATCAAATCAAATCAATCAATAAAGAAGACATGGACCTCCACAAGTCTGGTTCATCCGTCAGTCCAGTTTCCAGATACCAGAAGGTTCCACATTAATCTTGTTGAGATTATAAACTCTTGACTTTGTTTTAGATTTAGATTTTAGATTATGACACCTTAATAAATGTACCCTCTAGGGGAACTGATTGATACAAACTAATAGGGCTGTCAGCAGGTGGCTTGTATTGAAACAGATGTCAGCTTGTGTCATCCAGCAGGTTTATCACTTCACTGCTGCAGATACAGGAGCTTCACTGACCGTCTTCAGTTAATCTCAAACATCAGGGTTTCATTTGTTAGTAGCTAGCATCTTGGATCCCTCATCCTTCAGCATTTTCTGTCCATCTTCCTCAATAATAACAGAAATATTATCAATATATTGTTCATTAGTGTGATCATTGTGTGGTTTTGTGGTCGTTACAATTTGGTGATGGAGAAATGAACACAAATTTTTCTGAGATTAAGTCTTCAATCTCAGAAGTCTGGTTAAATATTATATGGAGCTCACTAAAAAAGTTTGTTAACTTTTTTTAGTGTTAACAATAATTAATAATTTAATTATAACATTTTATTGTCAGGATAATGTTCTACAGGTTAAATAAGTAATAACCAACTGAACTAATCTAAGTCGTAAACATTTTGTGAAGTGTAACAGTGTGACATTAAAACGTACTGTTGGCCCTATCATGTTTAGCTCAACTGATTTTTATATGATGAGCCCCACCACTGCACTTTTTAATGAATCATATAATTTAATAACGTTTAATTCAAAACAATTCAAATTAAAAGTTGATCACAAGAGGAAATTAATATTTGTTGTAATTTTATATTTTTTCAAGGATCTTCTAAGAGTTACTGTAGATGGTGATGGCAGAAAGATTGTCCTGTAGAGGTCTGTATGACTGTGAATTTCAAGAAGCCTCTGACTGAACACACTAAGACTTTTTTCTATGCCAGTTGGTGAAGATGATCCATAATTTTCTTCTGTGCATCATCATCATCATCATCATCATCATCATCATCATCATCATCATCATCATCATCATCATCATCATCATCATCATCATCATCATCATCATCATCATCTCCAGAACAGAGCTGGAGATCTTTATTAGGTTGTTGAGGCTTTTTATGTTTCTAAGAATGAATCAAGTGGACTGAAATATAACTAGGACACAAACTTAACAAATTCCTTAAAGACATATTATAATGGTTACTTCATAATCAGTATTTGAAATCTAAACAAGAAGTGATAAAAATAAAAGAAATTGAGCCTGTGTCCTTGATGCAGTTTCCTAGAAATAATGTTATATTTTGGCGCCAACCACACATAACAGGAAACTGAAAGTGAGAGATGCCTACGTTCTCGATTCACTTATTAGCAAGTTACATCACAATTTTTGGGAAATCTGAAATGTGAAGAATGTCAGTAAGTTTTCCCTGAAACCACAAAGAAGTAATGAGCCACAAAAGGTTACCAAGATACCATAAAGAGTCATAAGGTGTTGCTTTGTCTGTGTTTGTATGTTTAAGTCAAGAAATGCTACAAGTATAATAAAACAATTAATGGTACCATTACAAAAAATTATTGACAAAAATAGACTTTTGTGATTATTGAAATCTTCTTTAAAACAATAAAGCTTTTCCAACAAAACCTCCACAAAATATGACTTTTGTATTTTCCCTAAAAGATATAACCAGTAAAAATACATTCCTGAATTATAGTAATATTGCTTTCTATTGTCATACTTTGTCAACAGGCTTGCTTCTTAAATTCCTTTGATGGTCAGTGTCAATAGAGAAAAAAAAGCCTCCTACACCAAATTACACAGAAAAACAGAGGCCTCCCACAGACCAAGGAGAAGAAAGAGAATCTGCTGGCCAAACAAGCAACCGTGTCCCACTTGGTCAGCTTCACCAGATTGTGTTGGGGGTGTCCTGGCAGCACGGAGTAACAAGGGGAATCTGAAGCTGTGGGTGGACAGTGATGGGCCTTTAGAGCACATGAAGATAGAGAGACAATGAAGCTGGAGTGCTTATTTCAAGTCACTGTACTGTCAGCACTTTCGTCATTTATCCCAGTTAGTAAATACACACACACCCGTCTCTCTCTCTCTCTCACACACACACACACACACATATACAGGTTTGAATTACTCACTTCAATCAGTTATGGCGTCCTATAACAGACTGTGGAAATGCTATCTGCTGCCTTAAAACTGCTTTGATGTAAAGGAAATTAATGGAGCAGGAATTATATCATATTGGAAAATGTCACAAATAAATAATAAAAACAATAACAAACACATAATGCTTTGTGAGTTTTGAGGCAAGTGCAGTCCAATGGAAACAGTCCCTCTATTTGTCCTCATATGTTAGATCACTGTGATTAGCTAACTGTTCAAAAATTTTATTAAATACAGCTGTGGAATCATCCAGTTTGTTATAAATCAAGACACCTCTGTAAAAAAAAAAAGAGCTTGTTTATTTGTTTACGTAGAGTCAACAAACCCGGACAGCAAAGGAAGAATGCTAAAGAAGGAAAATGGGGATCAGAACATAAATCAAATCTTCCTGAACAACAAAATCACTTTCAGTAAAGACCACTTTTTATTGTTAAATCTAATGACTGTCACTTGGTTTTAACATTCTGTATTTGCTGTGAGATATATTTGTTTTGGCTGCAATGTACTGAAGGTTACTATATATGTTGTTGTAGATATACAACAACATATATTGCCTACTCTGATTGCAAGAACAGCCAGAATTTATCGGATCAGTTTTGAGATCAGTCTCTTATTTTGTGACAGCTTTGTAATCTTGAAGTGAATCCTCTGGCCTCCATTTATCATCCGGCTCATGTCTGCAAGCTCACCTGGGAGCAGCCAAAGATCAGCGGTCAGAGTTAATTGGTTTGCAGTCGTTAAAGCGATCCCATGTCTCAGTCATTAGACCGAGCCGGGCTCCACCATTGACATTTGACTTCTGCACCATTATCAGAAAACATTAATGCTAATGTCTTGATACAGCAATAAAAACTTGAAAGAGAAAAAAAGCTTCTCTCCAGACGGCATCATTAGACTCTGATGAAAAATGCTTATATGTTGAAAATCTGTTGACATTCACAATGTACTATTGGAAAAGAAGGTAATCATTTTAATATAAACCTCATGTAATTTGTAAAAGCCAAAGTATTTTATGTGTAGCAGAGTGGAATATGATATGTTTTGATGGCGTTTGCTGTGGGAGTGAATGTCTGTGTCATTCCAGGGATAACCAAACCAGTAGCTAGTGTGAGTGATTCTGAAAATAAGAATGGAGTCTTTTCACACTCATATGTGTCGCCTACATTTCATATTATATTCTACAGTATGAGAAGGATGGCAAGGTGAGCAGATACACCAAAGAAACTATAAAGTTCACACAATAGTACTCATAGACATGTTCTTGTATGGCAGTCTGCCCCGGCTTCCGAGACAAATTTATCCTATGAGAGACGAATAAATGATCTTATCTTATTTTGTTGCTGAACAGAAAATTGATATTTTCTGTAGCAGGTCCAGAATGCCACAGGATGGAGTGTCTAGTTAAATTTGGGTTTTTAACTGATAAAAAAACCATCAAGTGACCGTTGGTTGTTCCTAAGCATACAGGTGTGTATGTGCCATTATACAAGACTTGCTGCTCCCAATCAATGTGGAGGGGTTTTAAAAAAAAACTGCCTAATGTGGCATTTTTGTTACATTTGGGACTGGAGACAATTTCACAGATCTGGAATAATTTACACAAAGTTTGAACAGAACAGTTTAATCCTGATGACAGAACAACAGAAATGTTGGACAAGTGTCAGAGGATCCAGTGACAATAATGAAAAATGACAATGATGGAACAAAGAAATAAACAGAAGGACATCCCCAAATTGTTGCTGTTCATGAGATGAGAAATGGTGGAAATGTTTTACTGGATTATGAATGACTATTTTTTTGGAGAGCAGAAAAACAACATTTTGTATAAGAAGTTTTTGCTAAACATAAAATAAATGTATGCTCTTTATCACATACTTAAACGATTATGTAGACTGTATATATTTCACTGTTATCAGTTTAATATTTCCATGTGATTTTGTTTGTTTCCTTAAGGGGACAGAAGACATGGGGAAAAAGAAAGTAAGAGTGAAAAGAGAAAACACATTAGGCAAATAGCATCATTAAAGCCAGTTCATCTTCACCTGTTGACTCTGTACTTGTGAGGCACTCCATTCATCTTCTAACCCATTCCAGAAGCTGGTCTGGTGTCAGACAGGCTAATAAATTGCTTCAACTAATCGTTATTTAATTTACAACCAGCAGTCACAAAGTGACATGAGGTCCATACAGAGTCCAGCAAACCAACTACTTTCTGTACGTTGAAGCAGGTTTATTCAAAACATGGTTCAAGTTCAGTCATTAGACTGAGCCAGTATTATTCATGCTGTGGGTTCTGTCTAATGAAATCATTTACTGCTGCAGAAGCGATGATTGATGTTAAATACCAGCTTTATATCTTCACTTTTTCCTCTTTTCTTGTGGTTATAATGACCTCCAACCACCAAAGGGTGCAATTAAAGACCTATTTACATCAGTGGGTCAATCTGTTTTAGTTCAGCCGCATGTATATGTGTGTGTGTGTGTTGAGTCATGTGACTATCTTTGACCTTTTTGAAAGGAAGAGCTCATTAAACTGTTTCAACAGTATTGTCAATGTTTGCTGAAGTGTCATTAGTATTATTGAAATATAAATATAAGGTATAGTTAAGCCAGAAAAGACTCATAACCTTTGCAGATTTATGTTCAAAGTAGGACTGTCTACTGTTAATGCATGCCGATGATCTGAAAATTTCAACGTGTTTATATTATATTATGGATTAATCAAACTACCTATTTTGACAATATGGGTAGTTAGTTTCCCAGGGTGGCATCAGAAAAGGATGGGGCAGCTAAGAAGTAGAAATAAAATACATCTTGGCTGAGTGCATGTGTAAAGTTTTGCTTAGTTTCTGTTAAGAACTGGGAGAAAATATGACCTGCTTTCTGCTGCTACAAAAATAAAAGTCAAATGAAGATTTGTATTTTAACTGGTTGGAGTTCAGCAGGATGGACTTATCCAGAATACCATTCCTGTAAATGCCACAACTGTATGCATATTTATGTTTCAATCCTACAAAGGTAGTCATAGTAATTAATCGTGTTTCATCTGATTACATTTTTTAATCAATTGGGAGATCTAGTTTACAGTCATCTTTTCATTGAATCAACACATTTTTTCTGACTGAAAGGATTGTCATGTTTCAGAGAGGGACATCTAGAGAAAAGGCTCCCAAATAAACCCAAATAAACCCAAATAAATTCACAGATTAGGCATCCAAGGACAAAGTGACCAGCCTGAGCCATAACATACTCTGATGACACACAGGAATTCCACTGAAAAACAGATTCACTGCACTTCAACAGGACTCTGTGATGAAACCTCACCTTCAAACGTCAACAAGAGTCATGAGATCAACATGATTGATGGACAGAAATTTCATAAAACATGCTCAGCCAGCTCACTAACCTTCATTGACAACTACAGGATGTCCATAGAGAGTCATCATCTCTTCAGACGAGGCGGACACTATCTTAATGAACATGGGACCAACTACTTACTGCAAACTGCAAAATTTGGTTAGTGAATCATGAAACACTGTAGCAACCCCCCCTTCTAATTATATTTTCTATTCCCGCTCCTTCTCCACTGCTGCTGACCTCAGTTGGAACCACGGTGCTGGTTCTGTTGGACCTCAGCACAGCATGTTGACCATGACATATTATGATATATTATTGAAATGACTGGAGACTTGGGGAGGACTCTCTGGTCCAGTCCTTTGTCTGTCCAAATCTTACATAAACAACAGGGATTTCTTGGTTTCAATAGGAAACTTCTCATTGAAGCAAACAGAAGTCACATGTGGGGCTCCACAAGGTTCAGTCCTAGAATCCCTCTTATTCAGTGTCTCTAGGCTGTTATTGGTTTCTCAGTTCTTGACTGTATTGTGTTTTTATGGCTTTTTATTTTTGTGTTTTATGAAAAAAAGCATTTTGAACTGCCAGCTACTTGCTAAAATGTGCTATACAAATAAACTTGATTGACTGATTGAAAGTAGATTAGAGAATATTTCTCATGAAAAGTGTATGTGTTATGAATAGAAACTGCTACAAATGATGATGGTTTTAGATTTAAGTCAGGATGAGAAAGATGTACCACAACTTAGAACAACTAAAGGCAAACATGTGGGCCTGGCTGCATATAATCTAAGTTCTTAAATGTGTGCATATTTAGTAAATTGTCTTAAATCTCACCTGATTTAGCGTTATTAGACATTATCAAACATGTGTATCTCCACCATTACTTTGATTACCTCATTGATATCACTGTAGAATCTGCTCATCTCCATTAACTTTATCTTTCGCAATTTCATGCTGGGTTAAAATGTGAGATCAGTTATGGTCTTTAATTTGAAATACGACATCCTATTCATCCATGCGCGTGTGTGTGGGAGGGTGTCAGGAAGATAAATGACCTCAATGTCGCGTGGGCAGCCAAGAGTCCTGTCATTAGCAAACACCACAGAGAAGGAGGAAGTCAAATGCAAGTGTGTTTAAGTTTTTATAGCATGTCTCTGTCATTTATTCCCACTAAAACGACAGAGTGACCATTTACAGAGAGAGAGAGACATGCAGGACATGCTGGTTTTCATTCTGGCAGGATGACACAATGTTTACTGTAATGAAGCAGCGTCCTCCAGAATACAGCAAGACTATGTTAGGCTCACATTACCAACTTCATAAAACATAGATTTACTCATTTAGATTATCAAATAATTATGATTTCTTTTAAGAAAGAATAATTTTTCCATCAGTCATTTATTGATCTCATCATTCATAATGTGACAGATGCACAGATTTTGACTTTCTCTGCCATGGATTTCAATTTTAGTCATTTGATGAATGACTAAAAACTGCATTTAAACTTCAGTTTAAAAGCAGTTTTCAATAATTCTACATTTTATCCTTTTTAGTCTCAGTTCAGCTTCTATGTAATCTATCTCAGCTTCCTTTCCTTTCCACCCCTCCGCTGTACCTTTTTTCACTGTTATGCTTCAAGCGTATCATCTTCATTTTCTTCTTCAAATAACTCCATCAAACCCACCTGTGTTACTCCATCTCAGTTTTGCTGCTCACATGTTTCTCCAGCTATATAAGTTCTTGCTTTTCTTTGTTCATCTCTGTTAGCTTCACTTTCATGCTCTGAGCCAGGTAAGTTTTTTTGTTTTTTTTGTTTTATAAATCCATGCATCACTTCAGTGGTTGTGTGTGCATTGGCTCTGGAATAACTTTCATGACAATCTGCTTGTTCCTCACTACAGATTCCTCTCTTTTCAGCTGCTACTGTTTATGCTAGGTTGTGTTAATGCTCATTTAATTTTTTTGTATCAACTTTGATTCAAACTTGGTTTTTGGAGTTTAAGTATTCTAGACTTTTATCCCCAGGCTCCTCTTTATGTGGAAGGAAGGAATCTGTAATTCCTTACCAACTTCTGTAAGAATTACAGAAGTTCAGCCTTAAAGTAACAAAGTAACAATGTATGTGGTGTTTGCTAATTTCTACAGGATTTTACATAAGAAAATAAGATTAGATATAGGTCTATACTTTATGAAGTCATCTTGATTGAGAAAAGGTTTCTTAAGTAAAGGTTTAATTACAACCACTGTAATAACACTGACATGTAAGTTATTGGTTCATGGAAATACAAGTGTCCTCTCAACAGTTCAGGGTTTTAGAGGCTTATGGTGCATGTCTCATCATATAGCACACGGACACTAGTGATAGACTAATCATATCTGAAATGGGAGCAGTCATCAGAGGGAAGACTTTTTAATAATTTTGCTGGGATAGGGTTCAACATGCATGTTGAAGGTTAAAAAGAATCTAATATTTTTGATAATTCAGAAAGCTCATGTGACTCAAAACAGTCCAAGCATATCAGGTTCTGTAGTCACATTCAGTGCTGCATCACTTGGTCGTGATGTTGGTAGGATGGCATTTTTTTTCTCATATTATTTGTCAATTTTATGTATTATGAATCCCATAATGTCATTATAGATGGCTCAAAAGCCATCTATAATGACTGTTGAGCCAGTCATTATAGAACTATGACTCTGTATGAGTTTGGCTGTAATAAATATTCCATTCATCCATCATATTTTTCCTTGCAGGGTTCAAACTGGACAGGCCACCAGGACAAACAATCATGCACACATCTGAGGAGAACTGAGAGATGAATTGATCTGACAGTCATGTTTTCTCCTCTATTAATTATGAAAAATATATCTTAGTGACAGTTCTTTTTAAACAACAGTAGACTTATTATTTTATTTTTTTACCAGGTTAAGCAGGTCTCCTCTCAAGATGTAAAGCATCATTTTCCTCTCGTTCTGCTTTATAGTACAGAGCTTGGAACTAAACCTGGGAGGCGGCCTCATGTGAATAATTAGCTTCTTTTTTTAAGTTTGCTAAATTTTATAATGACAAAATAACTGTAAACAAGAACTCTGTTTTTTGAAAATCTAGAAATGAAATTCCTGCCATTTTCTGTTGTTTTGTGGTACTGACGAGGAATTTTTAAATGTGTCAGATTTCATAAAAGTTGTTACATTATCTGAAAAACGATCTAATTAAGTTTTTGTCAGGGGCAAAGTTTGAGTTGGTTTAGTTCAATAGTTATTAAAAATCGTCAGACAGCACACCGTCTGGAGGAAACATTATCTGTTCAAACAACAATCTGGAAGATGAAGACAGTGTGTGGTTGGAGCAAAGCTTCCCAGTAAAGATTACATTAGATCCATCAATTCGACCGTCAACATGAACGTTGCAATCCCCCAATGTAATAACCTTATCAGATTTTAACTGTAAATCAGGACATCTGAGAACTGATTTAAGAATTCAGAGTGAGGGTCTGGCAGACGACACAAAGCTACAAACAGAAGCAGTTTTCTTCTTTTGCATCTTGGAAGAAAAAGAAAACTAAGGGTTAGAGATTTAAAAACATCAAGTGTCTTGGAATTAATGAATAAATCTGACTAAAAGATGGTTGCTTTTCCTCTTCCTCTGCCAGTATTCAGACGAATGTAAAAGTTTAAATAATCAAAATAACTTTATTCTAACGTACTTCTGCAGATTGCAGCAAGAGAACCTGCTGCAGATACAACGTAAAATCCATCTGATTATCATAAATCAGATCATTAACTAAATGTCTGACAAGAAAGATCTAATGTTCAGTAAAGATGAGAATGTGTTGAATGTTGACGGTGGACCACAATGCAGCAGACAGAGGAGCCCAGCAGATTTTAAAATTCACAAGATTCTCACTGGGAGACGACAGGCAGCTCTTCCTCCTCCCATCGATCAGGAAGCCACTGCAGCTACCTCACTTTCACTTTCTGTCAGGGAGGAAAGCTAAATGCTTCAATATAAATTGATTAGTTCCCGATGATAAAATGACAAATCAAATTCAATGGGATTTTCATCCAGTTAAATGATATGAATGAAAGAAATGATTGTAATATTATTACAGCTGATTGCATACAGATATGTGTTATCAATCATGTTTGCAGAAGCAGCTAAGAAATAAAAAGCGTCAGTCATTGAAAAGGGATGATGGAAAGATATTTGCCAAGAAATAATTGCATCCATAGCTCTGCATCTTCTGGTTCTTCTCATAGTGAACTTATAAATATGAGTGCATAAGCTGGCATGTTCATGATATGGTATTTGTCATGAAAACAAATGAGGGTAATTTTGTGGTAACATTTATTCTAAGCGTACCGTTTAATTGGACACTGATGCAACTCAGGGCACAAACTTATCCAGAACTCAATCTTCTTACTATTGAAACTTGACATTTAGGTGAGCACCTGACATTAAACCAGACTCTACTTGTTCCTGTTGTCACTCAGAATTATGAAGTAAGTTTTACTCACAAAACATGAGAATAATGACAGAGGAGATTTGTATAACTTTCTTAAAATTCAGAAGTTTACATCTGTTCTCTCAGTATTTATATGATATTTTCAAGCTGAAAGCTTAGATGAAACATTTTTGGTTTTCTTCTGCAAGCGTCCTACAGTAGAATTTTGTCCCATTTCTTCTGACAGAACCAGAAAAACTGGGCCAGGTTTGTAGGCCTCCCTGCTCACACACACCTGTTCATCTCTGGTCACACATATTTTCTGTGACTGAGCTCTGGGCTTTGTGAACAGCTCTCCTAATAGTGGCTTTATTGTACTTTGATCAAAGGGGAATTGATGAAGATCGCATGAAATTATTTCTAAATTATAATCAGTGTAGTGGACTGAACTGAATTTACCTCTATGTTGATAGTTTTAATATGTGGTGGCTTGATTAGACATTTTAAACAAAAGCAAACTTTTAAAATAATAATCAGACTGTTTCAGTTTGTTTGACAGTTGTTTCACATTGAAGTTCTGTCAGGTTTGAAGTATTTTAGTGTGCTAAAATACTACCTGCCCACAAGTAGTTTGACAATGTCTCTACTGAGGTCAAAGCATGTTGTAGGACACTATGTTGTTTCTAAGATTAGATTAAACAATCAACAATGAGAAAGCATGCAGATGTATCTCAACCTCCACCGTATATCTCCACCCACAGTTTGCATTTAATGTGCTTCCTCTCTGCTGGAGGACGAGGCCAAACCAAATGTCAATGACAAACACACAAAAGTGTGTGGATGCTTAAAATGCACCACTGCAACCACACAAACAACCACACACACACACAGAGTGGTGGGTGGGAAAGGAAATCCCCAGAGCATATTTTTTAGCTCTTGTTATGAGTGTTTGTCTGACATTAACCTAACGGCTTCTGCAACATCTGGTCCGAGTCTGGAATTTTTCTGTACCTTTATAAATATTACCAGCCGCAGGCCTATCGCCTGCTGCAGGAGGATGGAACTAATTTTAACCAGTGAGTAAAACCGGAATCATATTTTAATATTGACAAGTCGGATTGGCTTTCAACATTAAACCTGGTGCCGGTGTTGCTGTTTATTGATTGTCTGCTGTATCAATCAAGTTCTAAAGATAATTCTACATTACGAATATCAGTGTTATACACAAAGAATGCAGTTTTTAGAATTTTATTGGACAAACAAATTTACATGTCATCCATCAAAACTGACAAGAATAACATTAGTATAAAAATAAAATGAACAATAAGATAAAGAACCATGGCACTAGTTCATCTGTTTCTTTATCTGATTCTTATAGAAAATATCATGGGGATGAAAACATAGAAAGTGAACTTCTCTGTAACTTGAAATGTTAAAGTTTCGCTATTAATTTTCCTTAAACAAGCTAGGATAGCGATACAAAATATGTTCATTACATTTTATACACAAAGTCATTCTCAGATATTAAGATTTCACCCGAGCAGAATTCACCGTTTTGAGCTCATTGCTACGTCACCATACACAAATAAGCTGCTGTTGGCCACGCCCTCCTGACTCAGCGTTTACATTAGCACTTCTGACACTGAAAATGGCTACAAGCACACACACAGTGATACAACCATATGTTTGATCCTGAATAAGACACAGCATGTCTGGATGCTCATGGATTTCAACTTTACATAATACTGACAGTGAGGCCTGAGCTTCAGCATTGCAAAGCTGGTCATCAACTTGTTGAGTAAGTCCAAGGCAACTGAGCATGTGCAGAATCAGAAGAAATTTACACTGAAAAGGGAAGGAAGAAAACTGACCACGGGAAAAAAAATAACCATAAACCACAAATATAACTCACATTTCATCATCAGTAATTTTATTTTTGCCATGTAAAGTGCCCAGTTGTTTTAAATTATTTTATTCACATTATTAAATACTACAAAAATACAAAATGATTCAGTCCAACAGATACATAAATGTATAGGTTAAAAGATTTTAAAAAATATTAGTTTTACTTAAAATAATTTGTCGATCATTATGAGCTCTGAGCTCATGGTGAAACATGTATATGTATCTTGTCACATTCATTCCTTGCACATTGATCAATTCAGAAACTGTCTCTATGGTCTTAATCTGGAGGTTTTCTTCAGATGTGTCCAGGTGCCGGGTCCAGAAAAGATGGAAGAAGCTTTGTGGTTCTGAAAATACGGACCAAGGCACTGCAAAGGGAACTATCTGAAAGGTCTTTTCATGACTACTGCACAGATCCAAGAACTTTATCAGTCTCATACATTTTACCACTCCACACTGACTGCTGCATGTCAAAAACCTGACTGACTCGAAAGATTAATGCAAATAAACAGAGATGTCAGTGAGTTAATGGAGGCTGACAGAGACTGCAGGGATAAAAAAGCCAAAGTACAAAATTGCAACATGAGGAGGCAGCCTGACACCCATCCTCTCTGATACACATCCGCATCCATATCCACACACACATATGCACGCAACCACCCGCACACACCTGCACATTTGCACACACACACAGAAGAGTATAATGCCTAGATATTTTTCTGATGATCCATGTTTCCACCACAAAGAGCTTTTCCTCTTCTTGCCATCCATTCCTTTCTTTCCTCTCCACACCTTTTATTCACTTTTCTCATGATTTTTTTTCTCATTCATTTACTCATTTTTCTAGTTTCTGTTCTTTCAACCTTTCTCTTCCTTTTCTCCTTCTTATCTTTTGACACATTTTTCTGTTTCATTTCTTTTTGAAGTGTTTGAGACACTTTTCATTCACCACTCTCCTTACTGGTTCCGTCTTTTCCTTCCACTCGTTTTTTGCCCCTCAGCTCTCTCTACCTCTCTTTTACATCCGTCTCTTTACCTGCTCTCATACTGTTACACTACCTTAGATCTTTTTTCCCCACCTGTGTTTTCCTCTGGTGACAGTGGATCAATGTGTTAATATATATATATATATATACATATATATCTAAAATCAAACAAAAAAAGTCCAAAAAGTTCACTTTTCATAATCTCAGCTGGAATGAGTGTAATATTGGCCTACCAGCACCTTTACCTAGCACAGACACACACACACAAATACACACACACACTGTCATGAGTGATTAGATTATGTCTGCTTGCTAATGATGCTTGTGAGTCTCGTGTTTCTTCCTAGATGAAAATAATTGGAAACTGTAGCTGCCCCAAAACTTTAATGCTGTTAAAGCAGCGTAGGAGAAGCTCATCCACTCCTTACTTTCATTTAGCTGGGGATGAGTTGTGGGGGGCGAGAAGTGGAGGAGTTAGGGTAGACATCATAATCAAGCATTATTATCAGAAGGCCGATGTAACAGAGGAAGAATGGGTGGGATGGGGGGTCTTAATGTTGTGACAACAGAGTAGGAGTGAATTAGACAAAGGCCTAACCTCCAGATGGATAATCTCCTACTAAATTGAATGCCATTCAGTTGTACAGACATTCGTTAAACAAGTGGTACAGGAAGGCTGGAGAAGACAAAGGACATGAGAAGACAGACTTTCACAGTGTAGCGTAATGCTGTGAAGTAAAAAATTATTCTACAATAATAAATCCATTGACATGAATAATGTCAGGGAGAGCAAGCCTCACTTAAGTCCATGAAGCTGTTCAGACCAACATCGCAATCAATGTTTTAACTGAGTCAGGTGTGTCGGCCGCCTCAGTCAGCTCTGTTCAGAAGAATACAAAAACACAGTTATCTTGGTGTTTTGTTTGATTTATGGGGGATTTTTCACAAAAAGCAACAGTTTGAGCTGTGGCTGTAAACAAACCCAGAGGAGGGCCTCTAATTCAGATGTTTTCAATTAAAAGCTTTCCAAACCATCACACCATCATCTGGACATCCTAAAACGATTCTAGTCATTTTAATGTATGTAAATTTGAGAAAAGAAAGTAACAAAACTTTTTAAAGATTCTTTTTGGATTATTTTAGCACTTAGCAAATCCAAATTTTGGTAATCCTAACTGACATAAAACAGAAAAATGTTTGCTTTATTTAATGTCAGGCAATGTATCTCTTTATGCAGTGTATGTACACAACTTTATGCAGAAATAAAGACGGGAGAGTTTTCAAGTGTGGAGAGTCAGAACACATGTCTATAACAAAATACAAAGGCATAACTGATTAAGAAGTACTGAATCTCAGAGTTGCTCTTGCAAGCAGTTCCAATGAGAAGCAGCAGCTCTGCTCTGAGTCCCTCCCAGACAGCCAGGCCTCTCATCTATTTCTAAGGGTGAACCTTGTGGAAAAGACTCATTTTGGTCACCTGTATCAGTGATCTCCTTCTTGTGATTATAGTTTAGGGTGGGAACAAACACTTACCAGTAAATCTGCTTACCATGGTTAAGCCCCGACCAGGAGAAGGTGAAAAAGCTTTGCTTTTCCTGACAAAGTCCAAGCAAACTTGGATCCTCATCCTGACTGCTTCACACTCAGCCATGCCGCTCCATTGAAAGCTGTGGATCACAACTTGATGAAGCCATTAAACCACAAACTCCAGTCCTGGAGGGCCACTGCCCTGCAACATTTATATGAGCCTCTGCTGCACCACCTGAATAGAATAATTAGGTCACTGAGGCTCTGGAGAACTGATTCACACAGAGGAGGTAATTAAGCCATTTCATTCCAGTGTTTTGTACCTGTGGCATATCTAAAAACTGCAGGACAGTGGCCCTGGAGGATTGGAGTTTGACACTCCTACAGTAGATCTACATCATCTGTAAAAAGCAGAGACGTGATCCCAAGGCCACCAAAATGGATCCCTTCAATACCTGGGCTTTGCATACACTCTAAGAAATGAACTGTTGAATTTACTCAACCAAGTTATGTCAATTGGTTCCACTGAATCTAATTAATTAAATCAAAAGAGTGTGACACATTTACTTTCAACATAATCATTTAAGCAAAGACAAATAAATTCAGTCCAGTTTTTCTCAATTCCAGTTTTCAGGCCCTCCTGCTCTGGATGTTTAAGATGTGCCTCTATTCTAGAATAGCTGATCCAAATGATTGCATGACCTCTTCTTCATCCATCAAGTACAGCAGAAGTCTGTTAGTCACCTTCAGATTCAATCCAGGTGAGGCAGAAGGAAAACAGCAAAACATGCAGGGCAGGAGTGAATCCAACACTTTGGACTGATGTTAAACTTAATGCTGGGATTTTAAATTTACAAGATGTTAATGGAATTTATTATATCAGTTTAGTTCAGTTTATTCCACATTATTGAGTTGTAATAAGATTCTTATTTAATATTCTGAAGTTCAAGTAAAAAAAAAAAAACTAGTAGTGATTGAAAAGTGACTGCATAGATGACGCTTTGGTGTCAATGTTTTCACCTTAAACATCTTAAAACATCCCAAAAAAATTTTTACAAACAAAAAAGTGATTAATTAGTTGCTACTGCTGGTGGCCCGATGCATTGTGGGATACTTTGCTAGCCAATCGTTACTGTCACATGCAAACCAGTTTGTCTGGGTATGTCCTGAACATTAAGTGTTAACCTTTTACAGTCCAAAATCCTCACTACTTTCAAATGCTTTTTGCAATAACATATTAATAGAGTTAAGTCAACAAACATTTTTTTATTTAAACCTTCACTCCATGCTGTGCTAAACTCAGAATATGAAGCTGCCATGAATAAATCAGAGGATCTAGCAGTAAATCATTTCAAAAAGATTTCTTTACTACTGGCTTCCAACATTATTTTAAAGTGAGGATGTTCAATACTGGCTGATCAGCAGCTGCTGCTTCTTAAAGCTAGCTCTGATCAAAATCAGATTCATCGGAGACAATTAAGCAACTTTTTTTCTTATGTTGTGCAAATCGTAGTCTGAATGGCAAAATAAAAATCATTTTAAAAATCACCCTGCACCTGCACCTGCATCTTGCTCTAAGATGCCATTTATTGGATCTCAGTGCCACTGGAGGACGGATTGGAAACCTCAACACTTGCATTAAGTAGAATCTGATCCAGCTGTCTTTACAATCTTCAGCAGGTTTTAATTGTTGGGGAACAGGAGAGAGGAGTGTGGTAAAAATATCATTATAGTCCTAAACTACCACAACTGGGTATTGCTGAGATTTAATTACACCGAGCCATTGTTTAATTTGCTTCTCAATGCTTCAATTAAGAAAAAGGGGGAATGTGAGGGCTCAGGTTTCAGACTCATTTGGGTAGGAGAGGAGAGAGTTTCCCCAGTGAAGTTCATATAACATCACACAGCGGAGATCAAATGGATTTGTCATCATTTGACTAATGACAGCAGAGAGGAATAAACTCTATTAGAAAATCATCAAGAATCTCTCTGTCTCTGCTGATTGTCTTTGTGTGTGTTGTGTGTCTTCTGCAGAGGGGCCTTGGAGCTGATCCTGATGTATTTACTCTTATATTGAATAGTGCAGATGATCTGATCTTAGGCTGATGAGAGCCAAACATAGGAAAACTGCTGCCTCTCTTCAGAATAAAGGAATGTACAGAAGCTCCTGGAACCATTTCCCTTATTAGTTTTGTTGTTATTCAATCTCTTCCTCTTTTCCAGCAAACTGCAAACTTTATGCTGCATACAAACAGTCGTGTGTAAAAATAGGGATGGTGTATGACAGCAGTTACTGTATGTTTTTGTAGCATCTTTGAACATTCATATTAATTCTATCAATACTGAAAAATCCACATGAAAACATTCGTACAATCTACTGTGAAATGAAAACTTTAGAAATTTTTGTTTAGGACAGAGACAAAAAAAAAGCATTGAGTCCAAAAATGAATTATTTAGATAACAGAACAGAGAACATGTTTGGAATGAACAGCCGAGTAGAAGATGAATCGTGCCCTAACTGTGCAGCATGGATGTGCAGCGTGGCGATGTGAGGATGATCTGCTGCTGCAGGATCTGGAGTCTCATTTCTAAAACATTGTGTAGGATTTATACCAGAAGAACAGAAGTATGTCCAAAAGTCAAAAGTGGTTCATGCCAAGAAAAATCCACAAATATAAACCTCACTCAGAAAGCAACTTTCCAACAGATGAATGAATCTAAAGGTTTGTGTGAAACGTCTCACCTACTGTCCTGCCCTCTATACACTCAGATTCAACCAAAAATGATTTAAATGAGTCACCAACCAAGAACCGAGTGAAGAAACACATTTCACCATAAATGGATGTGAGAGAAATGGAGGGTTGAAAAAAAAAACATCTCTTTTGACAACCTGGTCATTGCCTTTCCTACGCAATTCCACTTGATTCTCACCTCCCTTCAGTCTGGGATTCATCAGCTCAATTTCTCAGGATGAGTTTCATCCTGATCAGTCTGTAGCAGGAGTTATGAACAAGGCAGTGGATTTTCTGCACTGTTTTAGAGCTGTGGTCTGTCTGTAGTGTTAGCGATGGCTGCAGAGGAAGTGAACCAAACTGTTCATGCTTCCAAATATTGATCAATTAACACCAAGGACCATCTCAAGATCATAGAAACTGAGATCCAGATGTTTAAGAACATGACATGTTTATGAATAAAAACACCTTTAGACTGGATGTGTAGTCCCATCTCCATTTTAACTGCTAAACATGGACAGGAATTTATTTCAGTTTGGGTCACATCAAGAGAGATTTTTGTTCTGTTCTTCAGATTTTCTTTCAGATAATATTATAATATGAGCTTTTAATAATGGTAACAGAAATAAGATCCATGTTTTTTTGTTCTAATGTATTCATAGTCAGGGCTGAGACGACCGGCTTGTCTGATTACTGTGTGTAAATGTCCTGCTGGGTCAATACACTGCAGGTCATAATTTTTCTGCAGTCAATACGTTGTGACTTCATCTCAGAGCTTTAACTGCCCTTGAATAATTTGAATATCCTTCTTGTCTGAATCAGACAGACATTCTTTATATGTGCTTGTTGTTTTCCTGGACTCTTAGGTTTGTATGTCTGCCTTCAAACAGACGCGCTGTGACAGATTTACGAGAACTGCTCCTGGTCAAAATATGGCTCAGTGTGTTCTCCATATTGTCCCCTCACCACTACGCCCCTAGCCCCACCCGACCCCCCAGCCCCTCTGCAGACCACAGGGCTGTGTGGCGAGTGGTGAGGGTGAAATGGGATTTCTGTCTAAATGTTGTTGAGCTTCACTAATTTCAAGGTTGTCAAAGTGAGAAAAATGTCAGTTTTGTTCAGAGGTTTTCTAGGATCATTTGATTGAGACTGAATTAATGAGAAATGATTTTCTCACGTAACTCATTTCACAGAGTGTCAGAGGTTGAATAATGTGCAATAACTCTATGAAGAATTTGAATTAATATGAGATACAATATTTAATTTCTCTTCGGGATCATAAAGTATTTTTGGTTTGAATTTTGTGTCTCGGAAACTACAAATTGTTCGTCATCAGAACAGCTAAACTCCAATTATTGAACAAACAACAAAGAAATGTTACTTTCCAATGTTTGGGGAAAGGAATCTGCTTTGAAAACTGACAATTGTGATTTTCAGAAGTTTCTTTTAAAATTTTTTAGAATGGATTTTCTTAGATTAGCTCAGGATGATTTCTTCTTTCATTAATTTAAAAAAAATCTGACATTTCAAGTCCTGTTTTCTTTTTGTACCAGTTATATAAGAACAAAAAAGGAAACATTTTCACATGGATCTTCATGACCAATATACATGAATACATGTAGGAAATGTAAATATTTGAGCTAAACTTGTTGAATCAGAGGAAATTTAATTGTATTTCAATTTTATGTCTTTAATTAACAAAGCCTGAACTGTTTTCCTTGCTCTTCCTGAGCATGCAGAAACACTGAGGCTCTCCACTGGCTGAACAGAGGAGGCCGACTCTGTCGTCTGCTGACTGAGTTCCTGCAGCAGGAGAAATTTACAGACCAAGCCGTTAGGGCTGACATGCCATCATCCCTGTCTTGTCCTGTCCAGACAAACAAAGACTGAGGATCCTGTTGAACAGCTCAGTGTTGATGGGACTCCAACAGCCTCCTGTCTGTCTCAGCAGGGATTCAGGATGCAGCAGAGAGCTGCAGCTACACTGAGCCCTATTCACAGTGGCAGCTTGGTGATGGAAAGCCTGTTAATGTTCAACCACACACAGGAGCTGATGCAGAGCTCCCCTTCAGGCAGCAACGGAGGCTCGTTTTACAGATTTGTTCATTTATTGTATTTCACTTTAGTCTGAAAAGCTCCAAAATATATCAGTGTGAATTATTTAATATAAAAATGTAGTTATAGCTTGAATCACAGAAATACATGAGATCCCCCATACACACTGCTTCTCATTGTTTTCAATTAAAGACTGGAGAACATTTGTCACTCAAGGGTAAAAATCAACAAGCTTTGAATAACCCACTGGGTACTGGGAGTGAATAAAACAGCAGAGAAAAGTCTGGAAACCAGAGGAATAAACAGACATCTGAAAAAATGTTACACTTACTTAAAGAGCAAGTTTAATTAAAGATTGTTCCCACTGGATTATAACATGACAAAAATGAGTTTTACATGTTCTGCCTGTGTCATAAACAGAAAGATGTATATTAATAATCAGCAACTAACAAACTTAGATGGCTCAACTCTCACTGTTTACAGTTTAGATGATATCCAGGTCTGGATGGATGGATGGATGGATGGATGGATGGATGGATGGATGGATGGATGGATGGATGGATGGATGGATGGATGGATGGATGGATGGATGGATGGATGGATGGATGGATGGATGGATGGATGGATGGATGGATGGATGGATGGATGGATGGATGGATGGATGGATGGATGGATGGATGGATGGATGGATGGATGGATGGATGGATGGCACCAAATCCATGAAGGGGCCGTTAAATGGACCCCAGGTTTAAGACATTTACAGGATTCCAACGACTATCAGTTGTCCTTTTCTAGAGCTTAGTGGTTATTAAACCGTAGCAAATCAATAATATATTTCAAAAACTCATAAATTGTATTTTGCTCCACATTATTATAATTATTACCGGTAATCATTCCAATCCTCATCTGCTCTGGATAGATGAACTGAACACATATTAAACATACAGGTCTATTTTTACTGTCAGTATAATGATCAAACCCTCAAACATTTCTAAACTTCCATAGAGACAGAAAACAATGTGAACTGTTGCTTCTGTATTGACTTTATTTTTTTGATACAGTTGACTGCATGTTTGACATTTTCAAAGGACTCCAAGAATAGAAACAGGATATTTTAGAAGCCATTTTACATACTTCTATTATTATTATTATTATTACAGCTAAGGTTGTGTGAGGTTTGATGATGCATTTCATCATCAAGTTTATTAATAGACTATTTCAGCAACAAGGCATTCCAAGTGCTTTAAATAATAAAAGCACAAATCAATAAACAAACAAAAAACTTTGCAGTGACATAATGAAAATGAATTAGAGATTGTTATCCAGACTAGAATTAATCATTGTTCAGCCTTGATATAAACAAACTCAGTGTTCCAGCAGTTCTACAGTTTTCTGGAAGCTTGTTCTAGGTTTGTTGAGCACAAAACCTGAAATCAGTGATTTATGAACTAACATTACTTTAAAAGTCTATTCTCTCAATGGAAGGACTTTAGAGAACTGTGTGATGTAGAACTGTGTGATGTAGAACTGCGTGGTGTAGAACTGGGTGGTGTAGAACAATGTGACGTAGAACAGGGTTATGTAGAACTGTGTGATGTAGAACTGTGTGATGTAGAACTGGGTGAAGTAGAACTGGGTGGTGTAGAACTGTGTGATGTAGAACTGGGTGAAGTAGAACTGTGTGATGTAGAACTGTGTGATGTAGAACTGTATGGTGTAGAACTGTGTGATGTAGAACTGTATGGTGTAGAACTGTGTGATGTAGAACTGTGTGATGTAGAACAGGGTGGTGTAGAACTGTGTGATGTAGAACATGGTGGTGTAGAACTGTGTGATGTAGAACTGGGTGATGTAGAACTGTGTGGTGTAGAACTGTGTGATGTAGAACTGTATGGTGTAGAACTGTGTGATGTAGAACTGGGTGAAGTAGAACTGGGTGGTGTAGAACTGTGTGATGTAGAACTGTATGGTGTAGAACTGTGTGATGTAGAACTGTGTGATGTAGAACTGGGTGATGTAGAACTGTGTGATGTAGAACTGGGTGATGTAGAACTGTGTGATGTAGAACTGTGTGATGTAGAACATGGTGGTGTAGAACTGGGTGATGTAGAACTGTGTGATGTAGAACTGTGTGATGTAGAACATGGTGGTGTAGAACTGTGTGATGTAGAACATGGTGGTGTAGAACTGTGTGATGTAGAACTGTGTGATGTAGAACTGGGTGAAGTAGAACTGGGTGGTGTAGAACTGTGTGATGTAGAACTGTGTGATGTAGAACATGGTGGTGTAGAACTGTGTGATGTAGAACATGGTGGTGTAGAACTGGGTGATGTAGAACATGGTGGTTTGCTCCATCTTCCTGGTTCTTGTCAGAACTTCAGCAGCAATGTTCTGGATCAGCTGCAGCTCTCTGATTTTTTAGGCAGACCTCTGAAGACACTGCTGCAATAATCAATACTAAGACACAGGGACATAGTTGATGAAATTTCCAGACTGCAACCATAAATACTGACTTTCTGTAGGAAGTATTCAGGCTGGAATATGATATACAAATTGTCTTTCCTTGAGCAGATGCAGCTACAGTCTATCATTTTGAATTTTGCAGGTGGCTAAGTTGATGTTTGAGTGGAAAAGTTTATTCTAACATTAACTTTGAACATGTCATGTTCTGAAATTGAACTGATATAGTTCATCTGCAGTGCATATCCAGTATTCCCAGAAACGCTGCAGCTCTGACAGAAATTCATCCATCTCCAAAGTGACAGTCAGTGTTACTCCAGCCAGCCTCTTCCCATCTTGCAGCTTCACACACTCTGGTGCCTCCTGCTGCTCCTTCTACCCTGTCAGAAGAGCAATCTGTCCATCTACTCCTTATTGTTGACACTTACTGGTAAACCATGAATTTTGGATGTCCATCTTTTCAAAAAAATATTTGCAGTGGTTGTGAAAAGTCTAAACTGTGAAGTTTTTGTGATAGAGACCATAAGCAGGTTTAATATGACCGATAGTCAATTCAACTGACAAACAATTAAATCTGTTAGAGCATATGTTAAATAAACAAATAAATATTTTGTTGAAGCACATTTGATTAATTTAATAATGATGATATTCAATTGTCCTAGTTAGATTTTCCCAGTTTGAACTTCTGATGTGTTTTTTCTCATTCGGTTGTTCACACATACATTGAGAATGAAGGAGTTGCTGCAGAGTTTGAATGTAGAAGAACTGATTGGTTTGAGTTAGTAGCTTGGTTGGTCACTGAGGCAAACATTTCTTTATTTTACCTGTAACTTGGTTGGGAGGCAGGTAGGTAGAGCCTGATTGATATCGGTGTAAAAATGTTTCACTGTAATGTTTGCAATGTCTTCTCTACTCCCTCATAGTTCATTCTCAGTTCAGTTCATTAAATAGTGACGACTCAAATAAAATTTTATCTTCAGAGACTTCTGAAGACAAACAGATCCAAATTATATACATAGATATATAAATGATTCAATCCAAACAAATACATTTAACATTAAATAGAAATTATCCAACACAGTCCTGGTTCTAAATGCAGTGAGGTCAGTTTATTGCAGCATTTGATAAAAGAGTTTCTGAAAACCAAGCAACTGCATCCCATCACCCATCAGGGCAGAGGCCTGTCCAGGAGAAAGTCCAGGGCTGTTGTCCCACCTCGTCTAAACCACCACTGATCAGTGATTGTTTTCTGGATCTTTGCCTTTTTAGTCGCACAGAAAACACATTCTCTTTTCCCAAGTTTAACAAACAATATTGAGGCTTATGGAGGAGAATCTGTTGGGGAGCGGATCTTCTTCCCCCACAAAATCAGATTGGTGATATTGCATAACTGGATAGTAATATGAGAAGGTAGCAAAGTGAAGACACTGGTCATTATGTCTTTCAGAAGCCTAATCCAATGTCAGCAAAACTACAGAAAAAGCTGAGGATAACCTGAGGCCAGCCTAACTATAAGCAAGAAAAGGTTTCAATCTAGCAGCTTTTGATATGGGTGACATGGGCAACCGCCCAGGGCAGCATCTTGTGGTGGGCAGCAAGAGACATGAGATATGGCTTCTGACCCGTCATCCACCTTACCCCCCACCCAGGTCCTCAATCGTCCGTGAAGGAACCTCCACCCACCGACGGGAACCGGTCCATCACCATGGGGACAGTCAGGGTTACTACTGTGATACTTAGCAAACTTTTGTAAAAGCTTCCAAAATAAAGTCCATATTTGTTTGGATATGGACTTTGGATATGGTTCAGGAATGACTTCAGTTCCACGTTGCTTGTGTTGCCCAAAAAAACTATCCATAATTACAAATGTAGGAAGGTTTCATCTGTGTGCTGACTCACAGGATCAGCGTTATCTGTCTTCTGCTGTCTTTGTTTCTCTGACAGGACAAGACAGGAGCGTCGACACAGCAGTGCTGCCTCTGGCTGTTGGTTTTGTTGAGGCAATAGCAACGACAGGAAAGAACTGAATTCTAATTACACCTCTAAAAATGATGTGTAGAGATTCTAGACCATCAGTCACACACATCCACTCTGTGTTCTGTTGTTTTCATTTTGATGACTAATCACATTTTTGGAAATCTACCTCATCCATATGTATGAAAAAGATAACTGCTCAATACTCATAGATCACATTTACACTCACATATAAGTGAGCCGAGATATTGGGAAGAGTTGGTCCCGTTTCCAGATATCTGAATGTCTCACCTGCAGAAGGCCAAACATTTATATTATATCAATACACAGCATGGCAATGTCCAGCCATCACACTGTTCAGGAAGGAGATGCATTCAGAGTCCCAGAGATTAATGTTTATCAGTGTGAAATCCCGTAACGATGTTGCTGAATCTGGTAGTAGAGTTATTATCTACAGTGAAGCAAGTCCTGTCCCAACATGGGCTGAGAGACCACTCAGAGACAAAACCAAAAAAAACTTGATGATGCTGATGTGCCAGTAAATTTCCCTTCGTGGTGCAGAATATGGATTCAAATGAACAGTATGAAAAGAACTACAGTCTCACAATAGCACAACATTCTTCATGCAAAATAACATAAAGGGCTAAAATGGCTAAAAGTACCAAAGCTGAACTTTTGAGAATCAGCTAACAACACAAAGGAGAAAAAGCCTTCCTGCTTAAGAGAACTAAAACACACTGGTACAGGATGAAATGATCGCAGCATGATATTAACCCTGATAGAACCAGAACACCAAGAAATCCCCCCGAATTCAACTGACAATCAGGTAAAAGCTTAGAAAATGCAGCAGAACCATGATCATTATTAATCATTTAAAAAAGATTTGATCTAAGCTTCCCGTTGACTTTCATTGTCAGCATCATCATCTGCATCACAACAGCAATCTAAAGTTTTACCACATTCTCTGTGGCTGGGGCAAATTGTTCAGCAGCAGCCCAAATATATTAAAATCAGCTATGCTAATTAATTGATTTGTTATGATACTCTTGCAACCATAGATAATTTGCTGTTTAATTGCATTTCATGGGAGCTTTTAAGCAGCTCTGTCAGGAGGAATGTGTCAAAATTCCTCTTATCTATTATGAGACGTTTGAGGAAGAAAGCTGAAAAAGTTTGGTCTAAGTCAAATGGTTTAAAAGACAATTCTATGAAATACTGAGGAAATATAAAAATGTGAGAATATGAAGAAAGCCCTCCTAATATACTGTCATTTCAAAAATGTGAAAATGTTGGTAATTCTTACTGACCTCAAATTGAAAAAAGTTCCTTCATGATTTAATCTTGGACAGTGATGTAGAAATTATTTTTCTCCAGAGCATGCCAATCTCTAATTCAGCTGTATTTGCAACCATTTTTATTTTATGTGATGATATCACCAGTTATTATTAATAAAATATTTATGTCTGCATAAAAATTGCATTGTTTTAATTAAGGAATACAAATGTTGACATAGTGCAGACTGGCATTATTGAGGGGGAATGGAAACAGTAATGAATTTTACTTTGCACTGTTTACCTGTTGTAATTATTGGTTTCGAACAAATACAGTTAGGGCCAGAAATATTTGGACAGTGACACAGGTTTTGTTATTTTAGCTGTTGACAAAAATATGTTCAGAAATACAATTTATATATAATATGGGCTGAAAGTGCACACTCCCAGCTGCAATATGAGAGTTTCCACATCCAATCGGAGAAAGGGTTCAGGAATCATAGCTCTGTAATGCAGAGCCTCCTCTTTTTCAAGGGACCAAAAGTAATTGGACAATGGACTCCAAAGGCTGCAAGTAACTCAAAAGGCCTTTCCCTCGTTAACCTGTAATCAAGTAAGTAGTTAAAAGGTCTGGGGTTGTTTCCAGGTGTGTGGTTTTGCATTTGGAAGCTGTTGCTGTGACCAGACAACATGCGGTCAAAGGAGCTCTCAATTGAGGTGAAGCAGAACATCCTGAGGCTGAAAAAAAGGAAAAAATCCATCAGAGAGATAGCAGACATGCTTGGAGTAGCAAAATCAACAGTCTGGTACATTCTGAGGAAAAAGGAATTGACTGGTGAGCTTGGGAACTCAAAAAGGCCTGGGCGTCCACGGAAGACAACAGTGGTGGATGATCGCCGCATACTTTCTTTGGTGAAGAACCCGTTCACAACATCAACTGAGGTCCAGAACACTCTCAGAGAAGTAGGTGTATCTGTCTCTAAGTCAACAGTAAAGAGAAGACTCCATGAAAGCAATACAAAGGGTTCACATGTAGATGCAAACCATTCATCAATTCCAAAAATAGACAGGCCAGAGTTAAATTTGCCCAAAAACACCTCAAGAAGCCAGCCCAGTTCTGGAAAAGTATTCTATGGACAGATGAGACAAAGATCAACCTGTACTAGAATGATGGGAAGAAAAAAGTTTGGAGAAGAAAGGGAACGGCACATGATCCAAGGCACACCACATCGTCTGTAAAACATGGTGGAGGCAACGTGATGGCATGGGCATGCATGGCTTTCAATGGCACTGGGTCACTTGTGTTTATTGATGACATAACAGCAGACAAGAGTAGCCGGATGAATTCTGAAGTGTACCGGGATATACTGTCAGCCCAGATTCAGCCAAATGCTGCAAAGTTGATCAGACGGCGCTTCACAGTACAGATGGATAATGACCCCAAGCATACAGCCAAAGCTACCCAGGAGTTCATGAGAGCAAAAAGGTGGAATATTCTGCAATGGCCAAGTCAATCACCAGATCTTAACCCAATTGAGCATGCATTTCACTTGCTCAAATCCAGACTTCAGACGGAAAGACCCACTAACAAGCAAGACCTGAAGGCTGCGGCTGTAAAGGCCTGGGAAAGCATTAAGAAGGAGGAAACCCAGCGTTTGGTGATGTCCATGGGTTCCAGACTTAAGGCAGTGATTGCCTCCAAAGGATTCACAACAAAATATTGAGAAAAAACTTTTTTGTTTGGGTTATGTTTATATGTCCAATTACTTTTGAGCTCCTAAAATGTGGAGTGTTTGTAAACAAATGTGTACAATTCCTACATTTTCTATCAGATATTTTTGTTCAACCCTTTAAATTAAACGTTACAATCTGCACTTGAATTCTGTTGTAGAGGTTTCATTTCAAATCCAATGCGGTGGCATGCAGAGCCCAACTCACGAAAATTGTGTTACTGTCCAAATATTTCTGGCCCTAACTGTATGTTGTGAACAAAATTAGTTGAATTAGGCCAACAGGTTTCAAATTGAAACTCATGGACCTAATACCTAATATCAAAAATATCCTGGGCTCTATAGTGGACAGAGCCATCACTTCACAATATAATTAGTGTGAGCTCTGCTCCCCCACATACACTCCTTTTATTGATGAAATATTGGGATAAACTGAAAGTATTGTCACATAACCTTTTCTATTATATGTTTTGAATGAAGGACCTCAGAACAAATCCAGACCTAGAGAGCAGAGAGCATTGAGCTCCAGTTTCCAGCGGAAGCATCTCTTCCCACACAGATTCTCCTCTGGCAGGTATCTCTGTCTTTCTTGCTCACTTTGCAGCTGTCAAGGATGTCTGGGTCTCCACTGTCATTCTTGTTGACTTCTCTATAATACAGAGGAATCTGAGTGTGGGAGTGCTCCTATTCTCCACTCCAGGCTGCTCACACCGACACACTTTCTGCATCTTTATCCTCTTCACACTTTCCCTATCACACTTTTTATTGCCCTCACTTTCCTGCAGTCTTTGTTCTCCTGCCGCCGGTTTGTTGTCCTTTTCATCTATGGTTTCTGCCTTGCTGGCTGTTTTGATGAGAGACTCCAGCTGGAAGTCATGGTAGGAAGAAAGGCAGGATCCTGCCTCGAGTGTGTGGGCAGGTCTTTAGACTTCTGCTGTAAGGGGGAAGCCTACAATAACTCCCACAGACTTTCCTCACACACACGCACACAAGGAATTTTATTCCTGGCAAAAAGCTTTTCCTTATGAAAGTATTTGTTGTTAAATGCAACACAGCAGACGGTCAGCAATAGGGTTTTAAAATGTAGTTTTAACTGCAAACTAATTCCACTTCAACCAAATTTTAGGCTGACCCCAAAACAAGCTAAGAAAACTGATAAAAGGTCTTACTGAAAAACAAATCACCATCTGAATCAACAGATGGATGTTTCTTCTCATTGTGTTGTATCAGTGTCTTTATGTGAGATGCCTTTTTTTTCTTCTAAAAAAATTTCAATTAATATTCTTCTCAACTGTTTATCTGAAATTAAGTTAAAACAGATTTTTAACTTAGACTCGGGTTATTTAAAAATGTGTTTCAACTTTGAAAATGAAAAAATAAAACTAAATGCTTCTATTGCTTAATACACAGTGTTGCAGCTGCAGGCCTTTTATTTGCAACAAGAAGTTACTGGGTTTGATTACTTTGGTTTCCATCCTCAGCCCAAAAACGTTCATGTTGTGTTAACTGACCTCTAAAAATCTCTTTGGAGTAAAGTGAGCATGTATGGTTGTTGGCGTGTGTGTGCAGGTGTGCGCAGGTGTGTGTGTGTGTATGTTCGTGTGTGTGTTGCTACTTATTGAGTATGTAGCGTCTCTCATCCTATCATGACTGAGATTGGGACTAACCCTGCTGTGTCCCTGCAGTGATGAGGAAGGTAGAGCAAATAGATGAGTGCGACATTCATTTTCAAATTTTTTTTTTAAGTTTTCTTACTTGGTAATAAGTAATTCCCCTCAATTTCTTCCAATTAAATGCACACTAATTAAAGGTATTATTTTTCCTCAAATATTTAGTGTGTCTACTGCAATAAAATATAAAAAATATGAAATTGAACTCCCCTGTGGTGACAGAAATAAAATATATAGTGTGGAAAATAAAGTTGTTATGAAAACAGTAATTTCCAAAGGTTTCTTAGACTGAAGTTATTAAATGTTCTACTTTTCTGTTCTGCATAAAGACTTGCAACAATTATGATAATAGAAGTTTGGCCTCTGATTACAGGCCCTTCCTGTTCCACACCCTGTCAAGCTGAACTTATTTCTTTATTGAACAAGTGTCATGGCATTAAAAACAGACATTCTGCAATTTCATTAACAAATATTCTACTAATAAGCAATAAATTATGTTAGAACTAAATAATAGTTTTATTGTGTAAACTGTAAGATCAAAAAATGATAAAGCGATTTACTCTCCATCTGAAGATGGTACATTCAGGTTGTCTTAATAGGTTTGTAAAACAGACAAAATAGTGTAAAAATGCATATTTAAAATATTTTAGAAAATAAAGGAAAATTTGCTTTGCTTTAAGTTCACTAATCATAACCCTTTGATTGAAGGTGGTCAGAATATTATTTAATTGTGAGTGTGCCTGTTTTACCGTGTTAGTCTGTTTCTGAATATTAGGAGAGGGTGTAAATAATTGTGTTACCTACTTTGGGGGTGAATGGGCAAAGCTTAGATGTAATATATATTTTAAAGAAAACAATTTTCAAAATTCCACTTAAATGTGATCTCAGTTCAGCTAAATATGAGTTTGGGTTTAATATAAAATATGTTTTCAACTATGTTTATTTTTTTAATCATATATTGACAATAAAATCACCTTTTTAATATTTTAAATGAAAAAGGGCGTATACTGTTCACATGAGGGGAGAAATGACCAATTTATGAGCTCAGCGCCACCTTGTGGAAACAATGCAACTTAAATCGATTGTATGGAGAATTACACAGGACTGTAATGGTCATTATAATGTGACTATATTAATGAAATGTTAATGTATTTTATTAATTAAGTTCAACAGATAGATTCTTTTCATACGCAGTGGCGCATTCACGTGTTTTGTTTGTTTATTTCTGTTGACTTAGATTTTTTTGACTTGGAGCCAATTAAAGCCCCAAAATTCAGTTTTTCTGAAAATTAGGAAAGTATAAATCATCTATCTTTATTTATAAAGCGCTTTGCAACATCCGAAAGATGAACAAAGTCAGCAAAATTAAAACAGAAATGATCAAACACATAAAGAACGCAACATAAAAATCATTAAAAAATATGTAAAACTTGTAACAAAATAAAAAGTGCCAAGAAAATGTGTGCTAGTGTTAAAGCATCACAGCTCTACTATTACAATCCTTTTGAAGGAAAATGTTTTAAATTTAGATTTAAAAACTTCAGGATCCACAAGAAAAAAAAGAGCAGTCACTCCACTGCTCACCTTGAATTTGGTACCACAGTGCCCTCTGGTGGAAATGAGATTTTGTTTGAGGTTAGAAAGTCAATGGTAAATAGTTAGTATCTGGCAAATGGTAAATGAACAAAAGTCAGTACAAAGTCCTCAGATTAATAGTTCAAGATGTGTGTGTGTTCTCGTCCCCACTTGACCATACACACCCACGCGCTCCCACACACACACACACACACACACACACATTCCTGCAGGGAAAGCAGAGCCACTGGCCAGGAGCCACTGCAGGCCTCAGATAATACTTACTTCATGCTTATGTACCTAATTCATAATTGCTGTTTACTTAATACTACTTAGTACATAAATACTTACAAATTACTTAATTATGTAATTCTTACGTACATACTGTTACCTACATAATAGTACTTAATACTGACATACTTAATACTTATTACTTCATGCATACTTAGTACATAATTAACACTTAGTACTTAGTTAATACTTACATTTTTAATACTTCATTACTTAAAAATACTTACCCTATCCACTCTCTAAATGCTCTGGTAAAGCATTTAGTGTTTTAAGTGCATGTTCCCTGCTGATAATGTTTAACCTTTTTTTTCCAATTATTTTCCAGCTAACTTCTCTGACCACTGCTGGAAACCCCAAACATTCTGTTTATTTAGTTGAGGGAAGTTTACTTCCAAACATATTGCAATCCCTGATTGCTCAGTTGCTGACAGACCCACGCCATTGATTGACAGATGTACGTGTGTGTATGTGTGTACTCATTTAGTTTTAACAAATCAAAATTGTGAGAAAAACATTAGAAAACTATTTTTTTGTTTTGTTTTGTTTACAAAAGCAAAGCCAGACTGCAGGAGAAACTACACTTCTTAACACTTCCTCAGTAACTAAAATAAGAAGTAGCGGACAGGCGAATCAAATGTATTGATTAACTCATCAATTTCAGAGGATGTGTCCACCTCTAGAGCAGCAAGACTTTTATCAGTTTGATGGTCTGGTGCAAACAAGTCTGGACCAAACAACAGATTAAAAAATTACCTTCTTTCAGCAACTGTTGTCTCCATCAATCTAAGAAGGGTTGTAATGCTATATCAAGCTATTGAAGTAAAAATACTTAGAAAATGTTTATGACCGCTGTCAAAATTCCCAAAGGTGGAAGTTAAAGTGATGGCAGCACAATCAGACAGTCAGATGTATGACTTGTTTCGATGGGCTGCTGGGAGGAACAGTCAATGAACTGAAGCAACAATATAAAGTAGTTTGACTGAATTCTTTAGCAACAATGCAAGACACTGAAAAGGGAGATTTCCAAACAAATCATGTAGACTTGAGTTCTCATGCACTGCTTTCACATTCTGCCTTAATTTTATTCATTACATAGTGATATGATATGTAATGATTTTAGCTTTGATATTAATTTATCTAAGTCCTTAAAATAAAAACCCTCAACACTGAAGGACATTGCAGGCTTTATGACAACAATGACAATAGAAAAAAATCATCTTAACAAAACATCTGAATAAGACACAGGTTTCAATATTTAAGTGAGGCTCTATAAAACATTACAGTAATAGATCCCTTGTCTGTAGTAAAAAAAATTAATTGCCATAAAAATGTGGATACATTTAGCCTGATCTGCTTTGTTTGAATTCAGAAGCAGTTTAAAACAAAAACAAAAGCTGTTTAGTTTTCATTTTAAACTGAAATTAAATACAGTATACTTTACCATGTTAGTGAACATTAACAGACTGAGATGTTTAAATAGCCAATACCAGCCACCGATGGAGTGGTTAGCTCCCACCATCCTCACTTCTCTTCATTTTCAAGAAGTTAGGAGTCAGATGAGATTTTTCGATCACAGCCAAGGGAACTATAATTCACAATAATTTCATAAACACTCATTCCTAAATACTAATACCAAAAGAACAGAACAATTATACTTTTACAATGTATTGATCATTAATATTTCTGATTTTAATCACAAACAAAAAAACTAAAAAACAACTGATAAGCACATAAAATATGTCTTTACATTATGATGGCATTATGATGAGACGTCAACAGAACAAGTGTACTTCAAAGTAAACCAGGGTCTGAATTCCAAACCCATATTATTCTTTTAGACAGTTGGTTCAGTCTTGATCCACAGAGACGTATCACCAATTCTTTTCACTTTCACCACTTTCACCATAAGCTTACTTATGGTATGATTAATTTTACTTGTAAATTACAAGCATTCCATCAGAAACAACACTGACTGATAGAAAGTGCAAAACAATTCCCATTATAAAGTTGAGACATGGGTCATGTCACTGAGAATACATGTGTCAAGTGAAATTTTGTAGGGTACAGCTTCAAGTGTCAACAGCAGGATGAAAAAAAAAACCTCATCTTCAGGATGAAAAAAAAAACCTCATCTTCATATGGGCTTTTATGTATTCAAGCAGTGCAAACTGGCAGAGACATGGCACATAATTGCACTAAACAGCAAAAACAATAAAGGCCATTCAAACAATTGGTAAACTTTCAGTTCACAATGAAATTTCTTAGAGAAAGATTTACCAGACGATATATAGGACATCTAATATCAAGCATGAGAGGATTTTATTTATTTGTTTTTTTACTTTCTAAAACATTATTAAAAATCTTTCTGACATCCTGGCACATTTTAAAACTGGAATCTCAGTTACATCTGAGCTCTTCCAATTCAATATTTCAGTTTTAACCCAGCATGCATTCAAACCAAACTTCCACCCAGACTGAAGGGAGTGAACTTCTGAGCCTGTTGAGCTCCAATCTCTGCCACGTACAAAGCTCCGGCCTTTAGATCCAGATCAACCAGGTGAGGCTTCACATCTTCCGCCAGCTGGATGACGCTTGCCACTTTACACTGACCAATTAACCCCACAGGTGGTGCATCTAGCAGTGTAATCTGATTGGTGTTTAGCTGTACAACAACAAAATATTTTTTGTCTGGAGTCAGGCGAACAGAGTAGGGTGCATCCTCTGTGAAGCAGCTGCCCCATGTGCCCAGCCAGTCCCCTGTAATGGAGTTAAACACCTGGATCCTTTTGTTGCCCCTGTCAGCCACCCACACTCTCTGGGCACTATCCACTGTCACGCTGTGAGGAATATAGAACTGAGCCAGGCCTTGTCCTTTCTCTGCATGCATCCACAACACTTTCTGGTCTTTAGAGAGCTTGATGAGGCGGTTGTTCGTGCCTCCATCACCATCCACAATATACATTTCCTGAGATTCATGGACAAAAATCTCAGCTGGCTGGTCGAACTGCAGAGGGTCCAACCCAGAACCTGCTTTCCCTGGAGTCCCAAGCACCTGACACATGCAAGAAAAGATTATAAAACAATGTTGAGTGATAGAGAATGTCTCTGTGTTAAAATCCTGTTTCTGGCATTAAAGAAAACTCTAAAAGAAGCATTTACCTGCAAAAGCTCTCCTTTTGGGGAGTACTGTTTGATGGAATGGCCATACGGACCATCCCCCACATCAGTGATCCAAATGGTGGGATCTTTGGAGGATGCGTCTGCTAAAAACATCCCATGAGGCATCTCCAGGGTAGTTGTGTTCCACGACATGAGAAACTCTCCTTCTGTGGTGAAGACCAGCACTTTGGGGACATTAGCTCCTGGAGAAAAGCAAAACTCAGCATTGACTCAAATAACTAGAAATACGTCTAAAAATGGTGCAGCTAGGAACCGATAAAGATAATTTCAAAAAGAGTCTATTGTTGTTTTTGGTGCATCACACAGAATCATCAAAGTTACTCCAGACAAAGAAAAATTAACATTCTTTCAACATCTCAGTCGGTGAATGTTCCTTGTTGTTTTCAGTTTGAAAGAATCCGGATGATTTGCTGATCTGCCTTCTCAAGCTTGTGAGACATCTGTTCTCTGGCTTAACAAAACAACTGAATAAGACACAGGTTAAGTATAAAGTAGTTTGAGTGAATTCTTTAGTCAAACTACTAAAGAACAGTGCAGATTGTTGAAAACTAACAATCTGCACTGCAGGCTGTTTGCTGAGTTTTAAAGCCTGTGGTGGGCTTTAGATAGAACTGGTAAGATCATCTCAAAATGACAAATAAACAGTGAGGTTTTCAACCCCTGCAAATATGTTTTCTTTTCACTCTTGCTGCCATCACTGGTAAACAAACAAATAGCTGGAACAGATCAATGTTCTGCAAAAGTCAGCTGTGGCTTACTCAGCTAATTAATCTGATCTGAGGTTTCTATCAATGTTTCCATTGATATCAACTAAACAGAAATATTTGTCACCAGCTAAATAACATTATTGGGGGGGGAAATGATGGCAATATATTTCCAGATTAGTAGATTATCCCCACGATAATCACCTTTGTGACATTTGCCGCTGATAAATCTTCCGCAGCCAAACACACACAGTGTCACATTAACCAAGGTGTGTACCTCTCTGTGCTACGAACACCACCGCCGCGTACTGGTTGACAGCCACACAGAACACCTCTCCGGTGAAGATCTCCGGGTTCTTGGGCCAGCCCAGGTCCAGTTTGTACAGCGGTGTCCCCATCAGCTGGTAGTCATGTCTCAGGCTGGAGCTGCTCCGGCGCAGCCCGCCGCCGCTGCTGCCGCTGTACAGCAGCATCATGAACAGGATTAATGACACCATACCTGAAGCTATCAGGCACCAATGGCTCCTCTTCTTCATCAACATTTGCTGCCTCGCTGTGTCTGGAACTAGAATCTGTTTCAAATCGACGAGGACATAGAGCGGATGCACAAATTCAAACCCATATAACGATTAATAAAATGCGCGATAAAGTCCGTACGGATGTCAATCAGTAGGTCATAAACAGTAGTCACTTCCTGGACTCATTTGATGCGTTCTATCATGCTCGTAAATTGGATTATCGAGTCACCAGTTGGAAAAGGAATTAGAATGCGCCATGAAGTTGAAACCGCCCTTTAAAGTCGACGCAAGAATTTCCGAATTCAGCATGGCCGCTCCCATATAATGTTGAGTCAGTTGTTGGTTGGTTTATTGGATGTTATTGGCATTGTACTGCTTTCAGGAGTTAGCAATTTCGCAGCGCTCACCTAAGACTTCCGAGAAAACGTGAATACATCACCAGGCGAACAAACGTGTAGTTCCGGTTTGAACAGGACAAAACTAAATCACATGACAAAACTAAATCACATGACAAAACCAGAACCCTGACCAAAATGCGATTCAGGTTTTAGTATAAAGTAGCAAAAATGTTTAAATGGCTCATGGACTTATAAATGCATATTTTATCCAAAAGGGGGCTGTCAGTTTTATTTATGTGCAAATAAACAAACATTGCAGTGGAACTCTAATTTTCATTACATCACACCTGGAATATAACTTTGTTATATTCAACAAACATGCTTCTCAAGGTACTGTTTTTACAGAAATATCTTTTAAGTAAGCCCATTACTAGTCTAAATTCCAGTTCACACTAAACATTTTAATATCTATCAATAGCAAAATTCAACATTTAATGTTAATATTATTTTATATTATATTACTTAATACTATAAAATGTATTACAAAAATTTCTTCTGCGTTTTTGTAGATGTTGACAGCTCTGGGCATCATTTCCAAAAAGAAGTAAATGTCATTTATTATACTCAACTAGAGCAATGTACATTTTCCCAAGTGTACTAGCAATATGTTAGCAAGTGAACTATATAGGGAATATTTGACCCACTTTAAATTTATGAAAGTATACTTTGAAGTGTACTGTAAGTTTATTTGTACTAAAACTGCAACTTTTACTTTTACAAAGTATTTTATACAAGTACACTGAAAGTAATCTTCCAAATATATGGTTAGTTTTATAGAAGTAGATTTCTGTGGCCCTTTTAAACATTGTTAGGGTGAGAGTAATGGGCATGGATGTTGGGTGTATGACCTTTGATACCATGTGGGACATGCCAGGAAAGGAGCTGTCAACCTACAAAGAACTTCCATTGCACTTGTGTCAGTACATTTATTTTTCTATCAAGGTCTGTTCCTGACTGTTTTGGTTTGTAAATGCAAAACATTGACGCTTATGTGTTATATTGAGTACATCTGTCCACTGATTCAGAAACCACATTTTAATGTTGGTTTCTGTGATTGTCATTTTGAACTCATCCAAGAATCAATATGAATGTAACAGTAAAATATTAAATTAATGGCGGTTTACTAGTCATATGGCATTAGGGATGAAGCTGATGTGGAATCTGGCTGTTCTGCATTTGAAGCTGCTGAATCTTTTCCCAGAGGGCAGCAGGGAGAACGAACCATGCTGAGGGCTCAAGGGGTCTTTTGTATTTGTCCGAGCCTTGGACAGGCAGCAACTGTCAGGGGTGTCAAGGATGGAGGAAGTGTTACATGCTCCAAACCATATATGTGTTGCTGTCCTCTCTATTGTCCCTCTGTAGAAAGAGTGAGACTTAGAAACGCAGAGAAACATAACAAAGTAACTCCAGTGTAATGACGTGCATGTGAATATATCAGTAAAGATTGGCAGGTGTTGCATGTAACTGAGATATCAAGTGTGCACTACAAATCCGTTCATAAGGATCTTCAGGACAAACTCTCTCTCTGGTCCAAGAGTCATGTCGCTTGTGGTCATGAGTGAAAATCCTGTAGAACTACACTACAGCCAACAGCTGTTCTGACTATCATTCCTCCCCCTAGAACCTACTGATACCAGCGAGTTGTTTTGCCATACAAAAAATGGCGGCTTGCGTTTGCTCACCTCCTGCCTACTGCGCGTGCGCCTCTTGCCACGTCTGAATTGACAACTTGTCACGTCACGACGTTTTGCTGTACCTCTGAATGCTACGAGGGCAAATGAGCTTCCTCGGCTGTAATTATCTTCTTTGTGTTTATTGTACATTCGATATATTTGTATTGTAGTGCGAATGACACTCACGGAAGCTCAGACGCACAGTACATGTAGAGCAAACCATCGACGAAGCGGCACCATGGAGGTCGTGGACAGTCCGCTGAACCTGGTAAGTTCTCATCTTGATGTTGCAATAACAGGCTAATGTAAAGGAGTCCGTCCGTGTTAGCATGGTGAATGTTAACACACCGACACGGTGTCTGCCTTAGCGCTGGTTTTAAATGCCGACACAGTGCCTTACAAGGACTTACTGTATAGTACTTACTGTACTATCATGTTTGTTTCGGCTGTGGGTCAAGTATACCCCTTGTATCGGCATATTTGCTATTATAGCAGTAATATTTGTCCACACATTGACCCTCGACTAATTGCAGCACACGTTTAATGTTTTTATGTCATTAAACAACTTCAGTCTTTTTCCTATGAGGCAACGTTAGGCAAGAAAACCAATTATGTGAGCTGCTAAATATAGTCAGTGTTTTGGATTTCTGATATGCTAACGCTTATGAGGAGTGACGGGAACTTACTTATTTCTCTTTTTCTCTATGGATAACATCGAGGGACAAAATACTTAATGAGAAATTTCTCATTAAAGATAAGAAAGGCATTTTTATTTAGCTTTATTTTCACAAATGTTAGTTGTGACATGTCGATTAGGAAGTAATTGAACCTTGTTGAACTCTTGTATATGTTAGATCAGATGGCGCCCAGTCCTCCAGAGCTACCACCCAAATCCAACACACCCGAATCAAGTGAATGACTTATACATCTGCAGATGGATCGGCTGTGTTGAAAGAGGGCATGTAGGACATAGCGCTGGAAAAAAATCTATATATCAGAAGGACTTACCCAGTCTGTACTGTGTGAGGGAGGATTCCTCAGAATTCACCTCTCAAGTTACCAGCTGCATTGTGCTGTTAAATGTAACCATAGTAACATGTTAGTGACGTTTAAAAAAAATAATATTTCAGCTGCTTTATCTGCTGTACAGTACATTTCTACTTCCAGCTTGGAATGATGATAAATCATGTTGATGAAATTGTACCATCTCAGTAAAACCAGAGTCATAATTTCACTATTTACATGCATGCTCTCAGAAAACCATTTTTAAATTATGGATGTGCCAAGAACTCTGAGCTTCTTTGTGTGTTAGATTTAACTCTGTCTCATCATGTGTTAAGTGTGCATACAGTGTAGAGAGCTTGACGACTGTGTGTTTATTTTAATCTGTTTAATCCAAACATCACTGTTTGAGCTCCTCAATGTGTTTTATGAGCACATTGCTGTGGGACGTATTCTACTCCATATATGTGTTTTCACTGGGAGGGTTCTCATAAAAAGGCCGGGGATGATTATGAAATATTTTTCTTAATGCATATATTGCAGTTGAGCAAAGTGTAACTCTCAACAAATTCTTTTATTCTGCATCCTCTTCCCTGTTTCTACCATATTGCACGCGTGCCATCATTTTACTGTGGTCAGGCACATCAGCAGTGCAGAAAGGCAGAACGTTTGGTCACTGCTGGAAAGTATGAAGAGGCCATTTCCTGCCATGGAAAAGCTGCAGGTATGGTTTTCTGGATGTGTTACTCTTAGGAACATAAGAACAGAAACATTAATGTGGACTGCACTGACAAATATTTGTGTGACTATGTGGTTTTCCTAGTAATTTACCCTGTAATTATACTCATGACATGCAGTAGTTCTAAATGTTACTGAGGCAGGCTCACATTGACTAACAATGAAAACAGGTCATATCATTATTCTCTAATTCTATTTCAGAATTACTGTGATGCTTCAGTAATTTACTAATAAGCAAAATCCATTTTTCAAATGATTAACTTTATTGATATTAATTGAAATTATTGGGACGTATGTAAATTCATCCCAAAATGAGTGGAGCTCATTTCTTATGAATGAGCTCCACTCAGCATGCTCATCTTAATGAGCTCCACTCATCTTAATGATCTTCCACACAGCTCATCATTCTGATTCTTTCTGTATGGCTTCTTCAGCTCTCACTTTGTTGCATTCCCATAGATCTGCTATTGCCTCTAATGGCTTGGGGTGGTAAGACAACTGACAAAGACATGACTGGGGATACCACATGTCATTCCCATGTCTCTCTGTCTCTTTTAGATCTTCTCACAGAAGCAATGAAGTCAACAGAGTGTGAGCAGGTGATTTGCCTCATATTATACTATCACAATAGGGTTTGAATAAATATGAAAAGAATACATTTTTGTGAAAGTCACATACTGCATTAAACTTGTGATTAGAAATAAAGGTGTACAATAGCTGTGTATTTTCTTTGTCAGCTGAGTGTTAGAAGTCATTGCTAGCATAGTGTAGCGTAGCTCATGGCTGATGTTGGTGTTCTGCTTCTGAAGGCCCGTCTGTCCATGGAGCTACAGAGAGACAGCCATATCAAACAGCAGCGTCTGATTCAAGAGCGCTGGAAGAGAGAAACTCGACGTGAAGCAACCAGGGCGCGACCCGGCGCCGGGCCAGGCCCCCTAACCAAAACCCAGCCGTCAGGACAGCCCCCGGCTGCTGCCGCTGCCAGGCTCTCTACTGAACCAGGCGGAGGAGTCGGTGAGCGAGAGTACGACACCCTGCTTTACCAGTTCCAGACTCGGCAGGCTGGAGCCTGCCAGCGTTTGACTTCACCGTGCGCTGGCTCCAAAACCACCAAGGATGATAAGACCCGCCTGGAGGAGCAGCAGACCACCATCGACGACCTGCGGCGCCTGGTCGACCATCTGATGAACGATAACCAGCGACTGTCGGCCGAGAACAAGCGGCTACGTTTGGAGAACGCCCGGCTGCAGTCTGAGGCCGCAGACTTCGGGGAGCGTTCTGAGCTCTGGGTGCTCCCTCATGCAGCAGGTGCCATGGGAACGGGGAGTGGGCAGGAAGGGAAGAACAGTGGGAAAAGCAAGGAGATCGCTATCCCTCAGCTGCCGCCATTGGAGATGCCGGCTCAGGAAGATCTGTGTTTGGATGACCTGCCACCCCTGGAGCTGCCTGAAGACATTAAGAATGAACTGCAGGAGCTCCTAGACATAGACAAACTGGGATGAAACAATACTGAGCACACACACACACACACACACACACACACACACACACACACACACACACACACACACACACACACACACACACACACACACACACACACACACACACACACACACACACACACACACACACACACACACATCACCATCTTCATCATCAAACTATGTCAAATGTGGGTCACTGACAGCTGGGTTAATCTGGGTGAAACCTAAAGTACAGACATCTCTACTTTCAGGACAGGATTGACTCCTGGACTGTCTCAGCAGCTCAACATGTTCTACTGGACTGGAAATCACAGTCAGACATTAGCATCATTACACAACAGGGCAACTGTGGAGTAAATTCCTCTGAAGTAATAGCATACACTCATTCACCACACTGATAACTTACCCAGGCTTTGTTATTTGCTCCTGTTTAGAGGTAACACCATGCCTTGACCTTTGTGACCTAAGAACAAAGTGTTGCATAGAAGGACATCAGGTGAGGAACAGAAAGCTGCATGTAGTTCATCTGGCTGTTACCATGGAGAATGCAGTCAACAACATTACATCACCTTTATGTTCCCCTCCATCGTCCTGCATGGTTGTGGATGAATGAGCCCTGCCCCTCCCACAACATCTTTGGGATCATTTTGAATTACTATCCATATTTCTGCACACAGATAAAGATGCAGTGAGAATCAGCTGCAGGTGAGCACATTACTGCTGCTCTCTGGAAATCATGGCTGCAGTTTTCTATCACTGTAGCAGACAGAAATTAAAAAGTTTTAATTATATGTGTGTGCTGTGATCTTTATCTCTTAAGCATTACAACATAATGTCTGATCTGCTTATGCCATTAAAGTGTGATATCAGATTCCAGGCTTTAAAATTATTGCCGTGTTCATGTAACATGGTGGCATCACTCATTCACCACATTCACCCTCTGGGTCTTATAGTTGAAACAATGTTCTTATATTTTGTTTCTAAACTTAGGAAATTTAATAGGAGATAAGAACTAAAATGGTGTGGTTTTCCATTGTTCAGCTACCAAAACCTAAAGTTATAAATGGCATATGGCATGTTGTTCACATGCTGCTTATAGCATGTGAACAATATGTTATAAGCAGCATGTATTGTATTTACCCATCTGCATGGTTAAATACAGATGGAAGAGAAAAATGGCTGATTTGTCTCCCTTGACGTAAGTGAAGCTTTTCATGTATACTGAGGGACATCAGAGACTTTCCCCTGTTCTGATGCTGCAGCTGAAGTCTGTAGCCATGGTGACCATTACATTTGGAACAGAAAAGGGGGAAGTTTGCATCCAAGAGCTCACCAGCCCAGATGGGTAGTGCAGAGAGGCAGCATCATGTTGTTTTACTGCAGGAGGGACTGGTGCACTTCAGAAATCTATTTTCTGTGAAAATGTTGGAGCAACATCTCAATAATTTAGCCAGGAAGTTGAACTTTGAACCCAAATGGGTCTTACACATGGACAGTGTCTCTGAGTGAGTCACCAAATTAGTTCCAAAGTAGCTTTTGGACAAAAAAAAATAAAAAATCAATTTATAAACCAGTCATTCCCAGATCAGTCTTCTTTATCAGGTTGTGACTAGTAGAAAAGGTTTGACACATGTCAGAGTTTAAAAGATAGTTATTCCTGATACTCACCAAATGTGTATAAACCTCTGAAATAAAAGAAAGTTACTTTTAAAAAAAACTGTAGCGGCGATTGTTTGCCAAACCAAACATCCAATAAAAGTTCCATCAAGCCACTACTGAGGCACTAGGTCAAGATTCTGTACACAGAAAAAAGAAGTTTCAATGTCCAAACTTGATTGTTCTGGATGATTTTTTTTCAGTAAACGATTACAGAGTTCAAATTTTCCTTTGTTCTCATGCTACCTCTCTTGCTCTGGTAGAAACCAGAGGCCCCAAACGCCTGCTGCTCCTTTAGCAGGCCCTGACAATGACCCACATTTCTTCCCATCTTACTTAGAAAAAATAAATACAAGAAAATAAATAAAATCAACAATTATTAACCTGCAAATAAACTCTGTAAATAATAGAAAAAATAGAAATTTAAGAATAAATAGCTCCAACAAAAACACACACACACAAAAAAATCAACGTTTTTTGGCATTAAGTGAATACAAATTCTAACTGGCCGGAAGAGAAGTTTGGTCTGACTCAATGAAAAAACATCTGACCTCTGGTTCATTATAAGCCACAGGTCACAGCTGGAAACTCAAAGCCACTTGAATGAGTGACAGTTTAGATCAACTATTTGCTTCAGTAGATTCACTAACCAAAGAATACCAGCAGGGGGCGCTCAGGTTTTTTTTTTTGTTTTTGTTTTTTTTTTTAGACATTTTGTCAGCAAAACGGAAACTTCTAGACATGCCAAACTTCATACATGCAATCAACACTTTACTGTTTATGTGTAATGACTATATAGTTGGAACTAGATATCTATATAACCAACTTTATGTTTTCAATATCTGACAAATAATTAAACCAAACGTTTCCTGTTTTAGGTCAACTCCCATTACTAATATTTCTGATAGTTAAATACCAGAATCAGAAGTTTGAAGACATTTTGAAATTCAGAAGTTCCCTTCTGAACATTTTCTCAGTGTTTAGTAGAACTATCGACTTCACTCTGACATAGCAAAACAGTTAGGTTTCTACTTCCACAGACATGGTTTGGTGTGTCTACTGGATGTTTGGTCTACTTACATTTTCTCATGATGCCAAACAAGCAAGCAGTGGTTTAAAAGTCCTGAATGGAGGTTTTCACTGCAGTGATTTTGGGTGATGGGAGAAACAAAGAAACGGCAATGTCTGTCAAGCATAAAAGACAATAAAAGCCTCATTTTTTTTCTTCTGCCTTTGTATTGACAGGCAGATTTTATTTTAGTGTATTTACCTTACAGCAAACTTATCAAAACATTTTTAAAACTGTGTCCACACAGCCCTGGTGGGCACATTGGCCTTTGGTTTAGTCAGGTAAGAGCATTAAACTGACATCAACACATGAGCATGTGCAGCCTGCTGCTGCACATTTGCAGGTTGTTCATTAGGATGTTTAAAAAAACACTGGCTCAGAGAAATGCTGAGCTCCACTGGAAGCAACAGTGCTGCGGCTAACATGGTTTGGTCTGTCTCCACACAGAAAACTAGATTAGACAAAATGAGATGAAAAACATCAGCACATATAAAATAATGGGAGGATATGCATGTGCAAATTATGCTGTTACATTAAAAAGCATATGAATCACAAAAAGTCATAAAAAAGCAAACATTAACACTCAGAAAAATTAAAGCTTGAAATTTACAACCATGATCTTCTCTGGGTAGATCAGTGAAAGTCAGAAAAACTAGAGAATTCCCCTTTTTGACAGAATGAAAGTGTTGGGAACACTCCAACACGCCTGGCTTCCTGTCCATCCAGGGTCAGCATGTTCCCACTTCCTGTTCTGAGACATGACTCAGCTGCTGCCACGTTTGACGGAGGAAAAGCAGCTGAAAGCAGCAGCACAGTCAGAAATGCTCCTCATGTCTACACTGAAACTAAAAGCATCGTTTTGCTTTAAGCAATGGTTCAAAAACAGCATTTCAAATAATCCAACATACAGAAAATGGTCCACGAGTTCAAACCTAACAAGCCACGCGTCACGACGTCCATCAACCAGAAGAATGTTTCAGTTGATGAAAATAATATTTTATTCTGATTATGGAGTCAGATATTTTGGAAAGCAGAAGCAAAAAATGTATACTAAAGCTATATTAACAACATTTGAAATCCCCAAGCCACAGTGGTACCACGTTATTCATATTAAATGAAAGAGCAGATGATGAGGAATGTGTCTAAAAAACAAAAGACAAAATATTTCCCTCTCCTATAAAAACCCATCAGTCCCAGTGAGAGACGACAAATAGACCATAATACCCCTGAACAACGCTCTGAGGGGAAATACTCTGAGCTGCAGGTAATAAATATGTCAGCAGATTGGTCATCGCATAGAGTCCAGCAGAGTGAAACATCAGAGTGGGAAAACAAGGTGACAACATCATCCACCAATCAGCAGGCAGCTCTGCAGGGTCTCATGACGCGCCGTAGTTAACGGAGTTCAGCGCCGGCCTCTTCTTGCTTTTGATCTTCAGTGATCCATAACGAAGCTGCTGGTGACAGAAAACACAGTGAGTTTTCTGAGATGCTGAGAAACGTTCCGCTCAGCATCTTTAGCGCAGGTGAAACTGTGAAAGCATTTGGAGACTCACAATTAGTTATTGGCAAGGAAAAATGAGGGGACTGTCTGGTTTTAGCAATGAATTAGTTTCAGTGGAAAACATGCAGTCATCATTCTGCATCAGCCTCTCACACAGGAAACTACAACTAAGAATGTTCCAGCTAAAGTTAGAAGTTGCTGCAGCAACAAAGATCTGAGAATGTTCAGCACCTCAGTTCCAGTCAAAGGATCTCAGTGGTTGTTAAATCGTCTGGATTTGCCTGGAAGCCTTTGATAAAATTTTTTTTGACTTATTTAAATAGTGTGTAAATGTCCACGTGCAGAAGACAAATAAATACCCTGTCTGTCCCCTGAGGAGTGTATTTCAGATATTTTCCCTGTCAGCAGGGTCAGGGGACACTTACGTCTTTGCGGACTCTGGATCTTGTGATCTTGACGCTCTGGGAACGTCTCAGTCCTTTCTGACTGACGGCCTCATCTTCAGAGAACGTTGGCTCCGCCTCTTCATCGGACCCATCCTCCTGCTCATAGTAGTACTCTGAAGAAACAAAAGACACACACACACACACGGTAATCAATGAAACCATGTGACTGTGTGTGAAGCTTCCTTTGATGAGCTGAATGAGCTGAATCAAATCATCGGGCCTCTCCTTCCCTCATCAGATGTCAGTTTCTGGCATATGGAATGTTACATGTGGTAAAAATATACATGTAACAAACCTAACCATATGGGAAGATGATTATTATGATGCGTACTGTGAGAGAACTGTTCAGAAGAAGTGAAAAGTAGGCTCATGATTTAACGTCAGGCGGGTCCTCCATTTCTCACAAGGTCTTGTGAATGTTGACTGTCGCTCCGCTGAGGAGTTTCAGCTTCCTCTCTTTCCACATCATGCATGTTAGGTTCCCTTCCAAACCAAAAGTGTGTGTCTGTGTTGCTGGTGTGTGTTAAAGAAGTGAGGGTGCGGCTGAGTTCAGCAGAACCTCATGTTTCTGCTACCTACAGCACACACACTTGATCGGATTAATCATGATGAATCAGTTATTGAATTAATCATCAACTAATTTAGTAACAGATTGATTTTTAACTGGAGTTAAACATCAAAATGGCCATTGGCTGAAAAACAAGATTCTTAGAGCAATAATTAAGCCAAAACTGTATAAAATATATATGTTTTGTGTAGTTAAGACAAAAGAAGCCTTCTTTGTCTCTGTATGCTCTAGCCAAACTTCTCAAATGGTTTGTTTTAGCTTCACCTGGTAAAAAACCACCTGATGAGCATGACGAGTCCATCCATACGGCCAAAACACGTTACTTGTGTTTGTGGTACCAACACCTGGGTGACACATACTTTAAACGCTGCGATTAAAGTCAGAAGAATGGAGACAAATTTCACATTAGCTGCAATTATGCAATTATTTTTGAGTCAGCAGCTCAGACTTCCTGCTCTAAGCTTCACCAATAAACCAAAGGGCTAAAATGAAAGAAAAAGGTCGTCTTTACCACCTTCTTGTGGTAGACTGGCTGTTTAACAAAACACAAAAACTGGTCCAGTTTGACGACCAGTTTAAAATAGTAAAAACTGAAATTCAAAGTAAAGCAGATCCAGCTCAGAACTTTATTTATTCTGAATTCTGTAACAACACAAAACTTAGCTGAACACACAGAGCGACGCCCTCTTGCCCCGCCCACATCTCTGCCCGTCCCGATCCAACAGGACCAACAGGACTTTCTGACTCAGCAGCTCTGCACTCCAACCCACATCTCCTGAAAACAATGGTTTCCTTGCTGCTGCTTCCTGACTTGCTGACCTCTGACCCCAACAGCAGTTTTACCAGGGATTTCCTGGTTTTGTTGCAAGTGTTTGCTTTCTGTTTGTTTTGGGTTTTAGGTCCTGCTGTTGCTACATAAGATCTATGGTTGTCTCTCCACTTGTTCCAAGCAAACAGAAAGGAACCAACTACAAGAGTTGGAATGGGACCAAACTTTCCAGGAGATCAAGAAACGCCAAACAACTGACTGAATAAAGAAAATACAGCACTTCCCCTCAACTGTTCTCCATGTTCTCTACTTTTTTTCATCAACTGCAGACCTGATGCTCATCCCTCCGCAGACCAATGAAATGAGGTCTCACTGAGGCAAGCTGCAGATATTCTGCTGTTCATCCCACAGACCTTCCAGTCGGCTCAGAGCTCTTCTGTTCAGAGTCCTGTCACTTTCAGAAGAGCTTCTGCTTCAAACTCTATCAAATATGTAAGGTGGGATCTAGAACACGATAACATGCTGAGGAAATATTTCAACCAATCAATGATGGGTTGAAATATTGACCAGAGACAATCAACCCAGCAGAACTCTGGAGTTTGACTCCCAGCTGACCCTCTGGATTCCACAGAGTCACTTCTGTGGTAATTCTCTTCAACACCCTGAATGTGAAGCACAGAGCCAAATATCATTCCATCAACCTTCAGACGAAAACACCAGGAAGGTGAGTTGTTGCTTGCAAGCTTCCTCAGACACATACCAGGCGATGTTTCCCAGGCTACGGTTGCCTAGACGCCAGCTGTACGCTGTCAGAACTCAAAGCTGTTGATGGAAAGATAAATCAATTCCAATCTTTTACATCTACTGCAATGCCACTAATTACCAACATGTGTGTTCACAGGAGAGAATGTGTAAGAATGATTCACATCTGTGTGATGTACCCCACTATAGGTTTCCATGGCAACTCACTGGCTGTAACATCAGCAACAGAGCTGTGAGCCAGGAGTAAATAAGTCCAATAGGAATATTTGTTGATATAATTTATTCCACCTGTATTCCATGTATCTGGCCACTAGAGGGAGCTGTAGAGCAAATGAGGTAACCCAAGGTTCTGGCTGCCTGAGCTGAATACATGATGCCTCCATGTTCCCATCCCTCCATCACTCTTCCTGCATCCATCCTTGGAATCTCTTTTCTCCTCCTACATATTCCTCTGCAGCTCTGTCTTTTGGAGCTCCACTCAGAGAGAGAGAGAGTGTGTGTGTGTGTGTGTGTGTGTGTGTGTGTGTGTGTGTGTGTGTGTGTGTGTGTGTGTGTGTGTGTGTGTGTGTGTGTGTGTGTGTGTGTATTAAAAAGACAAGCATAGAAGGAACAGTGAGTATGTGTTTGGCATTCTGCTGGCATCCCCACTCCACCTCATCTCATCCCCTCTGTCTGCTGGGAAGTCATCTCACACACACTCTTTCACACACAGCTGCTGAGTGCTTTCATTGAAATGCCGGCCGACCTGCAGGGAAGGAGGAAGCCGAAGAAAAACAGCACACAGAGAAAATCAGTCCAAACAGGAGTGGACAACATGCAGTGATGACAGGCTACCTGGATCTGATCCTGATGCAGCCAGGACGCGACCTGACGATTAGCAACGCAAAGAATGGGAACAGGAAGTAGCCGTAACCCCCGGGAACCAAGCCATACCTTAGCCATGATCAGGTCTATTCTGTTTATTGTGAGAACATCACAGCTGTGATCAGTCCTAAAACACTAAAGATCGAGGTCAGACCACAACTACTCCACTAAATACATACAACATTGTATAGATTTTTGGTAATTTCTCCATTACATAATATGGAGAACAGTTGTTGTTTATTTCGAAGGCAGCAGGTAGATTACAAAATGTCACTGAGTTAGCCACAGATCCTAGTTTTCATGTATAGTCCCTCAGGATCCCACTGATATAAATACAATACATTACAGTGCAGTTGTAGGTACGTTAACAAGCCTCTTCCATAAAAAGACCAGAAACTAATAATAATAATAATAGTAATAATAAATATTAAGATTGTTCATCTTCTCTTTTCTCGTATTGGTAGTAGCCAGAGCAAGAGGACGAGCGGAAGCTTCATGAAAAGAAGAAAATCATTTGTTTTTATTTGTTGTTATGCGTTCAGAAACTTTGATTTTTCTGTGTCTCAAATGTGATCTTGTGGTCATGAGTTTGGATTTTAACATCACAGCCTCTGATAAAGGAGAGGATTTATGACAGACTCATTCTGGTTCAGAGGGAAACATTTCTCTGGACGTTTCTCCTGGATGTTCAGAGCAGTGCTGATGTGGACACATTCTGTGCAGGTGAAACTCACCACAACTCCTGATCAGAGGGAAACGTTGTGGGTTTGATTCCAGCTTCCTCCTGCCATAGGTTATTGTGCCACTGAGCCTTAATTTCTAGTTGCCTACCAATGTGTTGGTGCGTGTGTGTGTGTGTGTGTGTGTGTGTGTGTGTGTGTGTGTGTGTGTGTGTGTGTGTGTGTGGGTGTGTGTGTGTGTGTGTGTGTGTGTGTGTGTGTGTGTGTGTGTGTGTCTACGTACCATCTCTGGAGGCCGGGTCGGTGTTCTGGGACCTCCTGGAGGCCGGGTTAGCTGAGTGGGGGTTGTACGGGTACAGCTGGTTTCCTCTGTCATCCTGCTGGCTGATCTGCGTCAGGTCATGCATGCTCAGGCTGCGCAGCTTCTCTGTTATGGCTCCCTGACCCTGACAAGCCAACAGGAAACGTTACTGTACACAGCTCAACACTTCTCTCCATTACCGTCTACATGTCAGACAATACATTAATATGTGAGCGGTGAGACGTAGCTCCACAACAAAAAAAGACCCTGCTTTAAAAAAAAAATCCTAATTTGCTCTTCTTATTCAGAGGAAAACAAGTAAAGACGTAACATTCAGAAAATACAAAACTCTTCTTGATTCATTCTAAAAAGCATAAACATCATCTTCTATAAAACACTGACAGAAACACAGTTCAGTGAATTTCTGACTCTTCATTCAAGCAGCAGTCATCTGTCTTCACAATCTCAGTGTTTGCATCATTTCAACTGCATCATTCATTCTGACTCAGGTCCAGGAGTAGAGAAGTAAACATCTTCTGTGAAGCTCCACACTGAGCAGCAGCACAGACGCTCAACTAGAAAGCTGCCGACAGGTCAAAGTTAACTAAGGATTATTTAAAGTCTTTTTTTACAAAGATGGAAATACATTAAAAAATGCAAATAAACAAATAATCCAAGTCGTTTCTTAAACAAGAAAATGAAAATTGTATTGCCTAAAATGCAATAGCAGCATTCCTTTAGTGAATCCAAAGGAAGAATCTTTGGCTAATTCTATAAATCTAACATCAATATGTGAAATCCTCAGTCTTTTTTTTTTAATTAAAAAAAGCTCCATTATTAACTAATGGTGCTTTTTTATACAGAATTTGAAAGAGGTGAGGCTAAAACTGCTACTTGAGGACTTCTGGGTAGAACACATTTATAGATAAATTAGGTCGTTTTGTTTTCTTATCTTAAATTCCAAATGCATAGTTTTGTAAAGTTTTCACTTAATTTCTACTCTAAGTGTGTTGTTCTTTCACTAAAGAAAGAACAAAGAAAAATCTGTATACTGTGGTTAACGATCATTCACTTCTAAATTAGTTGATTACTATTTCAATAATTGATTCATCGTGATGGATCTGATTGTCAGTCTATACATTAGTTATGTTTGCAAAAATACAAAGTATTAAAAATGATAAGCTCAGTAATCCGAATGTTTTTGCTCTTTCTGATTATCACTGAGCTAAAGATGCTAATACTAGGAGCCAGTCTGTTAGTTAAAGAGCCACCATATTAATAAATTAGTCCTGTTGCATTAATAAATGAAGGACAGAAAGGTTAACAAGGCCAAACTGAAATACAGACATATGAAATATGATCCTTACCTTCATTTATTCAATAACAGATAAACAATTTCTTCATGCTGACATAGTTAGACACATTTGAACAAAATAAGTGGAAACTACAACAAAAGTAAGAAAAATAACAAAGCCTCGTATATGAAATAGTCAAAGGTAATTTGGGAATCACAGTTGTAAAAATAGAAAATATTTTTGGCAAGACATTGAATTATTAAATCCATACCAAGGCTTTTGGGTTGCAGGTCTGAAAGCACCTCCATGTTTGGTTCTAGGGTTTATTTATTAGCACATCATAAGAAAATGATCCAGTCTTTATCAGAGGAATCACTGTGATAAACTAAGTACACCCTTGCCGTAGGCTGTGTTTGGAATGCTGAGAATGCTAAAGTAAAACTACTAACCAAACAGACTAAACGACAGCTGATGGCAGTGACAAGACTGACTAAGTAGGGATTCTAAGGTTTTCTTGTCGTCTCTGACAGGACTGGCAGCAGGGATTCAGATGGAAAGTGCTGCAGAGACAGACAGTCCAGACCTCAACATGTTGGACTGAAGAAACAAATATCTGCCAGCATCAATAAACTGATGCAACACTGAAGGGCAATGGCTCCCTTCACACACCAGGTCTTGATGTTCAATTCTGAATCACATTTTTGTGTGTGGTTGTTCATTCTAATGAATGATGTGACCAAATTCACATCATTCAGACATCTGTGAACGGTTTGTGTCCCCAAAGTGACCCGCATGAGCAGAAGAAGAATGCCGACGTGACACAGCAGCACTCTTTACAGAGGTAGTATTGGACGCCGCCGTCTATGGAGGAAATGTAAAGTTCTTGAAAGCCGACAGCATCGTCACAGGATCAGAACCAGATGAAGGAAGCTAGTAAAACAAAGAACAACTCATAGCAGCAGCCTTTAGCGGAACATTGACTGCAGCTTCTGGAGAGAAATCTGTTTGGATGTGGAGTCGGACCAGGAGTGGTGCACTTCAGACATGTTTCATCATTTTCAGAATAGAACTTTCAGCCATTATTTTCATCAGAATTCACTTAGTCTAGTCTGTCACTTCTCACCCAATCAATTACATTGGGAATCAATCCGACCCTGACTAACTACAGGGCCAGTATCACCCATACCAATTCCAATACTTTCTTCTCAAAATGATCATCGTTTAATAACTTGATGGATTTGACTTCAGTTAGTTAATTGTGATAAAATGCAGGGCAAAGATTTTAGGAAAATCAAAGTGTTTTTTTATTAACCAACTACAATATACCATGATGAGGCAGAAAATGAATAAAATAATTCTCTTTTTACCTTCTGCTACAGACAATTGTTCATCCAATTCTTTAACTGTAATCTGCATGTAACCAAAATAAGAATATTGTTTTTCCTTCAATAGTTCACACAAAATGTCCGACTGGAGATAAGCACCAGAACCCCCCTGACTCCGAAAGGGACAAGGATGTCAGAAAATGGATGGATGGATAATTAAGCCATATTCATATTTGCAAACACTGCAAAGGTATAAAGTTCTGCTCTCAAATTGAAAATGTAAGCTCTTGATAATTAAGGTTATTATTCCTCCATGGGCAAATATGATTAATTGGCAAAGAGAAACTGCATATAAAAGTCTCTATCTCATAAAGCCAGCTTCTATCCAAAACAATATTCACCTCAATATTGATAGAATCAACAATTAGATCAATAGATACGCCGGCCCTACGCTTCAGAATATTGAACCAGATATGTATCTGATTTCGTTCTACATCTGGGAGGAGAACAGACTGGATTTCTTGGGGGTGAAGAGATCGTAATTGTGCCGTTTGTTCATTCAGATTTAGGTTGGTCTCACTCACTCTCATTCTGATCAGTTCAGTTCTAAGGCATACTTGATTTTACCAAACATTTTTACACTTTGCTCATTTTTTTGGTTTAGTAACTAATGTGTGTTTTTTTATAGACCCTGGTGGACCAGATCATTGCTATGATGTCCTGATATAATAAAGCTTAGAGTCCAAAGAGAGTGTATTTTCTTTACCCATGGCTGAATGCTGAGAGGCTGGTGATGGGCAGCACTGTATGAAGTAAGCATGCTATTTGCTGTTTACCTCTCAGAGGAGCATGCTGAGGTGCACACACTTTGAAGGATGTCAGTGCAGAGGAAGAAAAAAGGAGACAGTGAAGACAGTGAAGACCAGTTCAAGTTTAGAAACATTGCTTCATTCCTTTCTGAAGAAAATGTCTCTGATGGAACTGATAGAACTGCTCCTGGTGCAGTCAGAACCTGGCAGCCAAAGTGGATTTTCACAACTACAATACATCTAGAAGAGTTCACATCACTGTTAAAAAGCAGGTTTTTGAATCATTAGAAAGTATAATACAATAAACGGAGCTGAAGGATCCATTCCGTTCATGAGATGAGCAAATATAATAAAATGTTCAGGAGAACATGAAGTAAGAGTAACATTTTTGGAGAAAGCAATAATCCAGCAGTTTTGTTTTAAAAAGAGTGACTTCATAAACAGCAGCAGTGTTTCAAAGCATCTGCCATCATTGTAAAATAATTCAGTCCAACTTTAACTATGCCATATACTACCATTATGTTGGTCCTGAACTACGGTGGTCTAACGGCAGAAAAGACTAAGCAGGAGGGGCTGATATTTTCATCAGTGTCCTGTGGGCAGGACACGGCTTTCACAGGTGGTTCATTACACTTCAAGTTTCAGATCAGGCCTGGAGATACCTTGGCACAACAGATGGATGTTATCATCACAGTGTACCCAAACACAACACACTACAAGTTTAAAAACAGACGGAATAACTAGACAGATTTATGACTGCAACTGGTTCCCATATCCAGACCCATTTATCCCCATCATGTTAGTCTGAACTCAGCTGGGAAATGTAGCTACAAAGAAGCACACCAGTGGAATACTGGACACATTTACATTAACACATAATTTATTTTCATTAAAAGAAATACATTCAAAATGGAAAATGTTCTTCCACTCACCTTGACAGCAGCAGAGACAGCAGCCGTAGCCGCAATACTTAATCCCTGCTTGCCAAAGTTCACCATGGTCTCATAGCTTCTCTCTTTGGCCTGCACGATATATTCATCTATTTCCTAGATGGATACAATCAATAACACTCTTACTGGGAACGGTTTAATCAGGTAAAAAGCAACAGAAGCAGAATATTCTCAACAGAAGTTAAGCTTGTACTCGGAGGCAGACTGAGACAGATGGATGCTCGTACCCTCTCTCTGGAGGACAGCAGGGGGTGCAGACACTTCCTGTAAATGAGACTTGCTCCTCTGGTGTAAGGCGACAGCAGCCAAATGACAAAGGCTATCTTCAGCTCATAGTACAGAGGGAACCTGGACAGACAGAGAAACTGCTCACTCACACGGGGCTCAGGTCTGAGCTGCTTTTCACCTCAGACATGCAGTCAACATGGCCACTTCCATCAAGTTAAACATTATGTTAAACTATGTGTAACATAGCGTACCTATGTGTTAAGAAGGGCGCCTACAAATTAAATGTATTATTATTATTTTTATCTGATCGGAGTTGGCCCCCTAATCGCTTCATATTCAATGAAATTGGTGCCAAACTGTTATGTTACATTTGTGCATCAAAAAGTTAAAGATTAAATGATTAAATGATTCCAGAAATTAACAGAGGTCAGTCCACATTTACAAAATCAGGCAAATTTAGCATCAGTCAACTATGCTGCAAATATTTTTGCTGCACACACCAGCACAAATGTAGTCCGGTTGATTGACACCATATTTCACTTTATTTTGGTAAATGTTGACTGGATGGTTGACCTTTGATGAGCACTAGAAACATTTATTAATATTTTTTAAATGATAGCATCACAAAAAAAATGTTTGCTGAACAAACATTTGACACCAATTTTGTTCAATGTGGGGGGCCAACTTCACTCAGGTCTCAGAAAAATGAAGAAATGAAGAAAAATGGAGTTTCAGTTTGACAGCATTTATAAACCCAGGAATGCACAATGGACAGATAAATTAACCACAAATTCCTTCATTTTGGGAAATTGCCGATTGGCCAATACTTATCTGAAATCAATTTTATCCAAAAATCTGCCCTACCTGTGCTAGAAAATTTTGTGTTTTTTATTTTTATCAACAGGGCATTGCTCCAACTGTCAAGAGAGTTAATCAACTGAGTACTGAGACTAGTGTATCTAGAGTAGATTAAAAAATCTAAGTGGTCAGCAACAAATCAATATTAGTCATTTTCCCTGGGTTGGCAGCTTATGTCTTAGGTCATTCATAATAATTGGGCTCTTTGTGTTATAGTCTGTTGACAAAAATACTCAAATGATCAAACCAGAAAACTAGAAGCCAGTACTGGCTGGAACAAACTGAGGTTAGTGCTTTTAGCTAGAGGATGTGCACGACATGCTAACATCAATGCTAATTACGTTCAAAAGTGTGTGTGTGTGTGTGTGTGTGTGTGTATCGTGTGTGAGCTAAGGTTAGTAATGTGCTTCATTCAGGTTACTCACCAAGCTACAGTCAGGTCAGTGATTGTCTCCACGACTGTATATAAGGCAAATACAATCCAGTACATCATCCAGCGCACCTGAAGACACACACAGAATCACTACGGTTAATCTACACACACCTAAGCTCGATTGGTGTTTAAACACTGCAGAACATCACCATTACTACATGTTATTGAGTCTAATAACATGCATCTTTATAACAACTGCTAACTAAATGAGTGCTTGTCAAACCATGATTCTTGATATAATTACTACCATGACATGTTATTTTGACTAACATTTGTGAGTAAAATAAATTATTAAAATGAAAACAAGGACTGGAAGCCCAAATATTAAAACAAGCTTTTAATCAGATTCTTTCTTTTTCTCCTTGTTTGATCCATCCTGGAACCCGTAGCTGCTGTAGCAGCAGAAGTAAAGGGCAAACAAGATGAGCTCGCCGTCTTTCTGCTTTTTGCTGTCTTTCCTAATCTGTCACTTCCCCATTCCTCCTAAAGGGCTTCCCAGGCTCTCCTGGCTGCATATGAAAGCCAGCAGCAGAATGTGGCAGCCAGACAGTCACATGGCCAGCTGGAGTAGAAGCCAGACTCTGCTGCTGCATGACTGAACACACACTGACAGGACCTGAGAAAATGTCAGTGCATGTGCTCTCATCTCTCTGCTGGAGAGATGAGCGTGAGTATAGAGTGTGTGTGCTTGGGCAGAGAAAGTATGTAAACCGGAGAACACTCCAGCATCCAGGGGGTTTTCCCTTAAAGGAGCTTCAGAGACGGAGCAGCGTTGGTGCTGCGGTCTGTTCTTAACCAGCAAAATATAATGAAAGACAATACAGCTCCATGAGGGCCTGGAAACCCAGAGCTCCATCATGTTTGAGGTGTCCTTCAGTTTCTGCCAGATTACCCACATGTTGTCCTGGATTTCCGTATCAGAAGCGCCTTGTGTTTTATGCCTTCTTTCAAACAAACAATTCACTAAAACTAAAACCTCAGCTAACCAAATAGAGCACCCCCAATACTTGTCTAGCATGAGGTTTACAAGAATGTTTTGTCATAGTGCCTAAACATTCATCCCAGAATAATTAGAATGACAATTCTACAGTCTGATTTTTAGGGGTCAAGTTTAAACCCCTGCTGGCTTATCTTTACATACCAAAATATTCTGAACCTTTTCCCTTCCCATGTCAACCTATAGTTTCCAAAAAGCTCAAGCATAGAATCTTCACCCCAAACCCTCAGTTCAAGGTTGTACTGAGCTATTTTGACTGTGACATAATGAATCCATTCATCTGTTTTCCTCAAGACCTTCCCACGCCAGCCCTGTCCCTCTAGAACAGGGATTCTTAATCTTTTTGACCTTGGGGTCCAATTTTTCAGGTTCAAAGTGACCCGGGGCCCTTGTATATATTAGCCATCTGTTGGTTTACCAAAGTGATCTGGCTTTTGTTCTACATAAAAATCAAATCCATGTATGGTTTACCATCAAAAACATAAAATAAAGCGAGGTCATAATGTGATCATCACAAGAAGACTTAACCATTTGTTCGCAAATCTGCACATAAAACAACATTGTGAACAGGCCAGAAATTCATGGACAGGTCAAACTGCAGCAAGAGTAAAATTCTGAGATGGAAAGTTCCAGAAAAAATACTGTAAAATTGAAATATTTTCAACTTTTATAACTCAGAAATGTCCAGTTTTTTTTCTAGAAACTTGGCTAAAATAACACTTTTATTAATCTAAATATTTGTGGTTTATTTGGCAGAAATATACTAATTTTTTTTATATTTATAGTGGCCCTAATATGCATAGATCAATTGGTAAATTGAGAGCTTCACCTTGTGACTCAGCTGTCTTCACCATGGCAGACCAGTACAGCCCAACCTACTACCAGCTCCAAAACTCAACTGCATTTGGATGAGTTTAAAAAGATGTTAGCCTCATGTAGACTCTGATCACTTAATTTGCCACAATGTGGCATATATGAACCATAATTCCTGTTGATGCACATTCTACACATAGCAGTGATCATATTGGAATAGCTCAGGATTTAAATAAATTAATCGCATAACCATTTAGTTTGCAATTTTTGGCTCAAATTTCATACCAAATGGCAAGATTTCTACATGACTACATGACTTACAAACAATGTGAATCAGTCTGATTACAACATTGAATGCACATCTGGATTAATTCGGTTTATCCCTTTCTTTATAGTCATATTATATTAAGCCTTTGATGTTTTATGAAGTGTAAGCAACAAAGCATAGAATTCACAGAACATATATTATGCCATCTGGGCTAGATCAGATCACTTCTATTTCAAAGCTTGTAATCCAACATTGTCCAATGTAAACTGGATTATTTCAACAGGTAACTTTAGTTTTCTCTCAAATCCCCAGTTGATGCAGCAGATGGCCTCTTGTACCAGAGAGGTTTCTTCCTTTTAAAGGGGAGTTTTTCCGCTCCTCTGTCGCTACATTCATGCTCCGTTTTGCTGCAAAGTCAACAACGCAATTATTTGTGTGTTATGTACTGGTCCAGGAGGAGAGAATGCTGCAAGTCAATGACTCAATGCAATCTGCTGAGTTTCCCAAGACACAAAACTTTTTACACTAATTTTAATGCTCCATTTGATAACTAGCATCAATTGGAATGTATGTGTGGTTGAATTGTAGTGACTTGTTTGTAAAGAACTTTGAGACAACATCTGTTGAATAAAACTTTAAAATATATCAATATTTATTGCTGCCTTCACAGTAGTTCCATTTTCCACATCACAACTCCAACTCCAATCATTAACCAAGTCCATCTCGTCTGCATTAAATTAGCTGTTAGTATTTAAGGTAGAAATTAATCATAATGTCACCTCTGCTAGATAATTGACTGTTGAAGAGTTTCATATCAGCATATCTTTGTTGGCTGACTAACAATCGCAGTTGGAACGAAAACACCACAAAAATCTATATGCTGATAGACTAATACCATTACACTGAATTCAACATGCAGATGGTTCTGCTGGAGGCAGCATGACAGCTGCACAAGTGAACAGGTGACCTCATGATGAACTAGATGTCTGCTGCATACACACACGCACACACACACACAGTTGTGTTTTCATGTCTTGTGGGGACTTTACATGGACCTACAACCTAACCCTTACCATCACATACCTAACCCAAAACAGTGGTCCCCATACCCCATATTGTAGACAGAAAAAGGTCCCCGCAGGGATAAGGTCCTCTCTCTCTCTCTCTCACACACACACACACACACACACACACACACACACACACACACACACACACACACACACACACACAACACACACAAACACACAAACACACAAACACAGGAATCTAGAATGTAGAGCAGAGGAAAAACAGCGAGTGAAATGGAGAAATCAATATTTTATGAAGCAACCATCTACCTTTTAACACTTTTCAAACACAGTTTAACACATTCGCATAAAGTTAAGAAATATATTTACATTATACACATGTGTAACGAAATAAAATAACACAAGGCTTTGATATGAATCAATGTTGAATAATTACAGTTACAGTTATATTGGACTTATGAGCAAAGTTTTACACTTCACATTTATTTTAGTTATTGACTCAATTCAGAATACAAACAATAAAATGACTTGCGATTAATTATTTATGAGAGTAAAATTTGTTTCAACTGAATAAAAACATCTGCTAGTCCTTTTAGTGGTTTTTGGTTGGCCACCATCCAGAAGCAGGTACCACTGGTCATCCTTAAATGGAGCCAGTTGATACAGAAACAAAGATGGCAGGGGCATTCCACAACAGGAAAGAGAAATCTTCCAGTCAGAGTCTGCTGTGGGATGCAAAATTAACTTCATAAGTTTCTGTTTTGAAATATGAACACTCGACAACCTTCTTACGTTTCACCTTAATAAAGTTCACTGAGCTGCAAAAAAAAATAACTGATGTGATACAAGGAATACAGAAGACTTCCTGGTAAGTTCTTGTAAGACTATAGGATTGATTAGGAAATAATGAACTGATCAAATTTCTGATCAAAACCACAGTAGTGGTTTTACAACATGAGACCAGGTGACGTATCAAAAACAACCTACAAGAAATAGAACCATTTCATTTTCCTTGCAGCCCTGATATAGAGAGCAAACGTCTTTGTTCTTGTGCTGAGACCTTAAAGAATCAGTAAAGGCAAAAATCTAAAATATGAAGAAGAAAGGAGAGACACTCATGGTACCTAGGGTTTAAGATCTGCTCTGGGTGAGCTGGGAATGTGTTTCTAATTCAGTCGACAGGGATTTCACTCTCACTGACACAAGTTGCATCACCAATCTCTCCACAGAATCCAGCATCAGCTTTTAAACCAATATCTACATGTATGTTCCTATCAAAGTCTGGGTTCAAACAGAACCTGTCCTGCGGCATTTTCAGAGCGTCTCGTTTCTTCTAAAACAACATCAGTATAAAGTAGAACGGCCAGTTTCAGAAAGAGTGCTGCAGTTTTCATACAGGATTCCTTTGAAGGCATCCAGCGTTCACATCTGACTAGTTTTAAAACTGAGAGGACACAATGCAGACCAAGTGTCTTCAAAACCCCTGAAATAGCACCTTTGCTTTCATGCTGTTAGAAGATGGAAACCCAATAACTTCATCAGTCAGATCAATACAGATGAGTCGGACTTTAATCTAACAGAGCTTACAAACACTCCTGTCTCATCTGTCACTAACTGAATTTCCATTACAAATGTGCACAAATCTTTGTCCCTATTCTGTTGATGTCATAAAACACATCTTCACAATCGCAATGCTCCCATTAAATAAGAAATTAAATTAAAATTACACATGAATAAGTCTGTTCATGCGATAAGTCATTAACAACCATGGCAGTGACTGACATAAAGAGTCACATGAGATACATTCATAATTCAGTCATGGTGCTGGCTCTCAGCATCTATCAGCCAATCAGAGGAGACATTAGCGTTTTATTTAGGTGTTGGATCGACAAGCCCCCCATACTGGGGAGCAGCTACGTTTGGGACGTTTTGGGGAAATTGTAGTCGGCCATTTTGCAGAAGAGCTATGGATTCAACACGTTAGAATGACAACTTGCTCTGAACTGTGTGATACTGTGAGATGCTGGAGCAGCCACATTGTCAGAAAAACACAAAAACAAACCATCAGCCTCCTACTACTTCCTGTAGTCTTCTTTGTCAGGAGTGACACCCAGCTGTTGATCACAGTGATTCGAGTGATGCTAAAAAGAAGTGTTATGATACAGCTGAAAAACCACTTCATCTTAGCACAAAAGATTTTCATCAAACAACTTGAGCATTTTTTTTTTTTTTTTTGCAAAATTGGCATTTCCATTAAGTGAATTTATGGTGGTTCTGATAGACTCAAAAGTATTCAGATATTTCATTTTGTCTTATAAAAATTCAATGCTGGCCCAAACATTGAATTAGCTGACTAATTCAGATTAGCTGATTATTTTTGCAATAATTACATTCTGGTACTTCATCTTTTTAAATGTGCAATCTCTTGGATATAGGTAATGCAGTCAAAAGATATAAACCGGGAGCGGTAGTGAGCCAAGATGGAGTCAAAATGGCTATTTCAGAGCTCCAGCAGGTTTAACATTTTTGTCTTAAAAAAAATCAATTTCAGTTGACGTTTCTCAATAAATGATGGAACAAAATAGTAAATTTAAGTATGACGGCAGCGTATTGAAGCTAATGGCTAACACCATATCCACGAGGCAGCACACTCCAAAAGACAAAAATTCACAACCCAGGATGTGAAAGTCAACTCCTCAAACCGGGCCAGTGCACCCAGGAAACCAGGAGATGGGGAAAGATTCTGTCTTCATTGCTATGCTGCATTATGATGGAGACGCTGCTAACATTCTGAGGACAGCAGACACAAAGCCCCACTGACCTGCAATGGATTATACCTCCAGTGTGGCAGCCTTCTCAGAACATACAAAATGAGACTGAACCTCAAATGCAACTCTTGACAAGTAGATCTCAACAGTGAAGTATTGTGTTTTAAGTAGATCTACTGTCATCTACTAACTGATTACAGTTAGTAGATCATACTACTAACTGTATGATCATCAATGTCACTTATCTAAACTGGTCTGTCTCCAGGAAATGTGCCCAACATTGTTACTAACGTTTTCATATTACAAAGTCACAATTAGATCTGCCTCATGTACACGATTTATATTAATATTATTAGTAGATTTCACATTGTTGTTGTTGAAATACATATGTAAGTACGTACATAAGTTATGCATACCTGTAGGAGCTTAAACTGCTACTCTCTTAATCTTTCTCCTTTTCATTGTTTTCGTACACATACAATTTTTGGGGTTGTGTTTGTTGCTGCTTATTATAGTATAGGCCAGGAAATAACACAATTACCTTGGACTATTACTCTTTTAATAATTGTTGTTTTCTGCATTGTGATCTTTGGTTCCTGAGAATCTTTTTTAGAGCATTCAAATGCTCTAAAAACAGAGCATTTGAATCCTAGTTTTTAGATACTGTAAGGCAAAGTATTAGTAGTTTCTTAGTAGTTTTCAGCATCCATTTCACTTAACTGTAGAAAGTCATAATGTGAAGGGTGTGGGTAGTCCAATCAAAAGAAACAAACTCCAATAATCCAAGTATCAAGTAGCACTTTTACAGGGAACACACCTATCAGATGTGGAACATATAAAATTAAACAAGTTAAAGTTTAACACTCCTCGTGTTGTTTTGGTAGGAAAAGAAACATTGCCATATTAATCCACTGTGCAAAGTAACTTGACTGCAACCTTAGTACATAAGACATAAGACAGGGAAAGTAGATTTATACTGGTAAATGGGAGTACAGCTATGGTCTCCTGATAGTGGACAGGGGGAAGATTTTATTTGCGTAATTCCAAATCCAGATAGACAACCAGACTGTTTGAGCCCTATATCTAAAATGGGTAAAATGCTTCAAATCTATCTGTAGAAGTTGGATTAGTGAATGCATGGCACTCCAAATACCCAAAATGAGAGTAATCTGACATTTTATTCAAACCAACATGCATCTTACTCACAAACAGATTACTTCTTACTGCTAAAGCAGAGCTACACAGAATTGAAGATATCACAATATTGCCAATCACAATCTCTGATCATGCACCAGTTACTCTCCAGTAGAATATAGTTTCATTGCTGCCCATTCTTCAGATGAGCTGCTAGCAGCACTGCCAGAGCTTAATGCATGTGTTCCTGGCGTTGCTCCAGATTAAACTCCTAGTTATGATTCTCCACACTGAACAGCTCTATGATAGCAGATGGCATGTCTGCTGGCCCACTACTATACTGTATGAAAAATGTTGTTTGACGTAAATCATGAGCCAATCAACGAATATAGTCAGCTTCTTTATTTCTTAAATCAAATTGCTTCTGCACAGTACACGGCTCGCCACGCCTTGTACTGCAGAGAAGAGCTGCGAACCATTTGCTAATTTATTATATAGTTCCCCATTGGGGTCAATAAATTCAAAGGGGTTTCCCTTTGAATTTGAATTAATGGAGATGATTTTCGCCATGGCAGACTAGGACAGAACCAGTTAGTGGAGAAACGGTTTTATAGACGTTGTTCTCAATAAGCCTACAGCCTTTTTGAGAACAACGTTATGTAAAGTGGAACTACCAACTTATTTGTATTTTTTTCACGAGAATAAAATATCTGTTATTCACGAGATAACAGATTCAACCCATTAACAAAAAGTTTAAAGAAAATTTCTCCTGCTCATATTGTCCCCAAACTTAAGTATGCTAAAGAAAAGTATGTCATCAATTCAGTCAGAAATGTTGCTATGCAAGTAAAGCTTGAAAACTTACATATTCCTTAACATTTTTGGTCTTGACAGCTTTATAGGAGTAATATGCAGGATACAATGTCCCAAACAGGAGTCTGGAAAAAAAGGAGACAAAAGGAAAAAACTTCATGAGGTCAGTCAATAATGGCAAACAAACATAAAATATTAATCAAATATTCTTTCAATCCCAGCAGAACAGCTCTTCCTTTGAAGTCTTGAGATGTAAACAGAGACTGATTATTGGCCAAATATCATATCCCAGTGTGTTTATAAGGGTGAAATGTGGTGCAGTGCTAGAGCAGGCGCCCAACAAGCACTTGTAGAAACGCCAGACCGAGCCACTGCGTATGTATCTAAAAGGAGACACATCAGTAATAAAGAAACTCTGAATTACTGCTGTCAGAATTTGACGGAGATGTGTTTTATATCAACTCCACATGAACACAGCTGAGAGAAAACTATCATCATCCACACACACGCGCACACAGACACATATACACACACACAAACCCTCTCTCAGGGTGTACATTGTGTCTTCTTTGTTCCAAAGCAAGAAAAACTACTCTGTGCATTCATTCTCTCTGTTCATTCCTTTGCCATTTCCACAGCAGAGCTTTCTCTGCAGCTCAATCCAGAGTGGAAAAACCTCTGACTGCTGCTGCAAAATAATGTACTTTAAAACTATATGTGGCATCATGAATCTGTTTTTAATCATTTAGAAGATTGAATAATCGATTGTCAAATTTTCATTTTCTACTCATGTAAGTACTTAAATTGAGCACAAACCAGAACCAAGCCAGAATGGTCTCCTTACATTAGATTTTTCTTCTTGACTGGAATGAAAGATACAGATGACACGGATAACAGCAGCCAAGATGCCAAAAACTTCTGGAAGTTTGGCAAGACTGTAAAAAGAGCAACAAATATCTGCAGAGGAAGCAGAGGGACTGTTCATATGACACTTCATTAGAATTGAGTTATAAATTAGTTTGCAATGTCCCCAAATTTACAAAAGTTTCAAACAATTAGTGGTGCAAAGATTGCCGATTTCTTGCCCATCTCCAAACACAGATCTTCAAAAAGTATGACCTGCTGTATCTGACTTTGGCTGACAGCAATCTCCTAAATGAAGGAAATCAGGGCTGATTTATCGGTGCACCCTTAAATATAATGACTCAACTCAAGAGTGGCTGATAACAATTGACAACACAAAGCTTCTCACCCGCCTGTCACTTCAGGAAGCTGAGGTCAAACTTCACCTCACCATGGGACCAGACAACAGGGCAGCTGTGCTGGAATCCATCAAAGAATTACAAACCCAGCTCTGTCTCAGCATAATTCAGATTAGAGGAAAGAATGAGCAATAACTGGAAGAATGTGCATCGCTGTACTTGCCCCCTTAGCTAATGAACCAATCAATGGCTGAATAGGAAAATTATGTGTCCTTGGGCAACTTGAACCAAAGTTGCTACCAATCTGATCAGAATTTTGGTTCAACTATATCAACCACATGCCAATGTTTTGCTAGGATCACCTCCAGGAGCTTTCTGGGAGCAGCGTTTAATAGTGTGACGTCCAGCACTGTTGTGAGACAGTGAAAGAGATGTGAATTTCACCACTTGATGTAAACATTTCTAAAGCCTAGAGAAAAAACATCATTTCTTACAGTATGACAACACAAACAAACTCTTTCAGTAATAACCAAGGCTACTATGGTGGTTGTTTTCTGGCTGACCACTGCTCTTTAAAAAGCCTGACTTTTAAAGAGTCCAATATTGACCAATACCATATTTTTTTTTGTCAGAAAAGTCACTAACGATGGCAATCAAATGGCTAAGTGTCCTGGTGGGCGGGTCTGTCAGTCAGCAATCTCACTGCAGAGCAGAAGAGAACTTTGGCTGATTTTCAAAACTTTGTGAGGAAGAGAAGATCGGTGGATAAGATCGCTTTGTCATATATTGGGCGATCTCCCAAAATTAATTGGGAAGATTAATTGGTCCAAACCTAGTGATAAGATTCAAGGCAATCAAAAGAATAGAAGAACTCAGTGGTTCTACAGCACTGACACAGTAAGGATCACGCTCTCTGTCAACAATACAACCAGTCATGTGAAAAACTTAAGACACACCTTAAGACAGTGATTATTTTAGAACATATATGGCCACACCAGATTTTTACATCAATTTTAATTATACTCAGACCTTCAATGACAAATGAAATATTTTAACCACCTGAAGCAAATACATGAGTCTGTCAAAATGTCTTCTCAAACTCTTTCAGTATGCCTCTTGATTACTTTATCTGAAATAGTCAAAGTTCCGTGTTTCTTCCCGCACAGAACACAGCTTCTGCTTCCTGTATTTGGTTTTTCTGTCCTGGACAGATTTGACCAATAAAACAGACTAAATGTCCTTGCAGTTCGTAGTGACTCACTTAGAGATTTCTCTGTGTGGAAGAAATTTGAATCACAAAACGGAATAAGGCAAACTGAACAACTGAGTCAAACCACAATCAAACTTAACTGAATATTTAAATCTGAAACAAAAATTAAGAACAGATCTTGATATCCGAATATTTTTAAGAAAGACAGTAATGTTGAATGAGTTGTCCTCATTTTTTCCACAAGTCTGTAAATGACATAAAAACTTCTTTCATTGTGCTGGTGAAATAGTGTGATAGCTTTTTCTGGCCAAAATTCCCTCATTCAGAGTTAGCCTTCCAACCAATGAACAGGTCAACCTTAGCAGAGCATTTACATACACATACTGCACTTTATAACAACAGCTAATCTCACAATATGGGAAAAAATCTGGAGTTGGAAGGCTTCCATAAGAACAGCAGCTTCTCAATACACAGACACACTATATTTAGTCATGTATACTCCCTCAAACCCAAGTCTCCACAGCAGCATGCGAGCACAACCACAGCAGTTTATTTTCCCATTGTTGCTATAGAAACTGAACGACTGCCAAAGCTCCCTGGCTCTTGTCTTCACAGTGTGCTGCACTCTCATTTCAAGACACTGTGAGGTTTTGTCCAGAAATGTAAAGAAATGTGAAGAAAAATCTCAGAAATATGCTAAACAACTCTAGAAGTACTTTCAAAGCTCTCTCCTTTGCGAGCAAATTGATGTTTAAATTAGGGCTGAAATAATTTGTTGGATTACTCATGATTAATCAATTATTAAGACAATTGTCAACTCATTTAAAATTTGATTAATTGTTAACTGGACTATACAGATTCAAAAACTGGTGTGCTTATGAATATTAATAAGCTAATGTGACTTGATTTGTGATCAGTGTCACACGGTTGGAGTGGAGGATGTAGGGTAGTGATCGCTGTAGTAAACAGCCTGTACTTGTACTCATGATGTTGAGCCCACACCAACCACTGTGGAGTGGCCATCCAGAGGGAGAAGCAGCACTGGTTACACAGGCCTCCAGCCTGGTGGTGGCACTGTGCTAGCGAGTTGCTCCATCCTGACTTTATCCAAGAACGTCTGGAGTTTAGTCATGGAATTGTCATGGGAATGTGCTGTGAATTTACAGTGTGTTGAAGGCACAGAAGAGAATCTCAGAGACTCACAACAGTCGTTTCCTCCAGTGGATTCTGCCTGGCAGGCCCCCAGGTTTCATTTGCCCCCCAGCCAGTCTAAGCATTGCTTGTTTTCATTACAAAAAAAAAAGGGAAAAACAATAGTTTAAAGACTACCTGTATCTTCGCTGTACTGAGCATTTCACCAGCAGAGCAGAATCATTCCTGAAAGACTGGTTATTAGTAGGTGTGCACCTATTGCTGTTTTCTGCACTGTGGTTGATTTTTAATGACGACATCCCATAATCTTATGAGTATTAGCCAATCATTGTTGATCTCCCAAAATCAATAAAATCGGCTTACCAATAAATTTGTGCACCTCTCGTTTACAGTTGATGCATTGAACAGGGCATGTTTCTTCAGAGCATACTGCATCAAGGTAGGCTTCAAGCTTAAAAGCCACAGCTTTCTCTGCTTGCGCAAACTCAATGTAAATCGCAAATATAACCTATAGTCATGCTTTCACCGGTGAGCATTGAGAGTGCCGTGAAGTGAGAATGATACATATTTGTGAACAAAGAACATGTGCATTTATGCCATAAGTGCACAAGTACTTCCACATAGTGGGCAGCATATGTAAGATGAGAAAAACACGTCCCACAAAATCTGGACAACTAAAACAAATTGTCTCTGTGGTGCTTACTAAAAACTCAGTCACAACATGGAAAAACTTGATTTCTCCTAGTGCCTCATCAATTAAATGTCCTGTTTGTCTCTCAGCCAGCAGAGAGATGCCAGTGCGGTGGATTTAGCTCCTCATGCAGGTCCGGTCCAATGTTCTCAGTGCTCCTCTTCCTGCTGAGAACATCAGCACCACTAACAGTGTTTCATACAGACTGAATGGAATCTGGGAAAGGGGGTCTAGTTTAATTAGCCGAGCATAAAAGCAATCAGTGATGACTGTAATTTCTCGAGATGTATTTGTGAACAAATAAAACTCAAACTCAAAGATTAAACTCACATAATCAGATTGTAGCTATGATAACAAAACAATGTGACTATTAAGATCTATCTATCTATCTATCTATCTATCTATCTATCTATCTATCTATCTATCTATCTATCTATCTATCTATCTATCTATCTATCTATCTATCTATCTCTCTCTCTATCTATCTATCTATCTATCTATATCCATCTATCCATCCATCCATCCATCCATCCATCCATCCATCTTCTAATTCGGGAGTTGCTGGTGTTCATCTCCAGCTGTGTTGCGGGCGAGAGGTGGGGTAAACCCTGAACAGGTTGCCAGTCTGTCGCAGGGCAACACAGAGACAAACAGGACAAACAACCATGCACACACACTCACACCTAGGTTGAATTTGGAAAGACCAATTAACCTGACAGTCATGTTTTTGGACTGTGGGAGGAAGCCGGAGAACCCGGAGAGAATCCACGCATGCACAGGGAGAACATGCACACTCCATGCAGAAAGACCCCGGGCCGGGAATCGAACCCAGGACCTTCTTGCTGCAAGGCAACAATGCTCAGCTCTTTTTTCTTAAATTTAAATGTTAAACAATTTAAAACGTTTTAAAGCATCTAGAATCAAATTTAATATCAATATCATTCTCAATAAACAAAGTCTTCGGGTCACAATTGATTACCCCGTAATATTTTACATTTCATGCCAACTTAACATTTTTAACCGCTCCGGTGCCCCGACCACCAGTCTTAGCATGTTTTCTGGACAAAGCCCAACACTAAATTCTGAAAAGCCTGATTTGGTGAGCAAAACAGCGGCATGTCTGTATGGGTTGAATGATTACTGACATAAAACTCAGCCTCTGGTGATTTTTAAACCCTCAGAGAGGACTTAAGAAATAGTCTACATGCAAAAATCCTGAAGACCAAAACATGACGGTACTATATTATAAAGTCATTATAATACACTACTTTAAGTTTTTAAAATGTATTCCTTTTCAAAGTCTGTCTACCTCTGCTCCTGCAGACTTTGTAACTGTATGAAGAGAATCAGACATTCCTGCAGGATACTTACAAAGCTACACCCATTTTTGGTGAAGCACTCTGAACACGACAGCAGCCAACTGTCACTAAGTTACAGTAGTACAGAAAGACTGCAACACATTTCTTGAAATCCTCAGAAAAAACAGCAAATAAAAAAAAGCTTGAAAACTTTCTTAAATTCTACAAACCAGAAATTCACATGTATGAAAACATTTTCTCCTTAACTTTAAACTTGGGGCCCCTTCCCCATACTAACTCAATCTTTCTGTACCTCGCCCACATCTCCACCCTTCATGCAGCTGAAAAAATAGCCCCAGTGTGTTCTAATGGGCCTCGACTTGGGGCTCCGGGTCAACTTCACTAGTTTCCTGACACTGAACACCACCAACAGTCAGTTTTAGGGAGGGAAGCATGGAGCAGAAGGAAACAGAAAAAAAACCCACAAGAAAACAGAATGAAACACTCAGAGATGGGGGAGGGTTCCAGTCTCTGCCATGTTGAGCTCACAGCATCTGGTTTGAACTTCACAAATAAGAATTTCAATATTTGACTCTCCCCTAAAAGCACTGAGTGGATTGTTTTTGAAGTACTGCTGGAACAAATGGGAGTAGTTAGAGAAAATTCCTTTATGGAAGAATAACCAACATTGAGTCATATGTGGTGAATTAGATGTGTTCTGATGAGGTTCGTTTGTCAGTCTGAGAGAACCTTTTCTCTCAGAAAAAGGCTCTCTTTTTCTGTCTCATATTTTGTGTGAGTTTCAGTCTCTGAAATTAGAGACAAACATTAAAAAACTTTTTCACAATATCAACTTGACCATTAGACTGTTTGGGCAACCAAAACACTTTCTGTGGTGCTTCTTAAAAATTGAACAGACACGAAATGGAAGAGCTACTAAAGCCACATAAATTAAATCTTCCATTTGTCCCCTTACATCCAGCAGCAGAGATGCCAGTGCAGTGAGTCTAGCTTATCGTGCAGGGCCTGTCCAATGTTGAATGAGGCCTTGAGCAGAATTTGATTTAGGGGCCCCTCTTGCTGCAAACATCAGCACCACTAACAGCATTTTACCATGGTTTTAGTGAAATCTGATGAGGGGGCCTAGTTTAATTGACCAAGCAGCCAAATGTCATTGTAGTTTACTAAGATGTATTAATGAACAACTAAAACTCAAAGATTATACTGACAGCATCAGATTGTTGCTATTGTAACAAAACAATCTAACTATGAAGTCTGTTCTTTGTACGGAGCCCTCCAGGGAACCTGGGGAACATTTTTTCTTTTACTTTCCCTCACAATATGCTTACTGCGATATTTGCTGGTCTATTTTGTGTACAGTCACAAATGTCAAATGTATACACATTTAAACAGTCTCAGTGTTATTCTGAACTCTTTGGGGCAAAAAATTGATTGAATTTTTTTATTTACTGCGTGTTTGTGCCTGTTTGTATAAGGCTGAGATGGACCTGCTCGATAATGGCCCTTTAAACCATTCAGACGATGAACACAAAAGAGACAATCAAAACTGACTTTTTACCCTGCCATAATAGCTCAGATATAGCTTGGATGTGTTTTTTCTTCTTTACTACTTATGGAAAGTTTCTGTTTTTAATCATAGGTTTGTGGTGCATTTCTATCCTACAGAAAAAGACATAGAACTTCAGATATTTCACCAGATATTAAGATACATGGAAAAGCCTCATGAAAATCTTATATTATAGCAGAAAGTATGACGAAGAAAGGCTTACAGTATTCAATGATGCCACATGAACTGATTAGGACATTATTGTGAGAAAACGCAAAAGAAAAGAAATTCCCTGTCCACTAGAGAACTTCTAAAAAGTAAACTTACTAGCTCATTAAAATCTTAAATTTAAATGTTAAACAATTTTAAATATTTATTTTATCTATGTTGAAATCATTAAATAAAATTTAACAGCATTGATATTCTCTTAGTTCATTTATGCCTTGGGCTGGTTCTAAATGTGATCTGCAATACATTGTTTTTAGATCCACTAATTGATGACTTCATTTGGATTTAACTTGAGTGCAAAAAATTGATATTTATTTTAATTGTACTTTTGAAACAATAATTGTGGGTGTAAGTATCGTCAGCAATGTCTTCTGGTAACATATTTTACGTTTCCTGTCAATGTAACATCTTTTAATACCAAACTCTGGTGGTCCACCAAAGTACCACAAACACCGGGCTTTCTGGAGGGAAGCCCTGGAATATGATCATTTCATCAAATTCTTAATAAGTTAAGTATAAAATAATAAATTAAATATGGAATAACATTTACTCCCTCTCTTAATGTTTTTTTTTTATTATTTTTATAGCTATATTTTTATTAGTAAAGACAAATTTATATAATGAATGCACATTGCAATCGTGTTTTTAAATTTGGTGCTAATCAGCTTCTGATGCTGCTAAGCATTTCTCAAGTTATACCTGTATTCATTTCTTTTTGTTTTTTTAACCGTAGACTCAACAAACATGAATTACTTTTGACCTCTGGCATCATGGAACAAAGCCTGGACATTAGCCAAGCAGATAAGAGCTCCAGGAAATAAGTTTAACAACATCTATGAAACACGTTGTGTCTCAAAGTTTTATTGGGCCAAGAGAGATCGACTGCCTGGAACACCAATCACATCTGAGCTGCAGACGGATCAGAACGACTGATTCTCTCACAAGAACTAAATACAACTGAAGGAGGTGATTTGGAGCGCTGGCCTGAGTGTAGAAACTATATATATATATATATATATATATATATATATATAAAAAATTCCCTTCTCACCCACCGCGGGTGGTTCTTATCCTCTGAGCTCGGGTCCTCTACCAGAGGCCTGGGAGCTTGAGGGTTCTGCGCAGTATCTTGGCTGTGCCAAGGACTGCACATTTCTGGACTGAGATGTCTGATGTTGTTCCTGGGATCTGTTGTAGCCACTGCTCCAGTTTGGGGGTTACTGCCCCGAGGGCCCCGATGACCACAGGCACCACTGTGGTCTTCACCTTCCAGGCCCTCTCCAGTTCCTCCCTGAGGCCCTGGTATTTCTCTAGTTTCTCGTGCTCCTTTTTCCTGATGTTGCAATCACTTGGTATTGCTACATCTACCACAACGGCTTTCCTCTGATGTTTATCCACTACGACAATGTCTGGTTGGTTCGCCATTACCATTTTGTCTGTCTGGATCTGGAAGTCCCACAGGATCTTAGCTCTGGCGTTCTCCACCACCTTTGGGGGTGTTTCCCACTTTGATCTTGGGGTTTCCAGTCCATATTCTGCACAGATGTTTCTGTACACTATGCCTGCCACTTGGTTATGTCGCTCCATGTACGCTTTCCCTGCCAGTATCTTGCACCCTGCTGTGATGTGCTGGACTGTCTCAGGGGCCTCCTTGCACAACCTACACCTTGGGTCTTGTCTGGTGTGGTAGATCTGGGCCTCTATTGCTCTGGTGTTTAGGGCCTGTTCCTGGGCTGCCAGGATGAGGGCCTCTGTGCTGTCCTTGAGTCCAGCTTTTTCCAGCCATTGGTAGGATTTACTGATATCAGCCACTTGGGTTATTTGCTGGTGGTACATCCCATGTAGGGGTTTGTCCTCCCATGATGGTATCTCTGGCACCTCAACCTCCGTTCCCTGTTGTCTGAGACATTCACTGAGCACATTGTCTGTTGAGGCTTTGTCCCTGATGTATTTATGGATCTTAGTTGTTTCGTCCTGGACAGTGGTTCTCACACTCACTAGTCCTCTGCCTCCTTCCTTGCGGCTCGTGTACAGTCTCAGGGTGCTGGATTTGGGATGGAACCCTCCATGCATTGTTAGTAGCTTTCTGGTCTTAATATCTGTGGCTTTTATCTCCTCCTTTGGCCAGCTAATTATTCCAGCAGGGTATCTGATTACTGGCAAGGCATAGCTGTTTATCGCACGGATTTTGTTCTTGCCATTGAGCTGGCTTCTCAGGACTTGCCTTATTCGTTGGAGGTATTTAGCTGTGGCTCCTTTCCTTGTGACCTCATCGAGGTTGCCATTTGCTTGTGGTATACCTAGGTACTTGTAACTGTCCTCTATGTCTGCTATTGTTCCTTCTGGGAGTGAGACCCCTTCTGTGTGGATGACCTTCCCCCTCTTTGTGACCAGCCGACCACATTTCTCTAGTCCGAATGACATCCCAATGTCAGTGCTGTAGATCCTGGTGGTGTGGATCAGTGAGTCGATGTCTCGCTCACACTTGGCGTACAGCTTGATGTCATCCATGTAGAGTAGGTGACTGATATTATATATATATATATATATATATATATATATATATATATATATATATATATATATATATATATATATATATATATATATATATATATATATAAAATAAATTGTACATTGTGATTTTCTAGGTAATATTCAGTCTAACGCAGTTGAGGTGTTCCTATAAAAATTATAGTGCTCTCCATTCTTTGTCGATGGGAAAACTCAAAAAATCTGCAGTGCATCAAATACTTATTCTCTCCACTGTATATTATGTCACAACATTTTTGTAAAATATTTTCTTTAGTTTCACCCATGTAGATTACATCAGAACTTAGTTTGGAGCTAATGCTAACACCCATTCTGAGCAATCAGATCTCTAAACACCCATGAAACCAACAGGTTTGTTTTGATCTGCTGTGAACTAGGATGACTGCAACCCGTCCTGTACAGTCAGACAGTAGAAGAGTCTGGTCCACTCCCTGTCGTTGAAGTGCATTTTGCATCTTGAATAAACAAATGAACATGAGAAAAAGTGTGAGATCGTAAGATCTCATAAGTTTTGTAGCGTTCCATTTGCACTTGGAAGTAGTAATTTTGAAGTTCTGAACGGAAAAAGCAAGTCCAAACACCAGCAATGTCAGAGGTTCCTCTACCAACCCCAAGTAAAACTGTAATGTCTGCTGCCTTGATTAAAGGTGATGATAGTGATAATTATTACCTGCTTATTTGAACTTCGACTGTTTGAATCTTAGTAAATCAGTCAACAGAGTAAAGACCCATCTGCTCATAAATGTATTGTTACAATGTTTAAACGTAAAGATCTTCTTTTCACACTCAGTTATAGTTGATCCAATTACTCATCACAGCAACCAGAAAAGTATGCTGGTTTTATGACTTGGAACTTCTGATGCAAAGAAAGGTTTTTCAAAAAAATAAAGAAAATTAAGGACAACCCTGACCATCCTCTTCATGAGACTGTTTAGAAAAACAGAGGTTCTTCAAATTTATTGTAATACAGGCCACGAGTGACAAGAGATCTTTCCTGCGAACAGCTATCACCATCTACAATAACTATTTGAAGAATTTAAATTAAAATGAGTTACAAAAACATTTCATTTCCCTTTGGGATCAATAAACTATTTTTGAATTTGAATCTCGACTCCATCCTGTACATGTGAATGATCCATTCCCCTGTACAGGTGAATGATCCATTCACATGTACAGGGTTTTTATTAGGGGTGCACTGATTGCAGTTTTCTGGACATGTGAATGATGCATCCACATGTGAATGATGCATCCACATGTGAATGATGCATTCACATGTACAGGGTTTTTATTAGGGGTGCACTGATTGTAGTTTTCTGGACAATCACTGATTACCGATCTTTTGAAAAGCCGAAGCTGCCGATTTTGGCCATACCATTTTTTTTTTGTCTGAAATGTTGTTAAATATAAAAAAGAGAAAGTTGTTGAGTTGATGAAAGTGGAGTCACTATTGTTAACTGTAAACTTGCAGACAGACATAACTTGGTGGGGGGTCTGATTCCTAAACATTTGCCAAGCGAAATCAAATCAGTGGATAAGATCAGCTTCATAAATAAAACCTGAATGAAATGAAATGTTGCTAAGATACATGTAGTCAGTGCCCACATAGTTTACAAATCCTGAGAAATACTTTTTTGTTCCTTAGTGCGATAGGTTTGGTGTGACGTAATTCCAATAAACGGAAAAGAAAACCTACGGAATGACATTCAACATCCACACCAGAAATGACGGCGACATGACGAAAGCAAGGCAGGGTTTCCAAACTGTTCTGCTTCAACACGTAAAGCCTTCAGGAGTGAACAAAAGGTGCAGAGTGACTCAGGCAGCTCTGAGGGTCACACGCTGCGTTAGCATGAAGTTCCTGTCCCCCAGACCAGCCAGCAAAGGGCCCGACAACTTCTATAATATATCCACTAATAATCTTACAGATTAAACTAAATCGCGTGCTGTTGACAAAGATTTCACTACTTTACAAGAATGAGAGTTTGTTTAGTTCGGAACCTGGCGTAACTAGGACAACAGGTTAGCTAACCTAGCTATTACCAGTATTGGGTTAAACTAACTTAAAGCGAAACTCAGTCAGGAGTTGTGACATGTTAGGACTTACACGACGCTTCTAGAAATGATCCAAGACACCATGACCTCTGCTTTTGTTGGGAGAAGATGTGTCAGAGCAGGAAGACAACACCGATGTCAGGTCTATTGTCAGAACTTCTTCTGCCAAAACTTCGACGATCAGATCCAGCAGAACTTCGCCATATCAAAGAACAAGCTGTTGAAAACACCGCGGATCTCACTGATCACTGCCTGTAGTCATAGCCTGGTGGTTAAAGACATATCCAAGAGCAGCGCGGTGGCTGTTTCTGACTCTTCTTCCTTCGCTTCCACTTCTCTGCCCAGTTCCTGACACCACAGCAGTACAGATGGAGCTCGGAGATTCTGACGTAAACAGGAAGAGAACACGTTTCCGTGCATTTCATTGGCCAGTGGGACCTGTTTACAAAGATTATTCATCACGATTGGCTGGTCACTCTTTCTCCGCTGAATGATTGAAGCGGAAGATTTTGAAGTTGAGCTTTATGTGCTCTGATTGGTCGGATTTCTCTTTGCCGGGTTCATTACGTTTTCAACTTTAGTGTTACCTGGAGACGTTTAAAAGGCATAGTCATATGGCAAGCCATAATAGTCTAGACAAAATGTTTTGTCCTCGACACAGGTGTCATTTTCTGTAACTTCACCATGTTTGAATAAATTTGAGACATTTTACTTAGGTTTTAGAAGTTCTCTGCTCACATCTGAAAAGTCAATATTTTGATTGTTGACAGCTTTCAGAACATCCACACTTCCTTCTTTCTTACTGGAAGTAAACATGCTTTTTACACCATTCAAGTTCAGATTTTTTTGGGAGTCCTATTGTTAAAATGAGTCCTATTGTTAAAATGAGTTCTATTGTTAAAATGAGTCATATTGTTAAAATGCCTAGCTGAGGCTGTTGTTGTAACAAATAAACCAGACTCATCTTTTATGATTCATTTGTTAAGGTGTAGAAGAGGGCACATGTGACACCATGTGCATGAGTTCTTACCCAAACATACCATCACAGGATCCTGAAACAGCACAGTTAGAATGTATGTGGCTGCTTCTCTTGCGAAGAAAAAGAAATCCTGCCAACACTGTGTTTTTCAGACAATATCTCAGATATCCCCAACAACAGAATAGAGGATTGATAAAAGAAATATCTGCACTGGTCTTCTGCAGTTCATTCCTGTACTTCCTACAAAATTGTTGATTGTGAAATGACTTCTTTGCTACTCTTTTTTTTTTTTTTTTTTTTTTTTTAAGACTGTTATCCAAATGTTCTCCCCCTAAGCAACACTCTAGGTATGTTTCTGATGAGGGAATAACATTATGACACGATAGAATATGTAACCATTCAAAACCAACATTAAAATTATTTGAGGCTCCTCAGTCTATAAATATGTTTTACTCGTTTTAGAAGGGACATTTCATCTGTATTCACAGAATAAATTAGCTCATCATTTAGAAGCAGGCTAAAAAACAGGAAAATTAAGGATTTTTATTGGAAACATTTTTTATTTGAAACATTTTAAGCAGATCTAAATATTTATTTGCAGTAAATCTGTATTGTTGCTGTACAATTATGCAAAGAATGTAAATTCTTGGCAAAGTTGCAAAGTTTGCAAAGCATGTTACTGCCAAAAATGTTTGGTCATGATTGTACATGTTACAAAACATTACAGTATTTTTCAGGGCTCATTTTTATCATGTGTTTGATCTCAGTGAAAACACTGAATGATGAAAATTTTTCCAATACATACTGAAATAAAACTTTAAAGTAAATTAGAATTTTTTCATTGCTTCTGCAATTGATAGTTCAGCTTTTTGTAGCAGATGTACAGTACGGTTCTTTTTTTTTTGTGTTCACTGAAAAAAAAGTGTCAGTGGCTTCTGCTGAGTTATGGAGATCACACGGTTCTGGACTGCAGGAGCCCAACTGAAAACAAATCAAATTGCCTGAAATATAATGAATCTCTTCAAACTTTTTTCTCAGATATTTTCATGGACATACAGACATCTGTGGATTCTGAACCAAACAAATATTAGTCTTATCAGCGGAAACACTGACTTCCTTTAAATCTCAACTAAAAACACACCTTGTATTGTATTTGGAATGTAATATGTAACAATGTATTGTTTATTCCATGACGCATGACTTCGTGTTTTGTGTTTTGATGTAAAGCACTTTGAAATGCCTTGCTGCTGAAATGTGCTATACAAATCAAATTTGATTGATTGATTATTGCAGCAATATTTAATCTTTTTCTGTTATTTATTGCACATGAGGATCAGAACTGAGGCAAAGAAATGATTTTGATAACTGCATGCCTTTATCTAACTGTGTTTGACAAGGCTCACCAGGAATACCAGAAACATTAATCGGTAGACTACCTTTGTTTTAACTTATTAAAACACATCAGGTCTCACAGTTTTATAAACGTAACTCTTGGCAGACACAAACCCCATCTGTGAGCCTCTGCCCAGCTCTATGTTCATTGTGTATGCAATAGTGTGAGCAGGTTGTGCATAATGATGTCTGAACTATGTGCATGTGGGATCCATGAAGGCAGGCTACAGTATTTATATGTCTAGATAGAAATATATGGATGAAAATACACACATTGAGAAGGATGAGAGGCATAGGCTGGGAGGAAGGAAGGGGAGCAGGGTTCATAACTGCTTGTTATTCATAAAGGTAGCTGCTGTAGTGTGCAGAGGGAGAATTCCAGTGGAGCCTCTTGAACATGACACACCTCCAAACACTGGTTGATGTCTCGCAGATCATTCAAATTTAGAAGACACAAACATTGGGAACTTAGTAGTGTAAGAGTACAGGTTAACCCATGCCTTAAAGGAGCAAATAATAATATCTGAATATAGGCATTATTAGGGCTTTGTCCATCTGTATTGTCATAGCAAAGGTCTTTTCAAAGTGTGGGTCATCATCAGTAGCCTGTTTACACAAGGCTAACTGAGCTATCATCGCATCAGAGTAGTTTGTACTTTTAGCTCTGTAAATGACAAGGCAGCTGTAGCATCATATCATGTGGCGCTATGCAGAGCTAAAGCAGGTAAATCTCACAACATTCGTGAAACAAATGATGTTGCCATACTTAAGTATGGCATCAGCATCAAGTACAAAGAAATAATAGTAATAACATTTTGTTGAGGGGCGGGGTATGATTGTTGATTTGCTGTCTGAAGGGGGGTGACTTTGGAAACAGCTGCTGTAAAATAATAAAAAGCTTCATTGTGTTACATTACTGACTGAATTAAGTGTTTTACCATTACTATCTATGGTAAAGAAACAACTACTACATTTGCTGTTAATATCTATGCTACAATTAAAAACAACTTTACTTCGGCAAAATTCTGTAAATAAATATATAAATATAAATATAAGACACAGAAAACAAAATATTTTTTAAATATATAAATTCTGGGGTCTTTCTACATGAAGTTAGTATGGTCTCTCTGAGAATGTGTATTCTTCCTATATTCCAGTTTCTTCCCACAGAACGCACAAGACAACAGCAGTGGTGGATTGAGATCAAACAATCTGGCAAGGAGGTAATGAAACTGACCACTTTTTAAATTCTGGGAATGTGGAAAGGAAATATGATGACTATGTGTATGGATGGAGGAAACCCTGATCAGGGAAAGTGACTTATAAACAAGGGATCTCACTCAACCAAAAAACTGAACCAAGAAGAACCTAAGAAACTCAACAGAGGAATCTACAGTTACTATTTGTAGAGAACACAAATAGTAACTGCAGTTAATAATCAAAATTGATCTAAATACAAAAACATTGAAAAATTAAAATCAAAGAATATTGGATTATGACAGTCATAGTTCACTTTTCTAACCATTTTCCAGAAGCATTTTCCTTTTAATTATTTTTATTATGCACATAAATATACAGCAATAAATATACAGTAAGATAAATAGGAATCCTTCTGAAAATAACCAACAAGGTTTAACCGTAACTTTTCCCTCCTTCTTGACCTTCTGATATCTACAAATTATATCTACAACAGCATATCACTTTGATGCACAGTCCCATAACATACAGACAGCACTAATTGGTTATTCAAATGATGTGTGGTAAAAGTTAGTTTTTTTATGTAAATTTTCATTAAGGTTATTTATGAAGCTTACCCTAACCCCAAACATAAAATACAAAGCTGTTTAGGTCAGTTAGCATTAGCGTAAATGTGGCTGTTTACTACATTTATACCAATCAATTGGACCAAACAAATATTAGAGATTGGACCAGTTTTTCTTTGGTTCTGAATGGGATTGTCTGCTGTAGCTTCACATATGACCATCCAATTCTGGGTACTTATAGATAATGGATGGATGGAAGGACAGATCTTGTTTTTAATAAGCAGGTAACATAGAAAACCTGTTTTTCCCTTTAATTTATTGCATGCATCACAATTAACTTTGTATTTAATTTGGTGGCCCCAATGGAGAATACCCATTGGGGCCATGTTTTAACTTCCTGATTTACTGAAGTGTTGAATATTTCTACACATTTCCTCATGTGGTCCTTTATTTTGTGAAGTGCACTTGTTCATTCTGCAGTAAAACATTCCTACATAATACTGCCACTCCTGTACTTCACTTGGTGTTTGCAAACTTTTCTATTGTTAAATGTTTAACAGTACATTGGTCATTGTTGATTAGGTTTGCAGTTTGAAACATTCTGGGTTTTTTTAATGTTTTTGGATCAATGCATTCTCACTCTCCAGGTGCTTCTGAGCCCATGTTGGTACAGTACTTGTTTTACTGTGAATAAAGAGACTGAAGCTCTGAAAAACCTATGAACTCAGAATGGAGTTTAAAGTATTTTATTCTGGAGATGTAAAGACTCATCTGGAGCGGCCCGGAAATTCAGTCACAACACGAGCCTGAAAAGTGTTTTATTTAAAAAAGAGACAGATGGTAGGGGAGAGATTGGTGATCTGAGAAACACTCCAAATGAATCCATTAGTGTGTGGGATAAACACACTAACCTGATCTGCCAATCAGCTGTAGTACTGATCAGCCAAGAGGCAATGAACGGAGCAGACTCTGATGAGGGGTCAGGAGTGAGAACCCAGGAAATAAAATTGTTGATGCATAAATCTGCGTCAGTCCATCATGACGTGTTGACCCCCCCCCCATATCATTCAGTACATGCACAATTAATTCCTCATCCAAATCCTGGGTCAGACGGGCAGTGCAGTGGACATTCACAAAGAGGCACAGAGAAAAGTAATTATTTGTAGGAGCAGGCGTAAGTGGGAAATCCGTAAGACATGCGTGGGTCGAGGCCCAGATAGACAAACAACGACAAGAAGACAAGTGCAAGGCAAAGGGGACAACCCAGGGAACAAGAGCAAGAGCACAACGATGAGGATGAGAGTGTTGGAAGACTAGGTGCATAATGTGTTTGAAATCTGGCAGCATGAGTGTGTTTGAGTGAGGCTTAAGAAGGGGAATAATCAGGGAAGCAGCACAGATGTACAGAATAAATGGTAATGAGGATGAAACATGGCATGGATCAGCTCAGAGACAAAAGACACAAGGCAGATTGTGAATATCACAGGAGAGATGGTCAACAAATTGGAGGACAGGGGACTGAAAGGAGGGAGAGTTGGTTAATCAATCGTTTCAGAGAGTAGTGAGGAGATGTGAGATTGTCTGGAAAGTCTTTATATTTATTTGGTTCCAGAGTTTGTTGGTGCGGTGGATGGGTTCTATACCCAATTGAGGCTAAGGTTGGCAGATTCAAAAAGACTCAAGTGTCTTGAGTTGCTGTGAAAGGTGTCAAGGAGATCTTGAGAGAACACCAGAAGGTTGAAGCCAGCAAGGAAAGACAGCAATTGATCACTTGAAATCATCCCTTTGCATCTCTTCAAGAAAACATTTCATGTTATTGGACCCAGTATTCTTCACTTGGTAAATTGTTCCTAATCATGTTTGCTCTGTACCAGCTGCTTTCAAACACAATGTAGTGTAAACTGTTATTAAAAAGAAAAATCTTGGTGGTATTATGATGTTTGTGATGAGTTTTGGTCTGTTACTTTTAATACGGTTGTTGGCACTAGAGCCCATTATAATTATCTTTGCAGGAGGCGTGCTGTGGTGGTGCATGGGTTTAGCACGCCCCACGTTTGGAGGCCTCAGTCCTCAATGCAAACATCGCGGGTTCGACTCTCTGTCTCCTTGCCCTCTTTCCTGTCTGCCTACTGTTGAAAATACGAGCCAGTAACACTGCAAAAACTTTTCAAAGAAAAAAATGATTAAAAATAAATAAATAAATAATTATCTTTGCAGGAAGAGGGGCAGAGAGAAGAGGAAGACATGCACAGAATAACCCGGGGCTGGGAATCAAACCCATGACAGCAGTGTTGAGGAAAGTAGCCTTTGTATATAATAATGATCAACATGTGAAGGGCACATTCACATGTTGATGATGGCATGCTACTGGACTGTAGTTACAGCTGCCCTGGGGCAATCTGATAGAAGGAAGGGTTCTTCCTTTAGATCCATCAAAAAAGAAGCTATAGTGGCTAATTTGCAAGTGGAGAAAGATTCCACTGTTTTTGTCTTGAAGAACTTTTTCATTATTTTGGCATAAGTTTTAGAACGCTTTTCTGTCTGGAGAAGTGATTTGCCCAAGGACACAAACAACAAAGGCAGGCAGACTGGGAATCAAGTCGGCAATCCACTGATTGCAGCGCAAACTTCCACCACTGTTGTCACCATTGCCCCCAACTAAGATCTGCCGTAGATTTTTATTGATCTTTTATTATGTTTCCTGGGTTTATTTTATAGACACAACTGCTGCTGAACAGTTGATCACAATGTTCCTTTGTACAGATTTCAACATAAAAGTGTCAAAGGCACTGTCATGTCATGGATTTTGTCTTATTTGTCAGAAAAATATTTTTCTATTTCCATACAAAAGTAAATTTCTTATTTTCCCCCAGCTGTTGCTGTTTACCCAAATGTTAAACCTTACAGGTCCTCATTTGTGTTCATTTTACATGCTCCATTTGGGATTAATATTTAGGAAGTAATTTCATTATTATATCATCATCATGTTGATTCAAATTTGAATTTTGAGGGAAATTAAATGTTCTTGTAATTCAATTTTAATGCAGATTAATTTTACTTTTGACAATATTTGCCCCACTTCAATCTACTGTATTGTCTTCAAAAAGTAAAAGTAAATAATAATACTATTACTACTACTACTAATAATATATATAAAAAAGATCACTCATAAAAACTCCTTCTATTTGGAAATTACACTCCCATAGAATAACTAACTGATTTTCTGATTCTTGATCTTCATCTCATTGTTTTCTGTCACAAGAGATCTTGGAATGTTTCAGATAATTATTTTAAATTAGATAAGAAAGTCAAGACCAGATTGATCAGTTTTGTCAGATCTCTGGTGTGAAAACTTTTCTTCAGTTAGAAATCTTTGAAAATCCTATTCATAGTATGATTACCTCTAGATTGGTTAGAATTGCTACAAAATGCCATGGAATGTTTGCAGACTGTCAGAAGTCATGATTATATCACCCCAGTTGTGGCTGATTAGTAGTGGCTGCTTAAGTTTTTTCCATCAGTCTATCCATTGTTTATACCAGGTTACCTTTGCAGTATTGTGCGGTAAGCTGGGTGAGGGTGTGAATGGGAGGGGGTACAATATTAAGTTTAATACTGACTTTAAAAGTATTTTACTTGCCTTTAATGTCTTACATAGTTTGGCATTCATTTATTTAACATATATTTAACATATATTCTCAAAGGAACATTGGGATCATTTGACCAGATGCTTTTATTGCAGGTCTAAATCTTAGAATAAAGTGAATTTTGTAAAGACAACCTCTAAATTCTGTACTGCCTGTAACTTGATATTTGTACTGAAGAGTCCATATGTCTTTCAAATCCTCTTGAAAACATATCTTTTCATGTTTGTTTTTAACTCCAGTTCAGTTTGAGTTCATTCTGGTGTTTTATACTGCATTGCCTGCTTATTATGGCGTTTTTATTCCTAGTTTATTTTCTCTATTATTCATTGATCATACTTAATTTTATTTTGTCTTTCTAAATCACATTTAATTTTGTGAAGTACATTGGCCAACTTTATTTTTAAATGTGCTATAAAATAGACGGTGTATGTAAATGTCTGATTTCAACTATTGATGAAAGAGAGCAAAAACAACACAATTTAGTATATTTTAACTGAAACTGTAAGATACAAGTCCATGTTACTATTTATGCCAAAATGCAAGTAAACAATATTAGACATAAGAACTACGAGTTTAAAAATCAACTATTATTTTTTTGCTCGACAGACATGACCCAATTTTTCAGTTATTTTTCAAAACCAGTTCGCCTCTTTGCAGACGCTGTTCTTGTTTATGCTAATAATAAAGGATTAATGACAGACAGCGGCAGCCTTGGCTGTAGAACAGATTCTCCCTGCATTGTGGACTGACAGGGTTCTTGGCTCTGGTACAAGAAACAACATTTGTCGTGGTGCCTTTGCAAAAATAGCTCCGGAGTGACTGGAGACTGGCTGTGCGGAGGGATACAATAGTTCTGCGGTTTGTGAATCCTTAGCAGCGGAGAAATACTAGCTAGCATGGATTTGGTGCGGTTCAGTGTTCCACTGTTTTTTTTCACCCTCAAACAGAAGAGACTAACGCTTGAGCGGGTGGAGATTGCTATTCTATTAAATCCCCACTGTCGGGTTTTCAGGTTTTACTAGCGAACAACTTTCTTTATCTTTTTTTTTCTTTTTTACCGTTGGATTCCTAGTAGCCACTTTAATGTCATAAATGACACGTCTGTGAGGTCGTCCTTGTTGGGAAGTTTTCCGAGGGGGGTTCGACCAGCAAAAGGCCATGGCAGTCGAGGCTCGGCCGGAGCTGGTCGGAAAACGGTTCCTCTGTGTCAGCGGGGACGAGCCACCTGAAATCGGCGATATTGTTCGGTTGCCATGGAGGTCCGGGGTAATACGAGCCGTCAGCAACCGTGACAGCACCAATTCCGACCTGACGGTAAGGAATGTGGGGATTTTTATCCTGCCCTGTGGTAAATTACATGAAACACAAATGGGAAAATCTGTGGTTCCTGGCGAGGCAGCGAGGTCCTGTGGTAGGATTGGCAGGATGAAAGATTTTTCTTGCTTTGTTCCCATAGATACGAGACCCAAGACTCAACACCTTGTATTGTTTAGTGTATTTTCGCTGCGGTGTGTGTAGATGTGCCCGTTACTGACTGCACAAGCAGCCAGCCAGGCAGTCAGGCTGCCAGCGAGGGGTTATGGAAAGCAAACAGCTAGCTGCGGGCAGACACTTCTCTGCATATTTACATGGAAGTCCTCAGAGTTTCGCAGTCCATGTAACATTTTCTGTGGCCACATCAAACCTGTGTGTTCGTGAAAAGAATGTGTAAGCCGCAGCGGGCTATCAGGTGGTAGGTGTATAATCAATTAGTGCAGCCAAACAGCTGGCAGGTCTTGTTGGTGCTGCATTTGTTTAAACATGTGGAGGAATTTTACTCCCCAGCAGCTAAATGTTTTAATCTGCTGTACACTGCAAATCAGCTGACGGTGGTGAGCTTAGCTTTTCAGTGTTTCTCTCGCCTTACAGACTTAAGGTTGAACTAATCCCCATTAGCTCTTGGCTACACAGTGTTGGTAATTTATTCATTTGTTTATTTGTTAATTCCCCCCCATACTGCCTGTCCTAAAAATAAGCTCAAACTGTTAGAAAAGACTACATCTTTGTATAAACGTGCGCTGTAGCTCAGACAATAGCCAGTTACTCATGGTGTGGAGAATTGTTCAGATTTTAAAGGGAACATGCTGCCAAATGATGAGCCACTGAGCAGCAGCAATCTTTTTGTTTTTGACCCTCAGATGCAATAATAAAAAGGCATATTTTTCACAACTGGTGCCAACCATGGCAATACAACTACACAAGAAAAATATATGTCTTGACAAGCCCTTGGCTAGGTACACAGGATTTTTCCCCACAGTACACACTGTACAGTATGCCTATGCTCAGTTTTCTTTTGTTCCCAGACACCTTCTGTCTGCCTGTGCAGATAACTGGGCAGAGCCTAGCACTGAACTGATTTGATCATTTCGCATATTCTCTTTGTGTGCATGTTTTGCTGATTGAGGATAGCCTCTCAGGATGTATTATCTCTACTAACAGAGATCAGCTGCTACTGACAGAGCTTTGTGCTAGTTATTCTTTGTGTCTGAAGTAATGGGTAAGACATCAGCTGTAGTTTGTTTCTCATTTGCTCTCTAGCATATATTCAAGCTTAAAAGTAGGACAATGTTTGTATCACAAGTTCTTGTGTTTTGTTGTTGAGCGCTTCTGCAGCTTTCCAAATGAAATGTTGGTAAACAGATTTTTCAAGCTACAGGATCAAAGTTTGGTTGTTTTCAAATTAGATAAAATATTTCAGATTTTGCATTTACATGCATCACAGGTTCATGAATTAATTAGTGTTGCACTGCTAAAGACTCCTCAGAGTGACAATTCCATGAACTGCATTGAAATATGCTTATGATCCAGCGAGTTTCCTGGTAGAACTCTGGTTTCATCCATATTATGGTGTTCAGTCAGTTTAAAAAGATGAAAACTCTAAATGTGAATTCAAGCTGTCAGGATTTTGTCAACTGCTTGTCAGATTGTCATTGATACAACTTTTTTTGCCAAGCTTTCTGACTCTATTAATTGTCAGTTCAGTAACATTCCTGAGGAGAGAAAAAGTAAAACCAATTAAGGCCTTATTTCACCTGTTTGTCTATGCTTTGTGTATTTTTTTACCTTAGAGTTAGATGTTGACATTAGCTGAATAGTTGGTGCACTAGTTTGGAAGAAAGAATGAACATATTTGTCACTGGGATTGCAGAATAACTGGAGTACCAGCAATAAAATCTGAGAGTTTCAGCAACTGACTGAGAGCAACCATCTCAGAGGTTCATTTTTATTGTGTTATTAATTGTAATGTACAAATCTAATAGTATGAGAATGATAATTGTCCTTTTCATTAAATGAAGCATTTGTAACCTAATTTATTTGATGACTTTGCTGTTGGCTAGTTAAGAGCTCCATGTCTTTTGCCCCCATGTTCCTCCCCAGTTGATGTTTGTTTTGGTGACTGCAACTGTTCACAGCATGTTTGTGTTTGAACAGAGATTTGTGGGGCATTTTTGAACTAAATATGGAATAGGTTTTGACAACAGATGATTTCATGCTTTGGCATCTTAAGACGTGACAAATATTGGTCAGTTTGTTGACATTCACACTGTTCCTCATTGTTCTGACAAAATCTCGACAGTACAGTGTTTATGCTCATTTTTAATAAAAATGGAAGCAAGCTGACAAACTGTTTTATGCAGACGCTAAAGTTGAAATATCGAGACTCGCACACACTTCTCAATGTGCGAGCAACAAAGTTTTGTCTTCCTGTGAAAGTGTGCGTAAATGGTGAAGGTGTTTTTTCAGCACTCATCAATATCTTAGATTTGTGTCCATATTGTTTCTTCCTGTACATTTATATTTATTTTGTGGTGAAATCAAATGCTAGAAGACCTTTAAATTAACTCGTAAAATATAAAGTGGCAAATGGGAAAAAAAAATAAACAAGCAACAAATTTGTTTATAATGTGCATTACTTTACAACTCTAACATCCATCTGTGTTTAGGAGATGGCCTGGTAGTCATACTTTACATTTGCATTGCTTGTTATGTAATCACATTGTTCATTGATCAGTTCAAAGTCTGAAGAGAAATGTAAGGTCAGACAGTAGAACTTTCGTTATCAATCAAAGTGCTTCAGATATTAATCTGATGCTTATATGTTTTTGTGTTTTAGTTGCTCACTACATATATAAAGTACAATAAAAGTGTAATTTTATGTATATAAAAATTTTAGATTAGATTTCTGCTAGAGGTTTGCCAATTTCCATGAAAAAGTGCATGACCAGTGATCGCCAATCAGATAAAAAAAAATATCATTTTCCTCTACCTCCTCTGTGCTCTTCAGAATTACTCAACTTGGTCAGAAACAGCCAATCAGAACCAGCATTGATCAGCTGGCCAAGCTCTCAGGAAATTTGGATTGTTTATTTTGATTCAACCTGCATTTGACTTTTAATAAATGTTTTCTGTTTTACTTGACATTTTGTGATATAGGCAATGCAGAGAACCTTACTGTCAAATATTATTTTACTGATTGTTGGTTTTTGACTGAGTATTGAGCTGCTGAATTGTGCCTGCAAGTACTTTGTATGTTTTATGTTTGAATTAGGTAAATTTAAAGCCAAATCAGAATTTATTGCCAGTTCATTTTTCCATTTTGCCAGATAACATAGTAGCATTGATACTTATCTTGAAAAATTGACAGCCAATCCACGTGATCAGCAATGATCAGTGATCAGCCCCACTGGGTCATCGGAATCTGCAGCAAAAAACCTGAAAAGAGCATCCCTAATTTCTGCTCATATCCCTCTTGTAACTGAGATCTGGAGCTCTGTGGGGTTTTACCCGGTTAAATAAAGAAAGGAAAGAGAACGCAGTATTTCTACAGAATTCTGAAACGCTCCAAATGACGAGCCATAATCCGATCTTACCCACTATCTCTGTAGATCCTGTAAGACTTTTTATAATAAACACACAAATATGAACCATTCATTACAGAATTGATTACAGATTGACTTGTGTTGATTGTAAACAATCTGCTGAGATGGTGGGCCATGTGGGCTTTCTGATCATAAGGGGTACAGCTTATGTTGTCAACTTATCCAATCAGCATAATACCAGTGGAGCATTTCCACTCCATAGGAGAGCTCTGTTGTGATAAACAGGCAGGCTGTTCAAGTAGATTCATTGCTTTACACACAAGTTAGTTTTGCACCAGAATGTTATCTACATCAGATTCTGCTGATAACCACATTGCTCACATCAGACAGATGATAGAAGTGATGCAGTGGCCCGGCTCAGGTGCTGAGCTGCTTCACCTGTGTTTGCTTGGTGTCATATTCCTTCATCACAGTTGTTCTGCATTTCTGGATTCCCTTACTGTTCATAAAAGTTACAGGCAGGGTTACACAATATATCCTAAATTTATATGCAATATGCATATACCAAGGAAAATGTTTGAGCTTCAACAGGTGTTGGCCAGTCAAAGGAAAAAATCTGACATTCAGCGTAGCCATTATTTTTGGTATACTTTGATTGGCGAATAAATGAAATCTGCCATACGTTTACATCACCACCACCTGTACTTTTGGTCGCTGCCTGGTCATTGACTCTGCTTATTGCTAAAATAATAGTTTTGATATTTCTCGCCAGCTGCTTGGATCTTTTTGAGCTTCTGCTGGCCAGTTCACTTGTTGGTTTTCCATTTTGATGTGCATGTGAACCTGATCACCTCTTTAGAAGAATCCTTGTCCCTATAAATTATGACTGAACATAGATGGTTTGTACGATTTCTGAAGCATTTCTCGTCATTGGTTGCAGTTTGGTGTCTGTCTTTCTGTGAGCTTGTCTCTAGTCATTTTGAGTTTCCATGAGGTTTGATAGGTTCAGTTGGCTTTAGTTATGTTTATAAAGCCTTTTGTTCATCATCCCTCAGTGGTTCAGTTAAGTGTGTGATCTTCAGCTGTAAAAATAAATCCAGTCTGTCAGTGTGAATGCTGTTTTCAAAATCTGTTGCTACTATGACTTATCGCAAGTCACATCATTCACTTTCTTTTCTTATATTTCATGATTTTCTAAAAACCTGCAGCCCTTTACTTCCCCTGTGGTGGATCTGAGGGGGATATTTGGGAACTGACTTGTTATTTTGAGCTCCTTGTTCCATGTCCTCATCTTTCAATTGGGTTAAAGAAGTGAACAGTTCATGGAATGATAGGATGTTCTGAAAGTTAACTGAATAGCGTGCACAAAGCATTCCTTTATCATTCTGGCTTATTTTGGTTATGTTTACACGAGACCACTGCCCAGGAACTGCAGGTATTGTCGGCTGTTGATTGGTGAAAAGTTTCACATTTAGACACCATGAGTCAGCTACAGTTGTCATGCCAGGCCACTAGATGGCACAGTGATTTGAAGATGCCATCAAATGTGCATTTGACCCTTGGCTTCCACCTCATAGAACAAAAATGTATTTTATGTTAAACAATACATATATACTTTATATATATGTATTGTTTATACAATATATATGTATATACAATGTATTGTGTTACACCTGTAACACAATACAGTTACTAAGTTATCTACCATTGTTTTTGTTGTTTGCTTGTGCTTGCATAGAGTAAGCCCAACAGCACTGTGTTCTGCAGAGTACTCGTTACAAAAAGTTTCACTCTGAAACTTGGATTCAACACATGCTGGTGTGAGATACTCCGGTCCGTGGTGTCGTATGAACGAGCGTCTGGATCAAAAACATTAAGGTTCAACTGAAGAGTGACTCTGTGTAAACGGGGCCTTTAATATTTCTTGAATTATCACGTGAAGTCGCTCAAACATGCTCTTTGTCAATTTTCATTTTGTTGAGGATCTCTTCCAGGAATCTCACTGGTTCTGGCCATTAAAGTTCTTTGTGGTAAGCTCAGTTTGGCTGCAGTTTGCCCCAGTGGCAAATAATTACCGTGATAGAAGTTGATTTTAAAGTTCTGCAGGTTTTCATTTATTCTGCTGTCAGCCCAGCAGTATGAATAGAAACTGTTGGAGGTATGGGTTGCAGGGGTGTGGAGCAGTCCCTGTTACAATATAATTTTTGTGCGAGATGTTAAATACTAAACAGACAACATATTTGTAGAGAACAAACAGCCCTTAGTGTTTTATCAGGAATTAAATGTGACAAGATTTTAGATTACCCTCAAAAGTGCATTTTTGTGAAAGTCTATTGATGAAGACAGTAATATTTAAGTTTGCCATACTGGTGCCTGGTGGTCGGGGTCCATTCATGGTATGCCATGTTTTTTAATTAAAAATGTTAAATATGACGTGATAATTGTATGTTGACATTGTTGGAAATACTTAAACACAGAACTGTAGAGTCTTAAAAACAACAAACAAAAAATCGAATTAAAATAAATATTTTGGACGTGTTAAATCCCAATTAAGTAAACAGCCAGTGACATGTCACATGTAGAGCTGACCCTAGGCATGAATTGACTGAACAGCTGCTTAGCTAACATATTGACATATTTTGAATTTTAACATATGTTTATTGAAAATGAAAATGCTGTTAAATTTGATTTAATGGTTTCTGGTAAACTCTTTACAAGAGTTCTACAAATTTAAGCTTTAAAAGAGCTGATAAGTTTACTTTGTAAAAGTGCAAAGAACAGTCTTCATAATTTTTGTTTCCATAGTTACAATCTGATGCCATGAGTTTAATTTTTGGTTTGAGCTCTGCTTGTTCAAAAATTCATGCTAATGATGATAGAGACCAAAATGTTCTATTTTGTGACTGTTAGTTTATAATAATTGCCATAGAGTTGTTTGTTTGCCCAGTCTTTATGGGATGAGTTATTTTGATCTCTATTCTTCAGCCAGCTGGCCCTGTCGGACTCATTCACATGTTACAGGTTAAGTCTGTGGTCGCGCGATACTCTGTCTTCTCAACCTTTGGAGTGAAGCAACGGAAGAGAAACAATTTAATTTGGCGCAGTTTGAGGCATTGTGGCGCTGCGTGTGTGACATCCACAGACCCAAACGCATCATTCACTGGGGAAACAGTCATAAACTTGATCAATTTGCAGCGCAGACACAAACCCAAGCTCTGTCAGAACATGTATGTGGTGAGTGCGTGTGAGATGTAAACACACACAGCACACTTAATTCTTTGTTCTCAAATACATATATTCTCTCCACGCACCTCTAAAAGAGTCACTATTGGTTGTATTTACGGTTCACATTAAGTTTGAGCAAGCAGAAAAAGCACTGTGGCTTTTAAACTTGCCTACCTTGGTGCACTCTTCTCTGAAGAAACATGAGGGGTCAGTATAAATGCTGATACAGGTGAAGCTTCTATGCCTTCCAAATCATCCAGTTTGAGTGGAAGATGGCACCACAAACTGTGCTGAGATAAACATCAGAGATGCAGCATCAGCAGCATGCAAGGTGGGGCAGCCACCACACAGAGAGGTGTACCCCTGCGACTTCACACCCTGTTCAGTGTATAAACCCTTCTTTGAGGAAGGATTTCGCTCTCCTGATGTTCACAGCAGAGCAAAGACTCATGCAATCTGGGGTTACTGATGGACATAAAAAACAAACTATTTTAGCCTGGCAGGGGAAGAGCCTCATAATACATTGGGAAAACCCAGGACTGCTTTTCTAATCATTCTCCTTTTAACCATGTTCTCTTTCATGTTCTAGCTGTTGTATTTTAGTTTTTTGTTTTGACAGTTTTTCAAGACCATTATACTGGTAATCTCTTTTATGTACAGCTCTCTCTACCCGAGAGCCATTCGCAACAGCCATCAAGACATACGATACCTACCATATAGTTGGATCAGTTACCAACATATCAGGCTAGATTGCATCGCATTTATTGTAAGCCTAAACTGTAGCCTGTGGTTTGTGTTTTCTATTTCATTAAAATGTAACATGTTTAAGAGACTCTGCTTCTAATCTCTGTCCCTGAACTGTTTGCCCAGTCTTTATGGGATGAGTTTGGGCTCGAGGTTCTTGTGTGTGCCATTATGCTGTGTTAATTATGTTTGTTTGGCAGATAACTTTGTTACCTGGTTCTTCTTTATCACCTTATAGTCCAGTTTTTGGAAGAGGTATTATTTCACCAGCACCTCAAGAAATACCTGGACTTCTTTTCAGGTCTTTGAGATTTCAGTTGGTGACTGAACTGCTTTGAGTTTGTTTCAAATAATTCCAATCTGCAGACAATTCCAGATCTTTAGCTCATGTGTTCCATTACATTTTACAAGAGACCATGTTGTTTAAAAGCTCTCAGCTTTACTGTGTCACTGAAACCAGCTTACTGTTGGTTAATAAGATTAATTTAGAGTTGACTCTATTGGACACTGATGGAGAACAATCAAAAATTCTGTGATTGGGACTCCAATTTGAAACTTGCAACTAGTTTAAGAATGTCTTACTATTATAACAGAATTACAGCATATACTGCATACTTTATTTTCTTTTCTTTTTTTTAACAAAATCTTTTTGTATGAACACTGTATAAGCATGAGTGGTGTGTGTTTATGATATGGGAGGTCAATGGGGTTCATACTCATGGCCCTCAGTCAAGTCCTACAGAGGCCTTCCCTTCTCATTCATAGCTGGATAAAATAGCTGAATCCTTTGATTTGATTCATATACACTGGAGAAGAAATGCATCTAAAAGTTTCAGGGTGTGTGGTAGCTCTTGAGGATTAGACTTGAGCACCCCTCCCCCAGACTACTTACAAAAAGTCATTTTCAACATCTGTTAACTATTTTATTTTGAACATTGTACGATAATCAGCTTCACTTGAACATAGCTCAGAGACCCTAGAGTTAGGCATGAGTTGATCAAAATAATTCTGGGTTGTTGTCTTCTGGTCTGACTGCCTCCTTTTTTCCATCAGTGTTGGCTCACTCTGCTCTGCTCTCTTTTCAAGAATTAGTCTGTAGTTTTGTTTTAGCACTCAAACTATTGAAACAGAATAAATGTACACACATGCAGGCAGCTCCCTTTAACACTCTGATACAAAACTCAAAGCAAAAAAACGGAAAAAAACATACTGAATGCCCTTTGACCTCATTTTTAAAGATGGACTTAGTAAAATTGCTTACATAATGCTTAGGTTTAGCTCTAAAGTGTGCTCATTGGCAAGAATTAGCCATGTTGCAGCTAAAGGTAAAAGCAGGACATTCTCAAACTTTTTCACAAAAGGTCCAGATGGATATGTTATAATTTGAATATGCCTATATTTGGATCCTGATGTCAGATTGTGTGCTGATTTCAATTCCACCCAGTGGATATATTCTGACTATAATTGTATTTTCTTTGCATGTTGTCCATACAAAGCAAACAGCACAGAACATCTACGTCATTATTCACAACTTCTCCTTCTGTTTGCTGATTGGCTCGCTCGAAATTCTACCAGAGGAATCCAGTTCAGTGCAGACAGAGCAAAGAAGGGAGGCAATGACCAGGCTACTTTTTTTGTGGAAAAGGAAGAAAAAGTAATTGTGTATTTACTACAGATGAAAAAAATAAACACAGCATCCATTTGTTGATGTTGTTTTGTTCATCTGATGCAATAAAATCCAGAGAGTACATTGTCTCATTAACTGATTACTACCCATTTGACTAACTGGACCAGAGGTAGTCATTCCTTCTGTTAAATGTTTCTAACAAGCGTTTCTTTTTTAGTCCCAAAGGAAAAAATTGCCAACCTTCTGAAAAAGAAACCAAACTACTATATTCCTGATTTGACATTTTCCTCTTCATGAAGACTTTTAACATTGCTGCAAGGAAGCTAAGTGAATAATAAATCATAGCACTCTTTGTATTTAGCATGGTAATTTATGTTTGGAAAGTTATGTTTTTTGTTTTTTTTGCTGAAAGCTCATCCCGAGCAGAGCCTGACTTTCAGACATGGGGCATTTAACGGTCTCACTCATCCACATGAACAATGAATGGAAAGAGCAAGGCAACCAGCTAATTTTGCCTATGGAAGCTTTTGTTTCACACTACTCCTGTCTGTCTGTGTGTATGCGTGCGTACAGTAGCACACTGTACTCGGTGTGGCCAATCAGCAGAAAATGACTGAGTGGGGAAGAACCTTCCACATACATTCATGCATGGTTATTGCTGTGCTGCAGTTCAGCATGTATGCAGTGTGTTAAGGTCATGAAAATCAGTCTTATTCATATAATTGTGCCCAAAGAATAAGCACAAGAAATGCTATTTTAAAGTATTTATGTATCATAGTGTTGTTGATCTACGTGCGCATAGAAATGGTGTTAGTCATAGCAATCGTTGAATAATCAATAAACTCTAAAGGGGCAGTATTGTGTATTTTCTAGGTGCCATTTTATAACACAACCATGTAACTGTTCAGTTGTTATACAAAATGCTACATATATCAAATATGACTTAAAATAAATTTTACTTTATAATTTGACACCTTGGAATTGGGCCTCCATCTCGTTATAAGTTTGAAACTTCACATCTGGATTGTCTAAGAGAAAACTGGATTGTCTTAGACTGCCTTCCCTTGGCAGTCTAAGGAAAACTGCCTTTCTGCGACTTGCAGAAAGGCAGCCACTGCCAATGAAGCAAACGAAAGAAGAAAACGTCATCTCGCAATAGTGAGGTGTCATCTTCCTCCATGAAAGCTACCTGCATCTCCTGAGCTCACCTGCATTTACCTCAACTTCACCATCCTTCTGCAAAAAAACTTGAGCCTTTACTCAAGCCAGCTATTCCAGATAGTGTCTGGGATAGTTGGCTGCAAGATTAGAAATAGTAGAAATCATTGTCCCCATGAACAAAGAATCAGATATCTGAGCAACAAAAGACGGCAACAAATAAAAGGTTCTCTGGGAACATACTGTGTTTGCATACGTGGGATGCTGGGATTGTCCGAGCAGACTCACAGATTCTCTTCCCCTCCTCTGAAGAAGAGCCAGGAAAAATAAGATGTTTCTACTGCTTCATTCAAAGTACCTTAATCAGCAGCCAGGACTCACCCAATGATGATGGAGAAGCATATGAGAGTTGGCATCACTGAACACCAGGTTCTCTTGGCTTATGTCTTCAGGCCAAGAGACTTGAAGGTCTGAAAGCTGAGCACAGCTGTCTCCTTTAAGGTGATTTTCTACTGGTAAATTGCTGTAACCGCAGACAGATGATTTGGTTCATGCTGGAATCATTCAATGAATTGTTGCAGCCCCAGTTCTAGGACAGTTTTCAGGAAAGGACGTGGACATTCCTGTCTTATTGCCTTCATTTCCAAGTGTCACTTCCACTGAAGAAATTAACTTCTGGCTGAAGACCAGTGATGTAGTTTATTGGGGCTCTGGAGTGCCATCAATTTAGTTGGATGATTTCTCAATAGTATACCTAAAAGAATTCTGAATTTGCACCAGAAATTGGACTGAAACCCTGTTTATTGAGCACAATTTACTAGAAAGTCTCTTGTCATTCATGGTAATTTAACTTGAACAGACCAGACTGCGGTGGTTGTTTGATTGTCTTCTTGTGCCAATATAAGCACTTCTACCAGTCTCCTCTCCCCCTTCCTATCTTTTCCCCATCTTACTTTAACAGCCATAATTTAGTGATAGGGCTGTTGGATGTAGCAATATATCGGTCAATCTGGCTTCATACTCCTGTGACTCTACTTACTGTCGCACTGTAACAAACATATTCAACTTCTGTATAGAAATTGCAAAGAATGTGCTGAGCTTTACAGGGTTGACCAATCGCACACAACAGCTCACAAGTGTACCAGTGATGGATAGATGAGTGTCTTAAGTCCCAACTCTAAAACTTTCGTAGAGTCTATAGCTGGGAAAAATAGTGCAGAACTCACTGGTGCCCATGTGTCAGATTGTCTTGAGTACCATTGGTATGTTTTATTGTAGTTCAGTATATAACACCCTTCAAATGTAAGGATTTAATTTACTTGCACCTAGTTGGTAAGCTTGTGTCAGTTGCTTTATTTAGAAATTTGATTTTATTTTCTTAGACTTCAGGTTTTGTATGTGACGGCGAGGTTATGTGGTATTTGGGTAACTGGATACGCAGAATGTTAGTGGTTTGTTTTTTGGTGCCTAAGGAGACAGAATGAAATGTGAAGCCAAGATGGGCTAGCTGGATTTACCCCTCCCCCCAACGCTGAGGCACAGACCCACACACAGACGGTGCAGTAAAAGCTCCATGACACATTGCCTCTACAACAGTCATAAAGTCTTCCTTAGGCCCAAATAACCCTGGGGATGTAATAAACTTTAGCACTCAACCATCATAGTTACCAAGTGAATCTAGAACAGAGGACATAACAAGAATTAAATTAACTAATAATAAAAATAATGAAGCATTACTGAAGGACATATTGTTTTGTCTGAATAAGCATCTTGATTTCTTGATTTGTGATGTAGCATAATAATTTTGATAATTTCAGCATCTCAAGTAAAGGAATTTTATTCACACACTCTACTGCATGGTTTTTCATGCAGCATTAAAAAATTTTTTATTGAGGCTGCACAATAAAGCCAGTCACAATCATCATTGCAATTTAACATGCACCATGTTGCATCCTGACATGGTTGCATAGTTCTGTAATTTAGAACTGTGGATGTCAACCCACAATTGTTGATAATCTGCCACAAGTTATTTTTTTCATTAAATCATTATTTAACAGACTATGTTGATGATTGCATGCAAAGTACATGAAATAAAAAGGAATATACTTAGTTTTTTATTTTAACTTTCATTTTTAGTAGATAACCCTCACTTAAAACCATAACCAAAGTTACACTACAGAAAAAAATTATTTGAATAAAATTATTCATTTTCAAACTAAAAGAAATGGAACAACAGTGTAGTTCAAAGCATTCAGATTTACAAAGTTAGGTTTTCTTCTGTTTACCTTTCATAGTTAAATACAGAAAAAATAGAAACTTGAGCAGCATTAAGTGTAACACAAACATTGAAATTATGAGCGTGGAAGAACATGGCATGTTTCTGCTCCTGATAAAAGATTTGACATCCTGAGTTCTAGTAGAAAAAGTAAGCCTGAGTTCTGCCTCAGTGTATGCTCTGATTCTGTGTTTTCAGCTGAGCCAGAGCTGAGAAGGAACAAGTAGCGCCAAACCAGGGAAGGATTCTCACTCAGAGCAGAGCAGCACCAGAACTGAGAGAAGCTTCCCTCAACCAGTTTCAGGGAATCATCACATGATAGCTCCACCAGTTAACTCTCTGCATTGTTTGGCAGTGTTATGATTTCTGTCTTTAATGTCGAGGTGTGGCATATCCCACACATGGGCACGTCACATATCACAATAGTATTTCATATAAAATAAAAAGTTTCTTTATTTTAATAACTTAGTTCAGTTTCACACAAACTGATGTTTTCAAGTCTTTATTTCTGTTAGTTATGAATGGTGCCTATTTCTAGCAGTCATAGGCCAGAGGCAGGGTCACCCTGGACAGGTCCATCAAGTTATGTGGACATGGATATATCTGTAGTTTTGATCATAACTCTCGTTCTTACTTTGCACATGTTACCAGACTGTGTTACATATGCATTGAGCCACTGTTAAGTGTTAACTGGGATTGCAGGACATCTTTGAGTCAAACTATGCAAGATGCAATAGATTTTTCCTTTTTTTTCAATTTGAAATAAATTTTTGCCCTCTTTACATTTATAGCCTATATGAAGATCTGCTTTATATAGGTCTGGGTGACGATAACCTCTCCTATCCCCTCCAGTCACGTGTAATATTTCATATGTATGCATTCAAACTTGCCATTGATGTGGCTGGTTACTTGGATTTACTTTGACAGTCTTTCCTGGCATGGCCAGATAATGACAATAATATGGTCTGAAATAATTATGACTCTGCTGATATCTATATTAATCTGACATATTTATAACAACAGTGTGACACAGTATATTTCTGGCCTCCTTATTAGCTAAAAACAAACTCCACAGACACTGACATGGGGCTTTGCTGAAGGCTATACTACAAACAATAGAGTCGGAGTCTGGGATAAAGTAAATATTCCACTATTCTGCAGCCTAATAGGAAGAATTATTCCTGAAATACAATAACCCCCCCAGAGAAGCAGTTATTCAAAGCACTCAAGTTCCAATTTTAAATATATGTGAATTTAAGCTTCTGTAATTATTGTCATTAATATTTAACGCATGTGATTACATGTGCATTTAATTTAACTTAAACAAGATGCAGGAGTTTTACATGTCATGCTTGGTAACAAGCACATGTGCACGGTGGCTCTCTGAAGCTTGTCTTAGTCAAGCTTAGGAAAACATTACAGTAAAGATGATATTCTGTTTGAATCAGGGATGAAATTGAATCTTTAGTTGGGTTTGTGGTCATGATGACACCATTTGGTTTCACTGTAGCTTTTCACTGTCCCCCTCCTTGCATGGTAAAGTAATAACTAGCATTTGTTGTCCAGGCAGAACTGTGGTTGTCTGTGTGATTAGAAGGCTGGACAGAGATGCTGAACAATCTGAGCAACATTGCTCTCAGTTAATATGCAGAAGTCCTGAATAGGCCTGTTTCATTGCATGCATTTTGACTTGACTAAGTCGAGCCCTGGTGTGTGAGGACTCCATTCTGCTTGGAGGCAGCTCTGCTTGTGTGAATCCTACACAGGGAGTCTGACTGTGTGCTGTAGGGGAATGCCCCTCTGATGCTCTTGTACTTCTTCTATTATTTTCTGAATACATATTTTTCAACCAATCTTTTATATGTAGAAACATTTTGGTAAAAGTAATTCTTCTCAATTCTTCTCAGTAGTTCAACCTAAAGAACCTAAGGACTCCCATATACTCAGGTATACTTCACTTGTCAGAGGTTCACCATCCAGCCACACAGCCCACAGAACACCCAAAGAATATTTTTCCATGCTCGCAAAAAGTCTGAAGCCATGTTGTATTTGTAGCTTTTTCTAAAGGCAGTTTTCACACGTGATCCACATGGTCCAAATCAGTTGTTGAATTTGTAACATTTTCCTTTTGTTTAGTTTCCTTTCATACAGACAAAACTCCAAGTGACCCAAAGTTTGTTTTTTGTTTTGTTTGTTTATTTCTGGTCAGAGGTGTCCAGGACAGGAGGTCAGAAACAGGAAGCAGATACCAGACTCTGAACAGGTAGACATTTCAAAGACAATTTAATCATATCAGTAGCATGTTTCTGGAGGCTATTCTAGGTAAAATGATTTGTGAGGTATTTTGCATGATCTTGAGAACATGTCTTGAAAGATGCAGAAGTTTTTCTTCTGGCCCCCATTGTTTAATGTATTTATTCTACCACATCCCACAATGCAACATAAACCTGTCTACCAGAAGGTGTTTTGTTAAAAGCTTGCAACAGTAGCTGTGTTGGAATCACATTCATACTTTAAACCGAGTGGTCTTCAATTAATTTGAAAGTGTACCAAGAACACTTAAACAGTCCTGGTATGGTTGGTTGTTGGTCTGCACTCTTATGTGATTGCACTCTGAGAGTTAATTACTATTAAAAAGAGGAAAATATCATCCTCTTTCAGACTAGAAAGATGAGGTAACAAAGAAATTCACTATATTTCCTAATATTATTGGCATCACAAGACTTTCTAATATCATGCAGCCGTGAATGTGAGCCAGTGAGACTCTGGATTACGAAGAATGAGAAAAGAACTGCAGACATTTTAACTGCATTTCTTCTTCTTTACTATTAGCAGGAAGAAAATGATCAACCTGTGATTTATTTTGGTTAACTGAGCTGTACTTACAATGCTTTTCTGTTTACCATTTTTATACATGGTTACATTCAGCAATTTAAAAGCAGAATTTTCAAGTTAAATATTTTGCCTGAAGACTCTAAAATTCCTTTACCTTGAGGTACTCCTGTCCATATCCCTAAGCCCACTTTTAATATTTATTTTGAGATAAGTAAGTTGGGGTTAAATCATTTTCTATGAAATGGGGCATTCACACTAAAAGTTAATACATTAGAAGGTATCAGATTTTCTTCCATCAATAGGCAGATCAATATCAACAACACTCAAAATGAACACACAACAAAAAGCAGAATCTCAAAGAATTCAGAGTGGACCAAAAAGAAAAAAAGATGACTACATTCACTGAATTCCCCCCCAAAGTAAAAAAAACCTCCAACTATGAAGTTTTATGTGTTGCTAGAAAACATTTTTGTATGTCTTGCCAACACATTGTTGACTGCAGACTGAAGGTTGCATGTGAGGACCACTTATTGAGATGCAGTCACACCTGCTGACTATGGAATATTTTAATAAATCAGTTGAAGAGAAGTGAGAGTTTACGAAAGGTTTTGTTGAAGATATTTCTTCTGAAAAAAAGTGGGAGCTGTATACACAAAGACTGAGTCATATACTTGAATTGAGATTTCTGTGATGGATGGAAGAAATGATCAATGGTTGTGATCATTATGGAAGGGAAACTTTCCTTTAAAAGTGAAAATCATTCTTTCACATTTTAAAAATAGTGAAATACTGTAGATTGAATGCCTTCTTAAACTATTCAGTGTTCTGTTGAACCACAGCACTTTTATATTTATGAAACTTGAATAACAGCAATTGTGAATCTCTTTTGCTACTGATTTGTTAAATAGTTTTCATTCACTTCATGATTACACACTTTTTGGATTAGTGGAAAAGTGAAATACAGGAAAATAAAAATAGAAAATTGACATTTTGAGAAAAAGGAAAAGAGTAAAAGAGATTTTATAGGTCCAACATATCCATCCACACAGACTGATGACACGACTGCAGGGGTCTGGTGTCACTCGGTGCAGAGAAGTTTTTATGTTTTCTTTTACAAAGGGATTTGTTGTAGTATTCCATGTTTATCTTTGAAATCAGACAGAATCTTATTTTGCTGGAGCCTTAACGGTCATTTTACATTTGATACTCATAGGTCAATACAACATCCTCTTCTTTTTCTTTTTTTTTTTCCAGTGGAAAAACAAAATGGCAGAGTTTGGATGCTGTGCTGTCCTTTTTTCCTTTTAATTCTCTGGTACTGGCATATTCTGCTTGGCCTTGTGCTGCTGCCACATGACTCACCGACTGCCGTTCTGATATTACAGAAATACACACACGATGGAGAACAGCGGGATGAAAGAGTGATGTTTTGGAGAGGTGAAGTGAAAGAAAAGGATGTAGACAGTTTGAAAAAGAAGAGAAGGAGAGTGAGAGAATTTGAGAGCTGTGTTCTCTCATTAATTGTTTGGTTTTCCAGCCAGGCTGGGAGGGCAGGAGGAGAGCCTGACAGAGAGCGAGTGAGAGAAAGAGAGAGAGAGAGAAAATGGGAATGTGAATGAGACACAGACAGAGACAGAGAGAGAGAGAGGGAGAGAGAGACAGAGAGAGAGAGAGAGGGGGGTTTCTTTCTCGTCTGTCTGGGCTTTCTCCCATAGCAACAGTGGCTTAGCCAAGTGAACGCCAGTTCCTTTGAGTTCACCCACTGCACTGAATTAACTCTTTGAGTACCAGATAACAGCCCTGTGCACACAGAGAAAACAAACCTCATTTATCAGAGTTCACTATCCAAGCTGGGTAGCAATCAGCTGGTTGCTGTTTTGGGGAATTTGATTAGTCAGAAAAGTGTAAAGGAATCAAAATGTCCTGACAACTCTGATGTTTCACCTTTGTATCCAAACTCACAACATGTTTATCAGACTGGATTTATTTGTCTGGAAGAGTTTCAAACAAGGTTTCAACTGTGAATTTATTTGTTCCTTAGGATAAGGACGAACTTACCAATCATTGACTTTGCAAATTGCAGTCATTTTTCATTCAGTCTTTCTGTTAGAAATGTAGCAGAAAGGAACAAAGTTTCTGTTTTATCTGTGTTTTGCATAATTTACTACTTTGATTGTACGAAAGACACTGAATGTTGGTCACATCCACAAAAAGTTATTGATGCTCGATATGAATGATTGCTCTAAAGCCATGATTGCTGCTACATCCTGGTGCAGGAGGAGTGAATGCTGCAAGTCAGTGGCTCAATGCAATCTGCTGGGTTGACTTTAAATCATAAATTGAGCATACTGTACTCTTTAACTAGGACCAATTGGAATGTGTGTGATTGAATTGAAATTAGTTTTTGCCTTGAGACAACATTTGTTGTGGATAGGCTCTATAGAAATAAAGCTGTATTAAATTGAAACCTTGATGCTTCTTACATCAGAGTGTCATCAGTCTTTATCCATCTACACCTTTGTGACATTTTTCAAAGATTTTATGCTCCTCTTATTAAAACCATTGACAATTTTTTTCATGTTGACCAAAAAAGATCAAATCAGAAAATCTGATTTGTGCCCCTTCCATATGTGCAACTAACTGATACATATTGGATAGTTTTGAACCCTCATGTCACATTTTATCCGACTTTTATGTCAGTGATGGAAGACATGCATCATAACTGCACCAGAAGAAGCCAGACGGGCTAAACGAGGATTTAAACAAAGGCTGAAAATACTAATTCTGAAAATTATGAAAGAGGTCTGAGTAATGCTCATTGTTGTGACTCAACATCCAAACATACTTCTGTACTGAGGCACAGTCAGCGCTCCAGTAAAGGCTGTTGCTGTTAGTCGTGCTTTCTCTTATCAGCTTCCTTCATCTTGTTTTGATCTGGTGACAATACTATCAGCTCCCATTGCTAAATAACTTTAAAATTATGCATGAACGATTCCATCCATTATTATGTCCAAATAGAGCACTGCTGGGTGATATCTATGTTCTTCTGCTCATGCTCGTCGCCTTGGGGACAATAGATGTAATTTAAAAAATCTGAATTAAGCTTCAAGACCTGCTGAGGAGTATAGCCTCTGACCCACCAGACCACAGAAACAGAACCTGGTTTCAGTCATTCATGTTCCCAGGCTTTCTTGTGGATAATCTTTAGAAGAGCCTTCCTTCTAGGACAGCATTGGTCTCCGCCATGCCAACCTCAACAGCAATGCTAGCAGCACTTGCACATCTTTTATCAAAAAACAACCTCTGGATATGCTGCTAAGGCACCTTCACTCAGCATCTGAAGTTGGCCGTTAATGGAAGTTTGCTCCACTGCTGCTGCTTGTTCTTAGATCCTACAAAATGTTTATCTGCAGTAAGTAAATTGCATATAAAAACGAGCTTGTCTTTACCTTACATTCAGTTTGAGGTTGAGGTTGTTGAATTGTCATTCTACTTGTTTATGATTGAAACAAGGAGATTGTCTCCCAGTGTTTCCAGTAAGAGGAACGTGATCCATGTTTTAGCTCACACCGAAGCAGAGAAGTCTCTGTTCTGCTGTTCCAGCAGTGAGCTAACTCTTTCCAGATGGTGGATAGTTAGCTCTCCTTTCCTCCCTCCTCTGCTCTGTGTTCTTACAGGACCAGGCCTCGACTGGAAACTGCCTCTCAAACTGGGAGCATCTTAAACTTTATTACTCTTTGGAGAGATTTACACCAAGCAGAAAAGATCATTTTCTACTCTTAAACTATCACATGATTCTACACTTTGTAATAATTCGGTTGCATCTGCTTGTTGCATCTGCTTTATGTAGCAACATTTTGATTGTGCTACAAAATCACACAATGAGGATGAGAGAACAGAGGCTAATGCATGAGCAGTTTCACAACCAAGTTACATTTTTTAAGACCATGACAGGACTTACTTATTTCATTTGTTTGTTTCAAGAGAAAGTATTTAGAAACATCAAGGATTAATATAAACTGGAGTCACAGTGAGATATTCTTGTACCAATGATCAGAAGAGTAAATCTGAAAGATTATTTGTGACCATAAATTATTAAAATCTCTAATTAGTTTTTCCTCTTAGTAACATACAACAGTAGTAAACATTTTTCAAATGAGCAATGCTGTGCTACTCTGAGCCAGAGAAAAGACTGTAAAAAAGACTGTAAACTGTAAGAGATTAAAATTCAATCCAATTAAAAATGTAAACTGGATGCACCTTGAAACCAGTAGCTTGACCTAGCCTGGGCTTTCTTTAGAATATTTCTCTTACAGATGTTTATGTTTCTCAGTTTTAACATGACAAATGAAACCTTTTTCTTCTTCTCCAAATTAGTTGAGTTTAATTGCAGGTTTGTTGGAATTTTATTTTAGTGCTCAGTCTTGACTTTCAGGGCGCTTTCACACCAGAACATGTTGGGTTCGCTTTAAAACTGCAAGTGATCTTTGGTCCACTCTACATGTGGCGCTTGGTTCACCTGCAGTTGATTTCTAGTGCACTTTCTTTCTTGTGGAAAAGTTTGCTGATGATCCATAGAACTGAAGGGAGGAAGTTATGTCTTTTATACACATGCTTTATGTACATGTGACCAGAAAACTCAGAAGTTGGGCCACATTAGCGTATGTGGCCCAACGGCATGTTTTGTAGTTTGACCCTCATTTCATTTCTATGTTTAGGGTTGGCCATTGCACCTATCTGCACATTATTGCTATCAAGACGAATACTGGATCCCTGAATCTGAAATCTTACTTGGAAACACTGGGTCACAGTGACTCTCTCACCGGGTGCTTTATTTCTTTTTTATTTAAAAGAAAAAAAGAAAAGAAAAGTGAAATTGGCTTAGGCACACTTGCTTGATGCCTGTACTTGCAGCTTATCATGATGGCTCCCCACCAAGCAGCCATTGCAACTTGTTGTCATCCCAAAGTTTCTGAGGAGGCGATCACAAGCCCTGGACAGCTGTGAGCTGATCCTCCAGTGTCCAGCAGAGCAGTCACATGAGGAGAACTGGTTGAGCATGGTACTCAACAATTTGTCCTGCATTAATCAGTCTAACTGTTGATGCAAATTCACTCATCATTTACAGATTGTACACGGACTTTACAAAGTTTCCACACATCTGACCAAACAGCTTAGCGTTTTCTGAATTTTGACCAGTTGTCCCCTAATTTAACTTTGTTTCATGACATCTCTTGAAACCTGAATCTGCAAGATGAAAGCATGTATGATGCTAATCAGTGACATTTGTCTTTTTTATTGTAATTTCTATTTCCAGACATTCTGTAGGATTTGCTTTTACTTTATACACTGTTCATATTAACCTGAATGATCTATTGTAAAATTCTTCTTTTGCACTTTCACAACTCCTCTGGACATGATTTGATTTGTATAAATGGTGATATTTCTACTTGAAAGTATTATTTGCACTTTTAATTAACAATGTTAAAATTATGTCTTTTTTTTGGGACGGCTATGTGCAGAAATTTTAACTTAAAAAAAAAAAAAGCTTAAAATACTTGCAAGTTTGCAACTTTATTTCCAAGATGCAGCAAAATCAGGCATTTCATGCTGCACAAAAACCATCCTGTAGGGACCAAGAATCAGTGGTGTACTGATTCTGTGCAGCACTACCTAGTTAATTAAAAGTGAAGAACTGAGTTATGGTTTGAAACCACCAGATGTGGATCGTGCCATACTTTGATCTTTGTGGTCATCAGTTCTCAGTTATTAGGAGACGGAAATGTATAACAGGTTAAATCTGGGTTTTGTTTGAAGACTATTCCTGATCAGACTGCTAACACCATCATTACTACACTATGTACTGTAGATGATGTTCAGCACTTCCTCAGGAGGAATGAACCATTTTTAGCAATGTAGGTTTGAAATTATGTACATGTGAAATATTCAGTACAATCCAAAGTGTTTCCTGTTACTGGAAGGAAAAATGCCCTTCTCATGAGCAGCAGGTAACAGCCCTGTCCTGATTTCTTAAACACACTCTTACACGATGTGAACAAACACCTCACAAAGATCCTGGTGTTTGTATCATATCTGTACTTAATGGGATCAAGTTCTGGAGGTGCCTCCTGTGATACTGAGTGACTCAATCGGCAGTGATTGGCCTAAGGACTGTAAAGCTTGTCAGACGAGCAGACACTGTGTTCTGCCAGTTGCACAAATATTCAGCCAGACGACCCCCCACCCCTCCTGCCTCCCATAGTCTGTGGCTCTGTGCATCAGCTTTCCACACAGACTGTTGGAACTGAAAGAAAAGCCAGATGTGGATTTAAAATGTTCGAAGACATGTGCAGGGCTTTGTTTCCCGTAGTGCTGCTAAACAGACTGGGGTTAAACACCAGAGACGGGAAGAAAGCTCCATGGTGACACACCTTGAAACAAGTCTGTTGGGATTGTCTGACACCTGAAAAACTGTCTGTATTGCCACATGTTTCAGCGTAGTAAGGTGTGGCTGAAGTAGTGGAGTCCCGCAGGGCAATAAAGCTTGTGAATGTGGCATGACCTAACATGGAGACTTTATTAACAGCTGTGCTCTTCAATGGAAACTTCACCAGCTATGTGCTTAAGGTGATAAAGGAAAATAAAGTTTAATGGTTCCATTAAGCTTTTACCAGATCTATCAACTGCAGTACCTGTTGTCTCCAAAACACAGGTAGCATTAAGGCATTTTTGTGTGAATACTGTTCCAGTTGATTCATGTGCCGTAATTTCCAGACTATAGAGCGCACCTGATTATAAGCCTCACTCAGCACATCTTTAAAGGAAAAAACATTTTGTACATACATAAGCCGCACCTGTCTATAAGCCGCATGTGCCTACATTGAAATATGAGATATTTACAAAGAAAGACGGTACACAGAAAGAGTTTTCAAAGTTTTAGTAATATACCTTAGCTTTTCTTTCCAAAGAGTGCCTGTGACGCGGCAGTAACACTGCAGCAATACGGTAACACAGCACTAACCGGGCTGGTAAAAAAAAATATACCAGTAAAAGTCACTGAGAGCCGTCTTCATCTTCCTCCTGTGCACTGAAACCATGAAAGTCTTCCTCCTCGGTGTTGGATTGAAATAGCGTCAGATATTCTTCTGACGCTATTGTCTCTCTTTTGTTGTTCTTTATTGGCCAGCTCGATTGCTTTTAACTTGAAAGCTGCGTCATATGCATTTCTTCTTGCATTTTCCATGATGAGGGTCTGTTCATGCTAATTTTCTGCATACACAAAGCACAAAGTCTTCCTCGACACATATATTCCACCTCTCTCACTCTTACCTTTTCTGCTCGAGCGCCCCTGGCGGCCCTTAGAAAAAATGCATAAATTAGCCGCATCATTGCATAAGCTGCTGGGTTGAAAGCATGACAAAAGTCGCGGCTTATAGTCCACAAATTACGATATATAAATCTGTTGTGTTAAAATATAAAAACAGCAGTGCCTTCTGATATTCCAGTGTGGTTTTGTGTGTGTGTGTGTGTGTGTGTGTGTGTGTGTGTGTGTGTGTGTGTGTGTGTGTGTGTGTGTGTGTGTGTGTGTGTGTGTGTGTGTGAAGTCCAAAGTTTCTGTTGACATTACAACACAGCATTGTTACATGTTCACCAGTGGCACTGTTGCTTCTGCAGTAGTCACCGTAATGCACATAGTAAAAGGTGATGCTTCAGTCTCATCAGAAGTTGTTTGAAGTTTTGATTTTATTGTTGGACATCTTAATATACAATCCTAAATCAAGACACAAACTATATAAGAACATGTAAATGTAAGCAGCAGAAATATTTTAAGTAAAGGTATTTAAAAACTGAATGCAAATCTGCTGATAATACACTTGTATATCTAGCTAGAAACAGAAATGTGTGTGTGTGTGGGTGTGTGTGTGTGTGTGTGCGCGTGTGTGTCCTGTGGAGTGTACAGGGCTGCACACCCTGGATGACTGAAGCCTTCACACAGTCCGGCTAAAGCAGAGATGTAATATGAGATTTCCTTGAGAATCTAGGGCAAGGTTCCCTCTCTACACGTGCTGAGTATGCCTGCTCATGCTCTCAGCCTACATGTGTTTGCTCTTAGGTTGCTGGCTTGTGTGACAAGATTTGTCAGTAAATACAATGACCTGAAAGCATACTGTTGTGAGAAAGGTAGGTGTGTTTTGGACTGGTGTGTATACGCGTGATAAGTTTGTTTGTGTGTTCTTGGCTTTTTAGCTGCGGTGCAGCACATGAAGGGAGGGAGGGGTGTTCTGCTGCTGGCTCCATTGATTGGTTCTACACAGACTGCAACTTGACCTCCAGACCAGATGTCTGTAATTCTCCCAGAGACATGCGCACTCACAGGACACAACTCATACAACTTAAAAAAACTACACAGCAGCCAGCAGTACATTCAACAAGGACTTGTTCACCAACATAATGCCAGCTCAGAGCAACATGTTGCTTTGTTTGCTTTTCTTTTGTCTGAAACCAAAGCAATACGTTTCTTAATGTATTTATAATTCTGGATGCTGTGAAAATATTTGAAGTCCAACTTCTTTATATTTTTCATTTTTTTAAACTGAGTTGGTCAACAAAGCTGGTTAAATCATAGTTTCTTTTGGATTGAAATCATTTTTGCAGTATAGGTGTTGGAATAAATTCTGTCAGTTTATTAGCTTTAAAAGAAAGATCTACATATGCCTTTTTAATATGCTATAGAAAGTATGTCAAATTAGGTCATGCCATATTTCCCACAGATTTGTAGGGTCAGGGCTAGGCATGGGTTGAGATGTTAAGTTTGTGGAGGGCCATGAAGGTCTTCAGGGTCCTCAGCAGTTGCAGCTGCAGAGTTCATTTATGCCTTGGGCCGGCTCCAAATGTGTTTGAAGATCAAGTGGCTGATTACTTAATTGGGATTTAATAGAAATGCAAAAATTTTTATTTATTTTTAATTATACTTAGTTTTTTGGGGGGTGTTTTTATGACTCTATACTTGTGTTTATGGATTGTCGGCCATGTCTTCCAGTAACAAAATTATTCAGTAATATTTTTACATTTCATGTTTACTTAAGATTTTTTAAGACAAAAACACAGTAGACTGCTGGTGGACCGCTCTGCTGCCCCAACCTCTGGGCTTAACAACATTTCCTGGTAGAAACTCTGTGTATGCCATGCTTATGGCGATGCCCATGTTGACCATTAAATTTATTTATTTTGAGGATAACACCTCAAAACAAACCAATTTTTGAGTAGCTCTTTATAAAATATACAATAATACGTAAAAATCCAAAATATTACATCTATAAGAAATATTACAAAATTCAAAATATAACATTGGTATTTGACGATGTTGATCATTTTTAATACGTCTGTATTGGTCTGTTGTGTAAAACTTAAGTGCAGTATATGCAGAATGTAGGGTCAGGTTGGAAAGGGTGGATGGGACTCCTCTGCAATACTTTATTATACTACTGGGATCCAATGGGGACATCAACTAGTTCAACTAATTTACTGTTGAAGATGCTTATTGAAATACACACCACACCAAACACTCTCTGTGCACCACCCAAGATGCTTGAGTTTGAAGTTATAGTTACAAGATTTTATAACAATACCCAATCAAGCATTACATATTATACCTGCCCTACCTGATGTTAGCAAACCTGTGACTTGGTTTGGGATCACTGTATCCTGAACACTTGATGACATGAAAGTCCAACAGCATAACAATCACTTTGGCTGATATCAATAGTGTCCTGTATGAACATCAGCTACCATAAGACATTCGTACTGGATTAAGATTACATTAGCATGTAAAATATAAGTTCATGTTACCTGAAAAATATATGGCAACAATTGTTGCACTCCAACAACTCCTTGGCAATAGGTAAATTGTCCACACTATTGCCCTATTGAAATGTTGTGCAGCCCTGGCCTGCGTGTGTTGTGACTCTGGTCTGCCATGTTTTCCTTGAGTGCAGAGATTGCAGGATCTATTCTTGCTCAGTTATCTATTCACCATAAACTGCCTGGCTACTACACTTTTGCCATTAGGATAATGAAGTTTGGCTTTGAAATGATTTAGAACTATGTCCATGTCTGCATCCTGATGAATGGAGAGGTAGAGTTTATCCCTCAGCCCTGATATAATGTAGACAACATTAACCGTACCTTCACACTGCTTTCATGTTAATTATATCAGCATGACACTTGTTTATATATCACGCTAAGCACTCAGACTGCTGGTATCGTTCGCCCATTGTCACACACATGCCGTCACAGATCAGTAAGCAATGTAGGGTTTAGCTTTTTGCTGAAGGACACCGACATGTGGCCGGGGAAGCCTCTGTTGAACTCCCAACCTTTCAGCTCCCGGATAGCTCTCTGCTGCAGCAGACTTGGTTCAGAGTAGGGCTGAAGTGAGTGATTGTGATTGATTGATTATTTAAATAATTTACTAATTTGATAATCTATTAGTAATTAATAGACAAATGGGCTTTTTTGTATACAGACACAAAAAAGCCAATTTGCTGAGGGGAAAAAAATTATACAGAGCAGTAACTAAAACACTTGGATGGAAGTGTGAAACCATTAGATCAGCAGAACAATGTGCATGGCCTGTTTTACATCCATGCACACAAAAATAGGTTGAAATGAATAACGGTTATTAAAAATATCCTCATTTAGGACCCTGATTGACTTATTCCTGGTGATGACTGAAAACTCTGACATGAGCGTTTCAAAGTTCTGCTGCCATAAATGGAGAAGTGAAAACTGATGTTGGACTCGGATGAAGCCCATCCCCTTGTGCAAAATGTTGTCAGTTTTGGCCTGACTTTAGAATAACAGGATTTGTTCTCTTCCAATCACATTATTGGGTTGTGTGATTTCAATCTATTGACTTCTCTGACTGGAACAATTAACATCTGAAGTTGATTATCTTAATCTCATTTTATGACCTAATTTTGAAGACCGCAGAAGGTGAAACTCAGAAGTGCCAAAGAGCCGCACCCAGATGGCGTGTACAAAGAGACACTTTTATGACTTCTTGCCAAGACGTCATCTGCGGTTTACTTTCCCAGATTTGTGAACTGATGTCTGCAGAGTTTCTCTTTAGAACAGCTCAGCATGTTGTTGCTGAACAGTCTGTTGATCATTCTTTGTTTGCTGTGTGATTGGACCTAACTTTTAAAATGAAAGCTTTTCTAGGGACATGATTGCTCTTCTGGCACAGTCTGGATGGGTCTGGATTTTGGTCTGTTCTCAGATCACCATAACAGTACATAATGTTTTTGGGCTGATACAGATGCATGAAGGCTACGCCTTGACTTAAAGCAGTGGTTCCAAAAGTTCGGGCCACGGTCCTTAGGGGAGGCACCGTGCCATTGCAAGGGAGGAGGGAAGCGGTATGGATGAATGAAAAAAACAACAACCAAAAAACAGTTATACAAAAGTGTTTCACTATAAAGATGGTTTATGGTGTGTTTTGTTGCAACCTGAAGTGTGAAATAGACTTCAGTGGAGTTTGAAAACAAAATATGTGTATAGGTTTATGTCTGGTTGAACGATGTGTGTGCCCAGTTGATTTTATTTTTTGGGGGGGTGGGATTTTATTGTAATCCATTGGGGGTTCCACAAGAAAATCTTTGGGAACCACTGACTTAAAGGACCTCTTGGGCGGTTGGTTGTTTTTGGTCTGGAGTGATGCTTTTCTTCAGACAGTAATAATTCCTGAGGTAGGAGGTGGATGAGATATATCTTTTGACAGATTATCTGTCTCATGTTATACTGTTATGACATGATGACAGTTTTAACAAATATGTAAGAAACATATTCTTTTTATGCATGGCCTATTTAACAGTCCTCAGTTGCCGCTGTGGGCTGTGATCACTGGAGTCAGGTAGTGGACTCCTGGGTTATTTGTAGATTGTAGCTTTACTGGTGCATTTCATGGCAAAAGGAACCTTCTGTTGTAACACCAGCTACAAGACGTAGTGTGAATTTTTACATTTGAACAGGAGAGCAGTGTGCATTTTCTGGAACTGAGCTGTGGGAGGCAGCATTTTGCCAGGGTGACCAGTAGGTAGCTCCAGATATCTGTATCTGTTTAAAAAGGAAATGAATAGCATGTGATAATTGATAGGACTTGCTCAGAGTGACAGCAATGTGGGAGAAAGCCACACTGCCATGATGTCACCAGTTGTAAAGCACAACACTTTCACTTTGAATAACACATGATTATTCAAAGTGATCATGTGAGTTCATGTGAGCTCACTTCGAACAGAATGAAAAGTGTTACAAATTACATTAGCATCAAAGCTTATTAAAATAGTTGAGGAGAGCCAGCAGGAAGCCTTTCTGCAGATTCTTTCTTCAACAAATATCCTGAGCAGAAGCAAAATGGGTGAGCAGAAGTTTTGTTGCTGTAAAACTTTGTTCAGCATGTCACATTAGAAAACTTTTAGCTTTAAGCTGGATAAGTTAACTATCTAAAAGTCTGTTGCAATTTTCCCTGAGGGAAATTGTAAATTTCTAAAATTTTAATTGTAAGTTGTAAAATTGTGAACCATAGACAGGGAGGCCTTAGTCCTCGACAAGGGTTCATGGGTTCAAGTCCTGGCCTCTTGACCTTAGCATGTCTTCCTCTTCTCTCACAACCCCCTTTTATGTCAGTCTACTGTGAAACACCAGTCAAGAAAAATCTTTGGAGAGAAAAAAAAAATCTTCTGACACCTTTCATCACCTACAGAGCGTTGGTTTTGAACAAGAGGCCACAGAGACATTTTCTTCCTCCAGGCTGTCTCTCTGATGAACACAATGATCGCCTTACAGCCTCAGTAGCAGTCATGTTGTACTATAACACCTGCCTTTAACAAAATATTTAAAAAAGAATTTTCAGGTGTATGTACATAATATTATTTTTGTCTTCAATTGATGTCCTCTAAAGTTTGTATATTAATACTTAATTTGTGTGTAATGTGAGCATGTGAAACTGAACTTGGATTTCTAATGCATGTTCGGGTTAGGAATGTACTGATCAGTCAGGACTGCTTGGTTGCATGGTTAATTATTAATCGAGTTACTAAAATTGTCAGTATTTAGAATATAATGCAAACTTGTTTTTGTGAACTTATTTATGTTGTTTTATAAAAGCAGTTTTAGTGGTAACTATCCATAAAATCACAAAGTAATACAAAAGCCCTCCATTTTTCTTTTGGGAGATTGTTTTTTCTGTTCCAGTCTTCTACCATTAGCTCACTATTGTTATGTAATACTTTTCCTGGGATTTGTATTTTCTCATTTTAATCTAAGGGATACATATACAGGCATGCTTGTTTGTGTGCTTGTGCACTAGAAGCAGGCATATTCTGGTTGTGTGTGTGTGTGTGTGTGTGTGTGTGTGTGTGTGTGTGTGTGTGTGTGTGTGTGTGTGTGTGTGTGTGTGTGTGTGTGTGTGTGTGTGTGTGTGTGTGTGTACATGTGCTTCTTTCAAGCCAGCAAACTTGCAATTTGAAACAGTAGTGGAATTTCTAGTCCACATGCAGTAGCAGGAGACGGAAACACGTGAGCCAGTTGACCTCAAACCATCTCTGAGTGGGGGAGGTGGAATGGCACAGCGGCAAAATACTCAGTCTGGAGAAAGCTGAGGATAAAATGGGAACGGCAGAAGAAGAGAAAGCTTTGGACAAATGCTGAAAGGTTGAGAAATACATAAACTGTTGAGGCTGTGCGGAAAATGTCATGATGCAACAATAGAGAGGGTCAATAACAACCAAAAACAGCAGGATTTGTTGGTGACATAACATGCTCTACATGTCATCATTTGAGACAATGTAGCAGTAGGAAGTCCTATCTCCTCAAAGCGTGATGATTTGATTCAGAACCAACTGACTTTCTCTTGTCATTGATCATTTCTCTCCTGATATGGTTCGATTCTGAGCTCTACAGTCTGCGGCTGTCTCATTGATGTTTTCCTGCCTTCGCTCTGTGAAGGCTCCTGTGAACAGGACCAGGGTTTACCAGGACCAGGCCTCACAGGAGCAGATATGACAGGACTTGTGGCTCCTCCTCCATTCAACACAGACACAAACTGCTCTCAGTTCAGCCACTTTGAAAAGAGCAAGAGGTAGAATGGTTTTAATTAAAGTGTTCAACAATCCTCCCTTTGTCTTTTGGCTTTCTCACAGTCACGTGTGAGTGTGTGTGACCATCATTACACTGCAAGTTTTAGTGACTGTTGTTTAGATGAAAGGGTGAGTCAAGGCTGCTAGTCCAGTCCCTGTATTCTCTACAGGAGGAAGTTCTCCTAACCAGGACAGTAGAGCCCATTACCTCACTTCCTCTGCCAGTCTCTGTACTTAGTGCTAACTGGGGATGTCAGTATGATCAATATATATAACTGATGCTGATAAGGTGACAATGTGTCAAAACAATTTAACTGGCTCATTTTCCTCTTCCAAATTGTTACCCATCTTCAAACGGCAGCGCTGCAAAGAACAGATTCAGCTCACCTGAAAATTCATGGCTGAGAATGAAATTGAGATTGAGAGCTGCTGCTGGAAGTTTAAAACTACAAGATAGAAGGTATGTCCACAGAAGAGCCTCTCTCTCTGAGTCTCATACAAAGTGTTGTTGGGAGGTACTTTGATCAATGACATAGGAAAAGCTGAGATGCAAAAGGATGGAAGATGCTAGCTGTGCTAATGCTAACCAGTGAAACTGAGAGCAACTGGTGAAGAAGCTAACATCTGTTTAAGTGTTAGCTCCTTGCTGCCAGTTCATTGATGTGAGTTGATCTGCTCTCCCAGTGCCATGCTCCATTCTAATGTGGGAACAGATTACTGTCGAAAAAGATCCCTCAGCTGACCACTTCATCGGCTGCTAAATAGTTAAGGAACGGCATGACCAACATAATCTCTCCATTTCGCTACTTAATGTAGCTGTACCTGCTTGTAAATGTTAACAAGCTGTGGGCCCAGTCAGTTGGCTCAGAAACCAGTGAGAACCGATACCAACCCGCCCAGCTAAATGTCGCTGTTCAAAGAAATATAACCAGAAACACAAACTGAATACTTCTGCATGAACCTAATCATTGTCAGTGCATATATTTTAATACTAAACATTCAACAATCACATGGCTGTTTCCATGGTACAAGCTTCCATAAAGGACATAAGCATTTCTTCTAAATGGATTTTTTTTAATCTACTCTTTTGTGATTCAGGAAAGCAGCATGTTTCAATTCTAGTTTCTCTAAACTAGAAATGAAGCTTTGCCCTAGAAAATCTTGTCATATTGTGATTGATAATGTATACTTCTCTTCATTATGAAGAACCCTGAGCCTTAAAAGGGTTTTAAGGCTAAAGGTTTTAAGGTAAAGTTTAAATTGAGATGATAGTGACAGCCATTGTAGTGGTCTTCTTGTAATTTGAGCAGAATGAGCAACAGGCATCAAAAACAGTCTGTAGTGGTGAGCAGTCCTGCTTCAAACTTCACCTTAAAAATGTTAATCGAGCATTTCAGTAAACCTCCCTTCAATCCATCTCCAAACAGTATGAGTGGGTCAGGGGAATATGAATGATGGTGTAAAGGCAGTAATCTGCTGGAAGAAAGGGTATGTTGTAAATAAATCTCAGGCCTCTGAAAAGTATGTTTAATTCCATGCACTCAGTACTTGGTTGGACTTTTTGTTGCATGAATTACTGCATACTGTGGTGTCTTTGTTTATTTGATTGAAACATGCTGATATACACAAACATGGAGTGGAGCAGTGGGAGTATTTCTATCATGCTCCTAAAAGCTGTCCTCTGAGTACAGATCTACCAGGAATGAGTTGAGAAAATAACTGTTCTTCATTGCTTATTATTGTAAGTCAGAATGAGGTGATTGGAAAATAATTTATGGGATAAAAGCTGTAACCAAACAGTTTGTAGCACAGACCTGCTTTTCACTCCACCCTTTGTCTGTTCCTTTCTGTTGTTTGTTGTGAGGATTATGATTTTTGTTTTGTTACCACAGCAGTGGTTCTGAGCAGCAGAATGTTTTGGTATATTCACTGGCATGATGCATCTGTCAGTGCTCTCAGTCCCCTTAGGAGACCCCATGTCATCCTATGATGTCTTTTTCCTATCTGGAGTTTTTGCATCACCCAGCTCAAAATACAATAAAGTATTTTCACATTGTCCAAAGTCATTAATTTAGAATTTGTGTTGTGCTGTTCTTTAAAAAGATAAAACAAGAGAAGGCCTCTATTTCTCCATTAATTCTTCCACTGTCTAAATGAAAATCTGCCTGTCTGGAGCTATAAGAGAGCCCACACTATGATGCTCCAACCTACAATCTTCACTTTTGACTTGCAGTTTTTGGGGCGATGAGCAGAAACATTTTTCTCCAGACATGTTGTGTCTGATGACATCCGGAGAGTCCAGCTTCAGTTTTATCTAACTGGATGAGATTCTCGCAGTGTGTCCAGAAAAGCTTCAACATGCCTTTTCTTTAGCAGTGCAGTCTCCTGGAGTAAGTATGCAAAGAGGTGTTTGAGGTTGAGAGTGTTCCTATTTTCATAGAACACAACTGTGCCTGCTTCTTCCAGGCGGTTCTGAATCTCTCTGGTTGCTCATTGGCTCTTGGCAACAGGTTTCATTCCTTTGACTTCCATGTTGGAGACATTGTCAGGACCATAGACATACATGATAAACAATTGACGCCTCGTGGACAGCTCTTATCTACTGTCGCTGATGTTGGAGAGGTTGACTGCTCCACTCAGTGTTATACGTTTGGCAGGCACAATAAAATGTCATCACATTTAATCATTCATAACTCTCTAAATACTAAACAGATTTTCGTTTTTTTGCTGGAAACGTGAAAACCTTATTCAAACAGCTATCTTGGCTACATGTACAGGGACATTTATTTTTTGAAGTACATTTGAATTGGATTGATACATTCAGCATATTGAAAATGAAATACGAATAGAATATTCTGATTTGATTTATGATGAGCATTTTACAAATCACACAGCCACTCTATTTTTCTATATATAAATTAATTTAGTAACATCAATATATTTTCATATAAATATACTATTGAGAAACATAGTATATGTCATTATTCAGTATTAATGGGGGTTAATACTGAATACTAAAAGCATCATTCAGCAGCTTTTAGAAAACCTACTGTAGCTTTGTTCTCTTTGTCCCCAATCTCTTAATCCATCCTTGGAGCTGCTGATGCTGCAGTTTGCAGAAAACCTCTCAGGTTGTGCAGAAGTCACTGTTTATCCTCACCAAACTGGAGAAGCAGGTTTAGATGTTTTTCACCAAACGTGTTGAAAAGCATCCAAAACCTTGACAAATTTTGTAGAACTAATTTGGCATTAATCAGATGCTCTGCCATGCTTGTTATTGGTATGGTAGCATAGCCAAGCAGCCAATAACACTAGCTGCACTTAACCACTATGTAACAGGCATCGACACAGGCATACTGCTGTAGATTGTTTGAGGGGGACTCTTGACAAACAGGAAAATGAATCTTTTGACTAAAATTCTCAATATTGTCAAGTCATGCTAAATGTCATCAGTTACATTGACAAGTATGATGACACTTGTTGTTCTACTAATATAATGGAAAGACTGCCTTCTAAACTATAAAAAGTTTGTCCTTCTAGATTTTTCTTGTTTATTCACAAACATAACCTTCCATGATTTTGGCCTTTGTGGGCCAAACGTAAACAGGCCTTTTATTTTTGGAAGTCAGAGTTGCACTGTGAGGTTTGGCTCTTAAAAGCTATATAATTAAGTTGGAACTAAAGTTAAACCCAACTGTGATTAGCGTTAACAAGCCAGCAGACAGCGCTGCACTCCGGGCCTGTCTCTCAGATGCTGTGGCCTGCAGCATATATACGGCACAGTCCTGTTTAGAATTTGGAGTCATATATATACATTTACACACACATACATTGTGGCTTTGGTAAGAAAGGATGGTTGTCACAATATTGAGATATAAAAAAGAAAAGGAACTGTGAAATGAAAATGTGGGCAATTTTAAGTAGAAATTTATTATGACTGTTCACGAAATAGACTTGTGTGTATTTGCTAATATATTTCAAGGGAATGCAATATTTATTGTGAGAAAATGTAATCCTTCTTCGAAGCAATGCAAAAGAAAAGATTTCCCCATGTGCCCTATTGGACTCCGTAGGAACGACAAGTTATAAAAAACAGGGTAGTTTTTTGGGAACAATATTATTTCCCCATGATTACCACTGCATTTACCACAACAAATCTGTCCAAAAGCACAATAAAAACTGTAGTTTAAAAGATTTTTACAGAAACAAAAAAGCACTCCCACAGGCTTCTGTCATTTAAAGGTGGGATGTTATATAAAATAAACCTTTTTGAGCTTTATATCATGTTATGTTATTCCTTTATCAAAAATGCAGCTGGCGTGTTGCTTTGATTCTTTCATTGTAAGACCTGAAGGAACTGTCTGCTGAGCTCATCATATAAACATCTTCTAATTATAAAGCTCCCAAGGAAAGATGTAAATGGCATTATGGAGGAGCGTTGCCATGCTCAGGAGGGTTTGTGTGGAAAAAAGTTGGAGCATCTGAAAAAGGCAATTACAAGGCATCAAACTGTGAAGTCAAATTTCTCTTAAATCCATACAGCATTTTTATAACAATTGAAGGCAACAGGTGCCTGATTGTGCTACAAAATGACACTACGGACATCCAGAGAAAGAAATCCTCTTAAAGCAGTAACAAATATCAACAGTTCAAACTAGAATAGAGTTCAGAAATGCTAACATATAATGAAAAGGATTGATATTTTTAAGGAAATTTTCAGCCTTTGTGTTTTCAAAAAGGTAAAGTCCACTGAGGACATGTCTAAATGTTGTACTTAAGTAATTTAAGGCCTTTTAGCTAAAAATTCACTCACTCAGCTGAATAATGTGTGATAGCAGTAATAACACATGAGGCCCCTCTATTTCGCTGTGCATAGTGAAGTAATGGAAATAAAGCTGAATGGACTCTGTTGGGGTCTGGAACATAGGAGGTGCAGAGGAGAAACTAATTTCCCCAAGTGCTTTCGTCTTGTCTCCTGCTATGAAATGTGAGAAGCTTATTGTGTTCTTCGGTGTGTGTTAGTGTAGGTTTGTGCTCACACACAACCAGCCTGGACTGTAAAACAACACTTGGTGTTAGCTTAGTGGTGTTAATTAACATAAACTGAGAGGCTAATGCACCTGCAGGGAGAGTCGGATAACATACAGGTAGAAACTCGTAACACCCTGAGCATGTAAAATATGAGCCAGTTATCCTAGGCTGGGGGTCTGAGTCCTCTAGTCCAAAGAGCCCTTTTTGCCCTCAATGCAGCTAAAATACCCCATTTGGAGGCACCACACATGTTCCATAACAATCTTTTGAAAAAGACAGCTTCTCATTTTTAATAAACATCTATTATATGTCATTTTTAAAGGGGAAACATTTTTATTTGACTTTTTAATATAATATACCAACCAACATACGATGTATACATTGTCTTTCAAAAGATATTTGTGGAAAATTATATGAAAGATGAGCACATCATTTCCAAACCTAATGACAAGAAAAGTATCACATATCCACAAATGCAAAACCTCTTGTTGTTGTATCCATATTTAGAAAGACTAGTTTTATTTTTTTTAATTGTCTTAATTAAAGTTCTAAATAACAACTGTAGAAGGCTCTGGAGCCACAGGTTGCAGATGGTAAGCTTTATCCTGGCAGTCATCTGTAAAGACTGTATTTATACCGAAAGACTCGACCCATTTGTAGTTGTTTAAAACAGCTGGGATGTTTGGATCTCCTGAGTTTGTATCTTCTGAGTTTGTATACTCAGTTATTGGTTGGATGGCGGGCCAATTTATGAGCCAGTCCATAAATTCTTGAGATATTGTCCATTTGCCATGTTTTCACATACCTGTCTAAGTTCCAAGGAGGTGAATCTGTGAGCAGTGCTGCCTTGCAGTCAATGTGTTGAAGTTGTGACACTCAGCCAGCAGCTGAGATGGGCAGGGAAGAGTTCGAAGTCAGCAGCTTGACGTTGTCAGCTGTATCAGGAAACTACTCACTTTAGGGTTGTGTGTGAGCATGAAGTAGAACAGATCTGTAAAGAGAAACTGAACATCAATTAACCTTTAGCTCCAGTCAGATATTCATTCATAATAATTTAACAGTTTAAAAGTTGGCTATTAATGCCATCCCTAAAATCCAAACCTGCTCAGTTTTAATTGGGTTAAAATAAGAAATCTGAGACAAATTTAGCCCTCAGGACTCAGCTGTAATGATTTCTAATGCCTGGACATCTGCAGACAGTGTTTGCATATCCATATTTACATCTGACTAATTTAAATTCAGAGCATGAGTTTGCACTGACAGAAATATGAGAATTAAGGCACATTTCTATCACGGTTTATTGTAGTACTTTGGAATTCCTGCCTTTTAAGTTTTGGAGACATGGCAGTTGTTTTGTTTGGTTTTGCTTTTTTTAGCAGTTTGGTCATTAACTGATTGTGATGTCTGTTGGTTTCTAAAGATGGCCGACCTTTCTTTATCCCTGCCCAGGACAGAGGGATTAATAAAATCCATGTATGCCTGCGTTGTGCAAGCAGCCATACAGTGTGGGCCAGACGAGAGGGATTTTCCCATACTGCTTCTGCTGCGGCTGCCCTAGATTCCAAACAATTGTCTCAATACAACTTGGCTATTATTAGAGCTGTATTATCAAGAGAGATGGACTGAGAGGAAAAAGGAAGGAACATCAGGCAAGGATGTAAAAGGAGAGAAACATACACTTGTTTCTCTGGCTTTGACATCTTCTTAAAACTTTTCTTTTTCTCGTTGATTAGGGCAGATCTAAATATATTGCTTTATCAGGCCTAGTTACAGAAATGAGTCAGATTTCCATTTGACACCGTAAAAACAGGAATGAGAAGTGATGACATCTCTGCCTCTGTTTGTTGGATATGAAGTCTTTAAGTCACTGCAGTCAAGCCGTGCAGAGTGGGATGGTCAGACAGCAGCAGGTTGGGTCAGTCAGTCAATCTGTCTGTCTGCTGTTGGCTCGTCTCCAGCAGCACAAAGTTTATTTTGCTGATCAAAATCAATGAGTCAACTTGTTGCTGTCGTCTCATCATACATCTACACTGCCATGCTATTTTTGGACCTGTTCTTACCCCCTCTCCTCCCACCCGGTCTGGACCACACACCCCTTGAGGAAATAAATTAGTAGTGTTTGAGCAGCAGAGACATTGAATTCATCACTCCTATTGGTTTCCTTAAGCTCCATCTCTGCCTTACCAATTATCTTTCTACCATTTCTGTTAGTTCTGTTCCTCTCTCATGGGGGGTTTCTCCCAGACCTCCACACAATGCTATACATCCTCACCATGTGGATCAGTCTTGTCATGTCCATTCCCATGTGGTTTCCCCAGAGAGAACCAACCCTGTGGAAGAAGGAATGTCTCTTCATTCCGTCATTGGGCATTACTTCAGCTTATTGTGTTACTCACACCCAATGAGCCAACACAACAGAGTCCCTCACCTCCTGCAAATGGTCCCAGTTCTCTGCAAAGGTTCTTGTTAAAGGGGCAATGTTTTATAAAATCGACTTTTTTGAGCGTTACATCATGTTATAATGTCATTCTGTCATCAGAATAATGGGAAGCAGAGTAAAAGCTTCTGGGCTTCTGCCTCGCAAACAGTCCCTACACCCAGGCTGTCCCCCCTCTCAGCTCCTCCAGACTAGCAGCAGAAATTTGCTAACACGTGGTAGAACTTTCCATCAGATGTAGCTCATTGTAAGAGATATTTCTTAGTGTAATTCCAGTAAAAACATTGTCAAAGGATTAATGGAGGAGCCATGTTGTTGTGACTTCCCGACATCAGAGTTCCAGAAAGAACAGGTATTTTTAAAGAGACAGAGGCCCAATTTAAAATGTGTTAAACTGTGAAATAAAATTTAGTATTTGTTGTATACACTTTTACAACAACTGAAATTAACGTAGTAACTTGATTGTGCTATAAAATTCAAATATGTGACAAAAAACACAGAATACTGTCCCTTTAAGAACATAGTTCATTGACTGGATCCAGGGGGAGTATCTACTTTGGCTGCAGCTCTATGCAGTGCATTGACCTACTTAAACCGTGATGGGTGATATTAGAAGCTGTGGTATTTAAAATGTCTTACGGCATAAAAACCATCACCTTTCCACATTATGTTCTTGTCTTCTGAAACAAAGTTATGGGGAAAAAGTTAAGTTTGCAAATAGTATAAAGTTTGTGAAAACTTTTGAATTACTTCTGCCAAAAGGGCAGATGTAACTCACAAAGGACATTTTTGAAACAATTTACTGGTGTGCCTCAGATTTGTATTGATTTGCATATTTCAGTCTGTACTCTAAAGATGGAGAATATAAATTCTGTGTATATGTGTGTGTCTGTATATGAGTAAAATAGCCAAGCATTAATAGCTTAAATAATTCGATTATCACCTATTAAATTAAAACTCACTTGAGGCTTAAGCATTGTGCATCTGACACACATTAATAAATATTAATTTAATCTCTGAGGAAATGATTTTTATTGCTTTTGATCTGTTAGTTCTGTGGGTCAAAAATCTCCTAGCTGAAGTCCATGAAGCTGCTCTGTTGGTCACCGCAGTGTGCACAGCATTGAGTGTGTTGATCTGGACTGGATTACCTTTCCCGTTACCAGCATTGCAGAACTTGCTGCACAGAGCTCTGAAATGGGTTTGGTTGTATTTCATTAAGTGTGCAGCAGCAGCAGCTTCTTCTGCTTTGGTTCCACCTTTGCATCATAATCACCTCAGCTTGCACAGTGCACCGATGTGAAATCATGCAGCTGATTGAAATACACAGACCTGTTGAGGAACGTTGTTGCCATGGATACAGATTTAAATCCTAAATGATTCAGCTCCCATCCACGTTTTTCACTTCTTCTACCGATACAGATATATGGTTTCTGTGTCTGAAACCACATGTCTGTATATGAGCAGTATCAGAAAAGTAGTGCTGAATTGACTTACATTGTTTTTTTAAATGCAGACAAATGTACCGAATTACAAATTTATTGAAAACTCTGCACACACTTAAAAACCATTAAAAAGTAATTTAAATAAATAAAAATCACAACTTGCATTTGCTCAGTTAGTAGGAGGGTGCACCAATAGCAGTTTTTGGGCCGATTGATAAGCCTGACCTGGCGATTTTGATTTTGACTGATACCAACTTTTTTTTGTTCTGTCTTAAATGTTGCTACACATTGCAAGAGAGTTGCTGACTTGGTAACGGTGAAGTGACTGTTGTTAACTGCAAACGTGCAGACATGACCTGGCGTGCTGGCCAGTCAGTCTCTCACAACAGAGCAGAAGAGGTCAAAGGTTGATATGTAGACCTTTGCTGAGGGAGATCAGATTAGTGGATAAGATCAGCATGCATTTACCAACCAATCACAGATCTCCCACAGTTAAAGAAATCCACACCAACAAATCAGCTGGCTGATAAATTGGCACTCTCAGTTAGTGCTATTATAACCTCGAATGTAAAATAAATATTAATAAATAACTGAAACTAACAAAAACAATAGATTCATGACTTTTGGCAAACATAAAAAAATAAACTGCAACAAACCTTTGAAATGGTTCAGTAATTCTGAACCATTTCATCAAACTGAGCATTTGGCTATGCTCTGTTTGCTCCACTGCCTGGCCCTGGTTAGTGCTTTTGTGTTTTCCACTGCATTTATGGATACCTGTTTCCTAAAAATACAAACATTTACTTTACATTTCAAAAAAGATTATTTAGAAACCTTTTTTTTTTCTTTACACTAACCTGTTTCATTATTTCAGACCCTCCTTCTCCTCACATATTTCTACCTATCGTTGTTCTGACCTCTTGACTTTTAAACAGATTTCAGAATGGGTGAAACTGAGGGGATTGCAGAAAAAATGAACAGAACCCCAGATAGCTACAGTTTCTATGCTGTGACCAGAACTTCTCATACTAACACACGCTTGCCTATTTGCCATGAAGCATAGAATTGGACCAAATAGATCTGTTCTTATGGATTGGTCACATTGTCACTGATACGGACATTAATATTGGATGGTGCGCCTCTAGTGACAACATTGTTGGACATGTGCCAGTTTTAATCAGATTATTTGTTAGAATGAGAATTGAAAACTTGTTGCCATAGCAACACAACATATGTTCAGCTTTATTTTTCCATCTCACCTTGTAAGGATGTCTCATTTCATCAGAGACATGCTCTGGCTTCAGATTGTAAAGGTTGGGCATCTGCAGTAATGATAATCTGAAGTTTACACAGCGGCGTGTCCAACATGCTGCCACTGCTGCTATCAGATGTTCCAACCCGGTCATTAACCAGCAGCCTGCTGCACTCCCACGCAGCTCACACATCACTGCATTCAATTCTGCTGACACATTGGCATATTTAATCATTTACACACAAGTTCACATTTCATACTTTAACACATAAATAAATTATAACATGTTATAAAATTCTATAGTTAACTGAAACCAGGGTGTTAATGTCCCTAACCTGGTAAATGCTCCCAATAAAATAAACAGATGCTGACTTGCGTCTTTTCAGATGAGAAATCAGACTGCAGGTAAATAAAGCTTGCAAAACCAAACAGTTTTATAAATAAAAATAATTACTATTAAGTACTAAATATGGACCAAGCTTTAATTGACAGAATCCTGGATAAATGTTTTCACCAGTCATGTAACATTTCTATATCTATAACCAGTCAGATACATAATCTGCATCTGACAAAGAATTACTACTGTATATCCAGGGGTATTCAGTGGTGGTTGCAGTATGGACAGTCCAGATTGCAACATCCAATCAGGTCACAGAGAGGTCCAGGACCTTGAAAGATCTCCAGTCAAGAAAAGAGCAGCTAACATCTCTGCAGACCCTACACATCCTGGACCCAAACTGTTTAGACTTTTACCTCAGGTCAGTGTTACAGGGCAATGTTTGTTCAAACAATCCCCCACAGAGACTGTTTTCCAACAGGATGTTCTTCTAATGAACACTTAGCAGGCAGAGCACCATGATGTCTTTCTGTTTTGTGAAAACACTGTACAGGTTTGCTCTTCTCATCCGACATGAAAGGTCCAGACATTGTTGACCTTTCTTTACCAGACCAGAGGTTTGGAGGGACCAGGTCAAACTGTCAGTGATCTGTATCCTCGGGAATCTAATGTTCCTGACCCGCTTCACTGCGGCATCATTGATGAGGAGGGGTGTGTGACTTAATAGATTATTTTCTGAAATCAACAATTTCTTCTTCCTTTTTTTTGTTGACATTCAGGGTTAGATGGTTTGCATCATATCAGTCCACCAGATGTTTCACCTCCTCTCTGTAGGCCAGTTTGTTGTTGTCCCTGATGAGTCCCACCACTGTAGTATCGTCTGCAAGTTCGAACTGATCCTGGCTTGGCAGTCATGGGTCATCAGGGTGAAGAGCAGAGGGCTCAGAACACAGCCCTGGGGACCCAGTGCTGACAGAGATGACCCTTGAAGCATTTTTATCAACCCTCTCAGACTGGGGTCTGTCTGAGAGGAAATTAAGCACCCAGTTACACATGTTGAGCTGAAGTCCAGAAACAGTATTTGCACGAATATTCTTCCTCTCCTGGTGTTCTAGTGCAATGTGGAGGAAGCAGTGTCCTCTGTGCAGCGGTTGGAACGGATCAAAAGAGGAGGGAGTTTTGAGATGATGTGATCCTTCACAGCCACAACACTTCATCAATATGCAGTTTGTTATGGATGATTCATATCATTTTCAGCAAAGCAGGCCAACTATTTAAAATATTTTTGCTATATTTATTTGAAAGTAAAGTCAGAAAAATAGACATTTGAAAAAGTTTCAGCTGTTTGTGTATGTATTGCATATTCAGACAATAAAGTTCTGCC